>NC_137159.1:4067700-4657338 GCF_951394435.1 Stenella coeruleoalba
ACAATTTCATTGAAGTGTTACGATCACTGTTGAGACTGAAACTGTGAATTGTTACACCAGCAAATATTGAAGAACATGAGTGCTGGTGAAGTTCTATTGCAGTGTATGCAAGTGAGGACCAGAATGACACCAGCAGGGAAATTTCCATCATAATCAACTTATTCATTCTGTAATAACCTCCTTAGGAATCATGCTTCCGGATTATAATGTTCTATGATTAGTTTCAGTCCAAAGTTAATGTTGTCCTTTGAGTTAGTGTTTGCTTTACTCAAGTTATAACACTCTCACATAGAGCAGGAATACTTTTAATTATAAAATAATTATAGAAATAAATTGAATAAAATAAATGAACAATAGGTTAAAAGAAGATGAATTAGACCATTTACATACTACATAGAGTAAGACTTCCTTGAAAGACAAAATACATATGAAAGTTAAAAGTAAGGAAAGCCAGGTTCCATAAAACAAAAATTACTTTTTAGTTAATTTTAACCATACAATTTCTGATTCCATAAAGAAGAATTTTCGTATTACCTTTAACTTATTGGAAAACATGGGTATGTAGTTATATATACTTTCATAGATGGTGGGAATGGCTAGGGTCCCCTGATTATTTGTCAATGATTGTATTTTACTCAAGCTAATATTGAAAAGCAAAAGTATAAACTATATGATTTTTTAATGTTATAATATCAACAACACAATTTAAGTTATAGAAAAGCAAAGCTCAGAAAAGCCTCAGTTTTTACTCCACTATTAACTAGTGCAACTTGAGCATATGTATAATTAAAGTGTGTTAATAAGATGATTGATATAAATAACAAAATTTCATACGATATGTACAGTTTTGAAGATGAAGGCATTAATCTCTCATCTTTATATCAGGTATCAGTAACAATATTTACCCATATCTGGATTAAAATCATATAATTACAATGATCTAATTATACATCAATATTTTAATATTTTGTGATATATAAAAACATAAGCATAAATTGGCAGTAATAAAGATATAGCCATATAATTTATAAAAGTAGGCTAGTGACTGAAATCCATGGGAACCAAGTTACAAAATAAAATACAAAACACATTCCCATCCATTCTACTTTAATTTTAATCCCAATGATAATAATGGAATAGGAGAGGATTCATTCATTTCCTACAAAATAAATCAAATAGTGGTTTGGTCTGGATCATTTACTTTGTACTTAATCATTATTAAAACCTTAAGACATTTGTGTGTGAAACTTTGAGAGACACCAATGTTAGCAAATTCATATTATGACACACATGAGTGCATACGATATAATGATTGTATATAATATTTTGTAGAAAATATTAGGTATACACACATATTAATACATGTGTTCTTATAATATGTTACTCAGCTAAGTAATAGTGCTTCCTTCCCTTTAAGTTCTAGCTTAATTAAGGTAATTAAAAAAATAATAAACATGAATTTTATAGCAGGTGTTGTTTTTATTGAAAGAATATTTTAGAAATTAAATTTTATTATCTTAGGTCAGTTATCTATTAAAACAGTCAAAATCTGAAAATGTAGTCAAAAAAATGAGGTGATCAAAACTGGTCAAATATTTATAAAACTAGATGGTGTACAGTGAGCTGGGAACAGGAATGAATCACACATAAGAACTTAAGAACAATAGATGACTCTGGATGATACCCAGGACAACACCACAGTCTTCAAGTTATTTTTATTTCCACTAATTTTTAATACTTTTCCTAATTATAAACTAATGATCTACCCAATTAAAATGTAAAATTGACATTTGTGTTAGCCTAGTTCCTTTCTCAACTCCTTCCACTCTGGATTCAATTAACCCCAACATATACACTTACAACACTTACAAAATTACAATGGAGCATTGTGTGAAAAGGCATGGAAAAGGAAGTATAAATTATGTTTCTAAAATTTAAAGAATCTATTAATTAAATTTCAAAGTCATAGGCATTTGAGAAAATTACATACTTTAGAGAGTTACAAAATCTTTCCTAAAATTCGTTTCACAGTACTGTTTTGAAATTTCACTTTATATCGCTATCTGGTATCGTGGGGAACTATGAAAGAATTAAAAGCTACAGATAGCAGTTTATCAAAGGTTTTTTCTAAGATACTATTTTAAATACATTTTTCTTCTCAGGAAAAAGAGAGCTTCAGATTTCAAAGTAAACAATGATTAGAAAAGCTACTAAGGATAGTACCAGTATAGTCCTTGAATTTCTGATTCCACATTGAGCAATCACGAATTCTGTGCATGAACTTTCCCTCCCAGTTGCCTATGCACATTCAAGGACCAGAAAACTCTCCAACCCTTATAAAATTCACTAACAATACTTGTTTGTTACACATTTGTGAACATCCCATCAATTCTCCCCAAACAATTATGTTATGAGTGTTATTTACTTTTATATCCTGCATTTAAAAAGAGTATTGATGTGCCATTCTACAGCAAAAAATTCTGAGTTCAAAACATGACCTCAGCAAGTCATCAGGCCTTTATACCTCAACATGAATCTACACCTTTCCGAGGAGAGATTAGCAAATGAAATATGAAAACAATGTTTTTGCTGTTTTCTGAGTCTACCAACAAGGTAATGCTGAATGTTGTACTTGGATCCTTCACCTCCAAAAGTGGATGAAGTTGGTCACATGGGTGTCACTCTTCTTTGGGATGCTGTACTTACAGTACTCAGTTCTACACCAGTTTTCACAGGACATATCCTCCCAGGGAAGCAAAGCAACTAGTTACAAAATAGAATCTCACAGCTTTTATTTATCTTTAGTACTTAAAAAAAACCAAAACAAAAACAAACCAAAAATACTTTCTTTTTCCCTAATACAGAAAAGCTCCAAGCAGCATTTGAAATGCATATCATAGACACTGTTTCTATTTTTTTGTTGTTGTCGTTCATCTAAAGGAATAGGTGTGTGGAGCTCCTATAAAGGTGAAAAGTCTTGAATATGAGAGTTTCTTCATCTAAGAACTCATTTACTCCTATGTGAGAAGGTAGGAAACACAAAGAAAGCAGGAGAAATCAATGAGGTTTTGCATTCCTGGAGATGGTAAAAGATGACTAAATCAGGATGTGTGTTGATAGACACCTGCTGAGAAAACCAAGGCTGGAGCTCAGTGAGGGACAGTGTGAGGGCTGTCAAGGCCACGCAGGGAGTAGCGCTCAAGTATTGACTGGGAGCTTTTAGAAAGTGTTTTAGAGAAAGTTGTTTTGCCTTTACTGCAGCAAGAACACTCAATACTAGAGAATCTGGAAGGCTGAAACCAGAGAACTTGCTGTGGGGAGAAAAGTAAAAAGATCCAACACCTCATTAGACCCTCTTTCAAGGATACAATTCTGGGAAAGGCAATTACCAGGTGTCCTAAAAGTCCAGCCATCCACCCTGAGACAGCTGAGCAACTCTCACCAGAAAAATTCAACATGTTTGATGAGCTGTTTGGGGAGGGCGTTCTAAAGTAAAATGCTTTAAAACATCAGTTTATAAGCGTTATTTCAATCACAACAACAAAAAATGAAGCAGAGAAGAATCAGGGAATATTCACAGAATTGGCAGCTCTTCTGATTTTAGACCAAGCTTATTCAGATCAGGCTTATATTCTTTCCATGATCAAATTACACAACAGAGTTTCATCTTCAAAAACAAATTCAGTAGAAACTATTCAAAAAAAAAATTAAACTCTGAACCTAGGAAATTCAGTAAGTTGTGCTTTTTTGAGGAGACAAAACCTACCTCTGACAATTTTATCAGTGTAGTCTATATTTAAGTGCAAACCCATGGCTTTTTCCTTTGCTTCCTAAGTGGAGTGGCATCACATTTTTTTCCTTTTTCACCTCCTATACTTTAGCCATTAAAAACAGCAACAAGAGTAATTTATTTGACACAGGATGGATATTTAAACAAAACTTCTTTCCACCAAGAAAACTCAAAACTTCGCCAGCAAAGAAACAGACACTCAAAATACTGCAAGGAAGCAAGCTTACCTTTTCCATGTTCTGTTCATCTTAATATTTCACGTGTTAAAGTGGCAGTGTCCTGTGAAGCTTACCCCCTTGGTAGAACTGCATTAACTGATACAGATTTAAAGAAAGCAAATAGGATCTCTACCAACGAAAATGTGGAAAATCCAAGAATTAAAGTGCCGTTATTTTGATTTGAGGAGAGTACAGTCTATTTCTTAGAATATGTGACTCAGTGCATATTTCTTTGCCATTGTTTTGAGGTTCACTTAACCATAAAGAGGAAACATGACAACAAAAGTGGAAGGGAGCTCAGTGAAGCATGGCTGGCTTGACAATAGCTTTCTGCAGGTTAGCCAAATTTAACTGGCAAAAGCTCGCCCAAACTCTTTTGTCTGCTCCATTTGCACCACAATGTCGGTCTCTCTTCGCATATTTCACAGATCAAGTTTGACCATTTATCCCAGAAGATGGAAAAAAGTCATTTTTGGTTCTATCTATAAAAGTTACTTTATACAGTATTGTGCAATCCTACTACAAAAGATACAAAAGGGGAAAGTGCACTTCACATGGCCACAATTAGGGCTTCTGTTTCCGCTCTCCTGCCCTTGTCAAAGCTTTGATTTCGTTTTCCTCGGTTTTGTCCAAGGGTCATTACAGATGTCTGCAGACGATTAGCATCTCCCCCCCAAGTACTTAGCAAACTGGGTGATTAGCAAATTAAAACTTTGCATTCTTCTCTGTCTACTAAGACGTCTTGGGAAAGATTAGCAAATGTGATTAATTGTAGAGACCTGAGGGGAGCATCAGGTGTTCGCCTCCGAATTTCGGTATCTAAATATTAAGTTAGCAATTGAGCACGTCATTATGTCACGTGCTCCAGCATTTAATGAAGCCTTCAGCTCTGAAACTTAGAAACAATTGTACTGTTGATGGGGGACTTCAGGAACATTTTGCATCCATGCCATACCCAAACGGTGCCAACCTAACCATAATAAACCATATTTTGTGTATACCATGCTCATATCTTGAGCATGTTTGCAGCCTCCGTTTCTGAAAGGGAAACCCCTACCCCATAGAAGAACTCAGTATATTTTCAAAGCATTCAAGACCTATGCATTAGGGTAAATGCCAACTATAAATGAGGTATTCAAATGATCCAGGGGATATTGTCTCTTTGGTTTCAAGTGGCAATTGAAATATAAGAAAAACTTTCCTGGCCCATTTTTGTTTTAACAGAGCAAATGTTTGATTAGGTTAGCAGGCGGAGGAAGGAAAGCCTTTGGCAGAATTACCCCAACCTTATATAGGATTTAGAATCTACAGATGGGTAGGGTGAATGAGGCCCAAATGTCAGACTTACATTCAAAATACAGATTCTGCAAAAAATTATTTCTAAACTGTACTCTACAACAGAACATAATCTTTTAAATGTGTTCTGTCTCTTCATTTTCCTCATAATTTGGTGGTGAATCAAACAAGTAGGCAGAAATATCCCACCAAGTGTAGAAATCAGTGGAGAATGAAAAGGTAGACAGTCACATTCAGCCACCCATTGAATCAAATATGAAATTAAGAGTCAAATGCAAACTCGTCTAATTTCAGTCTTACTTATCAATATATCCGTCTACTCAGGCTCAAAACTTTGGCAGCCAAACACCACACTGACCAAACCCCTGTTTCATGATATTGCTTCCTGGACTAGCCTGGCATCCTGATCAAAGAGGAACAAAGTGGGTTACCACTACAACATGACCTGCTCTATCTCTTCACCAGGAAAGTATTCCCCCACTGCTAAAACAAAGGCACCTATTCATAAGTTCTGCAAACGCACGTTTGATGTCTGAGGCCATCTGTGGTTTTCAGTTTTTGAGAAAAAAATCTTTATAATGGCATATCTCAGGCTCGTCGCTGATGAGCAAGAGAACATACAAAGATAAGAACGTGAACCAATAGTCTCTAGACAATCCTTTTACATCTCATAAACCAGCAATTCCCAAATTAACACATTGGCTTATGGATAACTAATACAGCCTGCCAAGGGGCGTTAACCCCAATTACTCAGCACTAGGATATTCTGGGGCCGCAAAATAATGCACTAAATCAAGTTTGCTAAATCATCCAGCAACATATGAGTTACAGACCAGGATAGTATTCTAATAAATAAGAGTTTGTTTTTATGTTATCCCTTTTATTACAAAGTTCAAATTCTACAGTATCTCATAGAGAAGTTTTAGTTTAGTGATAAGAAAATATCATCGGTGGTGTAATGTGAGAATGTAAACCATAATTGCTAATTGAATGAAGGTAAACATCACCAGACTTCACAAATGCTGACATTTGAAATATATGCAATTTTCAGGTCTAACCACTCTCCTTTCAGAAAAATAAAAGAGCTTTCTTACAAAAAAAATCTTATTTTTTTACTCAGTAGTATTACTATGTTTTGCCATTTGCCATTTTCCATCCCCTGTATAAGAAAAGTAAATATTCTTACAAAATGAGAAGAAGAGAATGCTTATAAAAATAAAATTAGAGACATACAGACGCATCTCTTCAAGTAAATAATTGAATAATCAACTAATAGATAACTTTGCAAAATTCTCCTCAAGGAGAGTGGGTGTGGGGGACATTGTTATGATTTTCGTCAACTTTTTCCTCCCCATCTTACCAGGGGTAACTATGCGGTTCCATTCTTTACCAGCTCACAAAGTTCTCTTTTTCTCAAGAATTCTCAGCACTTGCCACCTGAATCCCGTTATACCACCTAGTTTTACTTCCTTGTACCAATGTATTCTTGATAGAATTTCAGATCATGTTTAGGCATCCCCTATGTTTTCTAGCCTAGTATTAGGCACGTGGGACCACTGAAAATATACTTGCCCATTTTGTTTTATTTTGCCTTTTTTTTTTTTTGCAATTTGATCTGGAACTTTCTATACGTGATGATGATGAAGAGGAAGAAGAGGAAGATATGATGGTTATGGCTAGGTTATGGCCATTTAATTTATCTTCCAAACATTTCATTTTGTGGAGTGAGAAGGATACTCTTAAACAAGCTGGAAAAGAGATAGAAACCCAGGACTGTCCAAACTTATATCAGTTGAGTCCTCATTGTAAGCTGTTTTACCACTGTCAACTTATTTATTCTTCATTATAGTCCTATGACACAAATTCCATTAGTCCCATTTAAATAGATGAGTAAATTGAGGCGCATAGAAATTAAAAACTGCACCATAGTTATATAACCCAAAACTAGGAAAAGCCAGGATTCAAATATGGATCTGATTACAAGGTCTACATTTATAGTTGTTTAAAAAACTTTTAATGTTTTATATAGTATTTCTCTGATAATACACTTAATTTCACTAAAGAAGAAACTAAAGAAGTTTGTAAATCAAAATGAAATTCCAAGAAATCATTGAAGAAAATATAATATAACATTATTGCCTTAGAGTACCATATAGGAATTTTACATATTTTTCCCATGTAATAATTAAAGATCAATTCATATTAACAAACTTGGGGGGGTCTGTTTTAGAAAAAAATAAGTGTATTATCAGTAAAATAATATAGAACATGGTTGATGTACAGAGATTGTACAGTGAGGTAGTTTTTTTAAATGATTTTACTCATAGCTTCCATAGTTTTCCCCATAACAACTCTATAGTTACCCTGTAGTTTAAACACACTTCTATACAAACACACACACACATACACATGCAAATCATGAATCATAGCAAGTCCAAAGTAATGTCATAAAGAAAAGAGAAACAGGTCTGAAAGACTCTGTTATGGATTAAATATTTGTGTACCCCCTCTTAAATTAATATGTTGAATCCCTAAGTCCCAATGTGATGGTGTTTAGAGGTAATTAAATTTAGACATGGTCATGAGGAAGGGCACCTCAAGATGGGATTAGTATCCTTACAAGAGGAGGAAGAGACCCCAGAGCATTCTTTGTCTCTACCATATGAGGACACAGTGAGAAAGGGGCCTTCTGCAAGCCAGGAGGGTCCAGGACCTGAATACCCCAGCACTTTGATCTCAATCTTCCCACCTTTCAGAACTGTAAGAAATAATGTCTTTTGTTTAAGCCATCAGTCTAAGGTATTTTGTTATGGCAAACTGAGCATACAAATACAGACACCTTATGATTCTCAAATTAAGTATTATCCCTCAGATCCCTCGGCCATGAGGCCAGGCTTCATGGATCACAACTTCCTCTGAGCTGAGTTTACTCTCCAATCTTCCAACTTCTTCCAGTGAATAGATTTTTAGGTGGGGTATGGGGATGGGGAAGACTTTTATTTTATTTATTAATTTTATTAATTCTTTTTTCCAGTTTTACTGAGACATAATTGGCATAGAGCATTGCATTAATTTAAGGTGTACAATGCAATGATTTGATATATGTATATATTGCAAAATGATTACAAAATATGTATTGCAAAATGATATATTGCAAAATGATTGCAAAATTGGCATAGAGCATTGCATTAATTTAAGGTGTACAATGCAATGATTTGATATATGTATATATTGCAAAATGATTACACATTTAGCTAACAAGTTTATCACCTAACAGAGTTAAAAATGTTTTTTCTTGTGATGAGAACTTTTAAGATCTAATTTCTTAGCAATTGTTAAGTATATAATACAGTATTGTTAATTATAGTCACCATGATGTTCATTACATCATCAGAACTTATTTATGTTATAATGGGATATTTGCAACTTTTGACAACCTTCACCCATTCCCCCATCTTGCCTTTGACAGCCACCAATCTGTTCTCTGTTTCTACGAGCTTGTTTTTCTAGATTCCATTTGTGAGATAATACAGAATTTGCCCTTCTGTGTCTGATTTATTTCACTTAGCGTAATGCCTTCAAGTTTCGTCCATGTTGTCCTAAATGGCAAAATTCCCTTCCTTGTTTATTCCTGAATACTAATTTGGGCTTGGGTTTTTTTTTTTCTTCCTGCTACCTTGAGTTGTAAACTTAGGTTGTGTATTTGAATTATTTCTTTTTTCTTGATATATGCATTTGTCATTATAAATTTTCCTCTTAGAACTGCTTTTGCTGCATCCCATAAGGATGCAGTCTGGTACTGTTGGATGGAACATTCTTTATATGTCTGTTAGGTCCATTTGTTATATAGTGTTGTTCAAATCTGCTGTTTCCTTATTAATTCTCTGTCTGCATGATCTAGCCATTGTTGAGAGTGAGGCATTGCATTCCCCATCTTTTATTGTATTGCTACTTACTTCTTTAATTTTGTTAGTATTTGCTCTCTATATTTTGGTGTCCAATGTTGGGTGCATGGATATTTACATTTTTTATACCTTGATTAATTGACTCCTTTATCATTAAATAATGATTCTTCTTTGTAATTTTTGATCATATGTAGCTTAAAATTTATTTTGTCTGCTGTTAATATAGCTTTCCTGGCTTTCTTTTGGTTACCAATTACTTGAAAACCTTTTTCTGTCTCTTCACTCTCAGTCTATGTTGACGCATGTCCTTAAAGCTAAAGTGAGTCTCTTGGTTCATAGCCTTTTCCTCCATCTTCTAAACCAGCATTGTAACATTTACAAATCTCTCTGTTTCTATTGTCACAGTACATTTGTCTCCTTTGACCTTCTTTTCTCCCTCTTGTAAGGACACCTGTGATTACAGCAGTTCACACAGGTAATCCAGGATAATCTGCCTTTCTCAAGATCCTTAAATTAATCATATATGATTAACCATATATAGGGTCAAAATTCCCTTTTGCCATAAGAGGTTACATATTCACAAATTCTGGGTACTTAGATCTGTATATCTTTGGAGGCTTTTATTCAGCCTACCACAGGACACAAATACATAGTAAGTTGTTTGGAACTAACTGCTTAAAAAATGGAACAGTGAGGTATTTATTTTGGCCTAGGGTTTATTCAGAAAACACTACTGAGACCCTAAAGCTACTGAAAACTGAGCATTTCATAACCTTTGACCTAGGAAGTAATGTAGTTACTTAGAGACCCAAAGACTGCCAAACACTGAGTCCCAAAGAATTCCAACATTTAGATTTTGGAAAGATAGCAACGATTCAGCAAAGGAGAGCAAGAAAGAACAGCTTAGGGTGTAGGAGAAAAAATAGGGAAGTGTGGGATCTAAGAAGGCAAGGGAAAAAGTATTTCAAGATGGATGAAACAGTCAAATGTACTTAATACCACTTATAGTGTGAGATAATGGGTGAGATCTGATGTTTGTATTTAGACACAACTGGGACTCCTAATACAAATATAAATACATTTTAGTAATTAACTGCCCTATTATTTTGTAGTAAACAATCATCTTAAGCTGGGCTTCAAGAAAATAATTGTGACCTCAAATATTATATTTACAGAAAAAAATTTTTCTATCTATTTTACCTGAAATTCAAATTTGAGTGAGCATTCTGTATTCGTTTGCTAAATCTGACAATCCTATTCTAGAGGCTATTAGACTATTGACCTCCTAGATAGATCAGTTTTTAGTGCATTACCAAAATGGTCAAGAGGCCAGCATTCACTACTCATCTTTTCAGAAAGTTAGGAAGGCGGCCAAATGTAATGCTAGTTGTTCATCAAGAAATTTTCCTGAGGTTCCAGCCTGTACCACTGTCATAGAATTAGAGGTAAGCAGCTACAGAAAAATCATTACTAATAAATTGCTCTGGAAATACTTGTAGTTCAGGTTTGGACATTATAGAAGGATATTTCACCAACAACCTGGATTACACGTGCAGGAGCTTCTGTTGTCTATTTAGTTGCTTTTTAACTCGTCTTGAGTTTGTCTGGACAATACTGTCAGTATTGGCAAAGGAGCACAGTCAGCATATAATTGATCTAATTAATAATTCATGTATTCATTCATTCAACAAACACATAGCTCCTATCAACTCAGGAAACATGCTGGGGACTTAACTGCCAGGCAAAAGAGCCCAGGATTGGTTATATTCTGCCTGATGGGTTTATGAGGGGCAGAGCAAGAAGCAGAAAGAGTAGATCACAAACAAAGCATGTGTGATATAGCAAAATTATGTAATCTCATTTATGCAGTTTCAAACCCTACCCATTTTTAAATGGGATTTTTTCGATTGAATTACATTTACTTATAAAAATATATACCCACATTACGCTATCAGGAGCTTCATCAAAAAGGTTTGAAGTGGTTTTCCCTTTAATTACCTCTACCAGTTTCTAGCAGAATATCAAATGAGCAGAGTAAAAAATCCGTTGCGTACCACCCACTCCACTGACCTCAATAGGTTGTTTATTTCAATGTCAGATTGAACAATTGAAATGTCTGCATTATTGAGCAATGACCAGGTAAAATTCAAATGAAACCCATCTTCTTTTTCAAACAGATATTTGTTACATTTGCTGTCATTTTAATTCCTGATATTTTAGGGAGCAGATATTCATTAAAGGTTACAAACACTAAGTTTCCCCTAATTCAACTGAACGGATTGTCTTTTTTTAGTATATGCTACAGTTAGTTCTATTTTTCATAAAGACAGAAGCACTGTGTAATATTCCCTATCACTGTCTGTATCTTCAGAGGATGTATTGTCTTTACACTTTGCAGCTTGAACTGGGGGTAATGAAAGGAAAATGATCTGTTTTGAAACTTGGTGAATAAACTCACTGTGATGTCCACAGTGTAAAGCTAAGTCGTTATTATGGGCTAATTCAATTTTATTTTTATCATTACTATCAGCCTATTGAGTAAACCCTATGCTTATTTCTAAAGTATTAATTTACAAGGTCCCCAGGAACAAATTCTAACAGTAGAAAACTGTAGAGAATTCAAACAAAAAGATGTTAACCCAAGTAACACTTTTTTAAAAAAGTAAGATAGCACCATGACAAGAGGCTCAAAGGAAAGATGTTCCAGTTTTATGTAGTGTAGTTCCTTAATAAATCAGAAGAAGACTTTGCCAATTGCTTTCCTCTAACCCTTTCCTCATTTAAGAATTCATTAAGTTTCCATTTGTCTTCTCCCAAACTCTCTTGTACTGCATTTGGCCAATAACACTCATCAAGAATTGGTTTGCTTTGAGCCTGTGAAACAGGATATTCCCCTGGCCCCCTGCCCAAGTGGAATCAGATGCATTTCACCTAAGAATTTGGAAGAATTTCATGTCTGTTTCAAAATAATCTTTCCCAGGGCAGTTTTTGGGAGACATTTGCTTATTTATATTTATCTTTCCTTGCTCTCTCTGGTCCTGGTGAAGAGTGCTCATGGGATAGGGTTGTCAAATAAAATACAAGACATTCAGTTTAATTAGAATTTCAGATCAGCAATGAATACTTTTTTAGTATAAGTATGTGCCAAATATCGAATACGATATATTTCCACTCTTTATCTGAAATTAAAATTTGAATGCATATTCTGTATGCATTTGCTAAATCCGTCAACCCTGTATTAGGGACTATTAGATTATTGACCTGATCTGTTCTTAGTACATTGTCAAATGCTCAAGAGGCCAGCATTCACCACTCATCTTTTCAGAAAGCCAGGAAGGAGGCCACATGTAATGAAAGCTGTTCATCAGGGATTTTTCAGAGGTTCCAGCCTTTTAGAAGACTGGCCATCAGCTTTTTCCTACTCTAAAAGCTGAAGGGAATCAAGTCTTATATCTCAGTGTACAACAAGGAGTTGTACAATCTTTGTTCTCAATCAACAAAGTTTGAAGTCAAATTTAATACTATTTAAAATATATCCGTTCAAAGCTATTAATGTGCATAATAGCAAAATAGTAACAATTTTTTAAAAGATTGCACATTACCTCAAAATATTTTAGAATAAATCAAATAAACTCCACAAGAAGCAAAGACATAGATGGGATTTGATATGTTTTATGCCTTTGCCATAAGACCTTAGGTCTGACTGAGCCTCAGTTTCCACATCTGTAACTTGGAGGTAATATCCTATGTGGTAGAGATGTTGTGAGCATTAGCTTGGTTAAGTGAAGGACTTAGCAAATTACCAAGGATTTAGTAGAAAATCATTCAGTGATGAATACAATTATTTTGAGAGGCATAGATGATGTCTATCATCTAGTAAAATGATTAACCATCTTAGTATTGCTAAGGAAACACACTACTCTCAAACTTAAAGCAGTGAAATAATTTAAGTTTAACATCACAAATATTTTAATACTCAACCACAAAATATTCTGGGAAAAGAATCAACCAAGTACAGAGCAGAAGACTAGCTGATTTGCTATTTGATGATACAATATGCAATGGAAGCTCATAATTCAAAAAGGTTAATCAAATTATAATTATAGCATTATTGCAGTCTCTGTATTGATGGATATCTCTAGCCAATTACACAGAGCACTGAAAGGCTCAAATATTAAAATTAGGGATCAGTGTTGAACCTAGTTATTTTGTCCACAATGGTAATTTTACCATAAAAATGTGTTTGCAGTTTAGGAGTTTAATATGAATTATATGTTGGCAACTTGCCATCAAGAACTGTATGCAGTCCTATCATCCCTTTATTTTCTGATTTATTGTTTCTTATTTGACCCCCATTTACTAAGTGGCAAACACATCTTAGGCATGGTGCTGAGCCCACAGCTAGAATGGCACGTGTCAGCAAGGCCACCGCCCACACCAAACACACACACCTTTGGCAACCTTCATGCTTTCTCTAATCAGTCTGCACCAAGATTTGCCAGCTTAACCGCTGTTGCCAGAACTATCCACTATCTTACTCTCCTGTCCTTCAAGCACCCAATCCTGGGTCAACACCCAGTGTTCTACTCCTTGACACCATTTTCCTAGGGGACTCACAGCACTGATGGCTTTTGGAACAAGTCACCTAACTGTCACCCTGTTTTTAAGATCCCCAACCCAGGTCATGAAACAGTGTTCCTTTTCTTGGCTCTAGGGATCTGTGTCTTCACAGTGGCTCTTCCACGTGTTTCTCACTACAACTCTTGGTTTAGCTCCAGCCTCTGCCTCAATGTTCCAAGCCAAGTGACGCAAACTCTGGTCTTGATAGATAAGAATGACTTTCCACTTTCATATCCTTGTTCATTGCGTTTTCCCAAATACCTTCTTAATTGGGTAGAACTGAGGTTCTCTACCATGCTGTTTTCCTGACCCAAACTTCATGTATCATTATTATTTTTACTTGGTCTCTCTTCTTCTCGAGACCCTAAATTTCTGACTTGGATGGACATGGGACATAAAGTAAGGTGACAGAATCATCATTTGAAAGTATGTATATGTTTATTTTATACTTAATTATGAACTGTACCAGTCAATTATGGTTTTATTACTATTGTGTGCAGATCAGGGATATCGCTCCCTTCCAAATTGCCTATGATGTTACTCTTGAAGTATTTAAATTTTCCCCTCTCTCTCAACATCCACTTTCTCTCTTTCCCAGTTGTGAGCAAAATTAATTAAGGAAAAGACGAACATAAATGTCTGTTTCTTAGGAAGGATGTCAACATATTGTTTTCATTCAGAACTGAAGTTACAGAGGCCAGGCATTTGTCACACAGCAAAGACTGAGGATCTGCACTGGAAAACGAATGTTTGAATCTTGGTTCTATCAGTGCCTGTATGGCTGTCAGCAAGTTATCCAGCTTTTCTGAATCTCAGGTTGTTGATCTGAGATAAGGATAATATATCCTACAGAGAGATCTGTTGGGATAATTTATGAAATAATCCATTTGAGAACAACTAACATTCATCTTGTGCTCAATAAATGCAAGTTTCCTTTCCTCATTTCCTCATTCATTCTTAATAAAATCTAGTGCTTTGACACAAAATCTATTCTTATATTGACAATTATGATTTCAGAAAGGTTTATTTAAAATAATTTATACATTTATTTAAAATGAGCTATTATATTATTAAATAGCAAATTTAAAATATTTTTTTATTTTAACATAATATTGTTTTCATTTCAAATAACTCTTTTAAATAAATAAAATTTAAGTAATTGAAAAAGCAGGCTTCTTTTCTAATACAAAGGTGGCTATAGTTGTTACTATGTCTATGCTTCATTTCAATGTGATGAGTGGGTTCTAATATTGCTTACCTTTAAAATAAATAAGCAAAGTACATGACTTTAATCTTAACTCAAAGAATGACACTGACCTGCCAGGAAAGAATTTTCCTGTTCACATTTCCTCCCTCCTTTGTCCTTGTTAGTGTCTCCCAGTTTCATTGGCAGACCTATGCCCTTGAAAAGTGAGGAGAAATAGGCATAAATAAGAGAAACTTGTGTTAGAAGGTTTAGGGAAATAAGTTTCTGAATTTCAGTCCCTAAATAGGATGCAAATCCTATAAAAATAAACAAAAAGTGCACGAATACGTAAATCCAATATTCCCAGAATAAAATAGAACCATCTGTACTCATAGATCATTTATTTGTTTAATACACTTATTTAACAAACATTTATTGAGCTACTCCTGTGCCACACACACCGTGTAATAGTGAAGGCATAGATAACTTAAAGTATAATTATTGAAAATCAAATTAAAATGTAGAAGTAGGAATTTTTGATGCTATCTCAGCATAACCAGATACTAAAACTGAGTAATAGATTAAGTAGCATTTATTGATTTGTTTCTTTATAATAGCTAGAATATATGTTGAAATCAATTCTCAAAGCCCACCTGGTATGTTTGAACCATTGTTCATTCCATGTCTCTTTTTTTTTTCTTTTTTAACATCTTTATTGGAGTATAATTGCTTTACAATGTTGTATTAGTTTCTGCTGTATAATAAAGTGAATCAGCTATATGTATACATATATCCCCATATCCCCTTCCTCTTGCGTCTCCCTCCCTCCCACCCTCCCTATCCCACCCCTCTAGGTGGTCACAAAGCACCGAGCTGATCTCCTTGTGCTATGTGGCTGCTTCCCACTAGCTATCTATTTTACATTTGGTAGTGTATATATGATCATGCCACTCTCTCATTTCGTCCCAGCTTACCCTTCTCCCTCCCTGTGTCCTCAAGTCTATTCTCTATGTCTGTGTCTTTATTCCTGTCCTGCCCCTAGGTTTTTCAGAACCTTTTTTTTTAGATTCCATATATATGTGTTAGCATATGTTATTTGTTTTTCTCTTTCTGACTTACTTCACTCTGTATGACAGACTCTACGTCCACCCACCTCACTACAAGTACCTCCATTTCGTTTTTTTTATGGCTGTGTAATATCCCATTGTATACATGTACCACATCTTCTTTATCCATTCCTCTGTTGATGGACATTTAGGTTGCTTCCATGTCCTGGCTATTGTTAATAGTGCTGCAATGAACATTGTGGTACATGATTCTTTTTGAATTATGGTTTACTCAGGGTATATACCCAGTAGTGGGATTCCTGGGTTGTATAATTCAATTTTTAGATTTTTAAGGAACCTCCATGTTCTCCATAGTGGCTATATCAATTTACATTCCCACCAATAGTGCAAGAGAGTTCCCTTTTCTTCACACCCTTTCTAGCATTTATTGTTTGTAGACTTTTTGATGAAGGCCATTCTGACCAGTGTGAGGTGATACCTCATTGTAGTTTTGATTTGCATTTCTCTAATGATTAGTGATGTTGAGCATCCTTCCATGTGTTTGTTGGCAATCTGTATATCTTCCTTGGAGAAATGTCTATTTAGGTCTTCTGCCCATATTTGGATTGTGTTGTTTGTTTTTTTGGTATTGACTGGCATGGGCTGCTTGTAAACTTTGGAGATTAATCCTTTGTCAGTTGCTTCATTTGCAAATATATTCTCACATTCTGAGGATTGTCTTTTCGTCTTGTTTATGGTTTTCTTTGCTGTGCAGAAGATTTTAAGTTTCATTAGTTCCCATTTGTTTATTTTTGTTTTTAATTTCTATTTCTCTAGGAGGTGGGTCAAAAAGGATCTTGTTGTGATTTATGTCATAGAGAGTTCTACCTATGTTTTCCTCTAAGAGTTTTATAATGTCTGGACTTAGATTTAGGTCTTTAATCCATTTTGAGTTTATTTTTTGTACATGGTGTTAGGGAGTGTTCTAATTTCATTCTTTTATATGTAGCTGTCCAGTTTTCCCAGCACCACTTATTGAAGAGGCTGTCTTTTCTCCATTGTATATTCTTGCTTCCTTTATCAAAGATAAGATGACCATATGTGCATGGGTTTATCTCTGGGCTTTCTATCTTGTTCCATTGATCTATATTTCTGTTTTTGTGCCACAACCATACTGTCTTGTTTACTGTAGCTTTGTAGTATAGTCTGAAATCTGGGAGCCTGATTCCTCCAGCTCCATTTTTCCTTCTCAAGATTGCTTTGGCTATTTGGGGTCTTTTGTGTTTCCATACAAATTGTGAAATTTTTTGTTCTAGTTTTGTGAAAAATGTCATTGGTAGTTTGATAGGGATTGCATTGAATCTGTAGATTGCTTTGGGTAGTATAGCCATTTTCACAATGTTGATTCTTCCAATCCAAGAACATGGTATATCTCTCCATCTATTTGTGTCATCTTTAATTTCTTTCATCAGTGTCTTATAGTTTTCTGCATACAGGTCTTTTGTCTCCCTAGGTAGGTTTATTCCTAGGTATTTTATTCATTTTTGTTGCAGTGGTAAATGGGAATGTTTCCGTAATTTCTCTTTCAGATTTTTCATCATTAGTGTATAGGAATGCAAAAGATTTCTGTGCATTAATTTTGTATCATGCTACTTAACCAAATTCATTGATTAGTTCTAGTAGTTTTCTAGTAACATCTTTAGGATTCCCTATGTATAGTATCATGTCATCTGCAAACAATGACAGCTTTACTTCTTCTTTCCGCTCAGACAGGACAGGGTTAAAGGAACAGCTGATTCAGGGGCTGTGGCTTGCTCAGGCTGGGGAGGGCGGGGTACGGATGTGGGGTGAGCCTGAGGTGGCAGAGGCCGGCGTGACATTGCGCCAGCCTGAGGTGCACCTTGTGTTCTCCTGGGGAAGTTGTCCCTGGATCACAGGACCCTGGCAGTGGTGGGCTGCACAGGCTTCTGGGAGAGGATGTGTGGGTAGGGACCTGTGCTTGCACACAGGCTTCTTGGTGGCTGCAGAAGCAGCCTTAGTGTTTCATGCCCGTCTATGGGGTCCACACTGATAGCCGTGGCTTCCACCCATCTCTGGAGCTCTGGTGCTCTAAATCCCCTCTCCTCGTGCACCCTGAAACAATAGTATCTTGCCTCTTAGGCAGGTCCAGACATTTTCCTGGACTCCCTCCCGGCTAGCTGTGGTGCACTAGCCCCCTTCAGGCTGTGTTCATACAGCCAAACCCAGTCCTCTCCCTGGGGTCTGACCTCCAAAGCCCGAGCCTCAGCTGCCAGCCCCTGCCCACCCTGGTGGGGGAGCAGACAAGCCTCTCAGGCTGGTGAGTGCTGGTCGGCACCGATCCCCTGTGCGGGAATCTCTCTGCTTTGCCCTCCACACCCCTGTTGCTGCACTCTCCTCTGTGACTCTGAAGCTTCCCCCCCGCCCCGCCATGTGTGGAAACTTTTCCTCCTTCACAGCTCCCTCCCAGAGGTGCAGGTCCCGTCCCTATTCTTTTGTCTCTGTTTTTTCTTTTGCCTACCCAGGTACGTGGGGAGTTTCTTGCCTTTTGGGAGGTCTGAGGTCTTCTGTCAGAGTTCAGTACATGTTCTGTAGGAGTTGTACCACATGTAGCTGTATTTTTGATGTATTTGTGGGGAGGAAGGTGATCTCCGTGTCTTACTCCTCTGCCATCTTGAAGCTCTTCTCCCCATTCCATGTCTCTTAAGTAAAAACTACAAGACACATGAGCTCTCTGTGTGAGGTTTTTGTGTACTCTCTACAAAGAATTTCAACTTACAAGTTGCAGATTTCACTGAAAGTGCCAGGTTTTACTAACTTTATAGCCAAACTTGTAGCCAAAACATTTTCTCATAGAGGTCACACTTGTATTCCCATCATGGTTAATTTAAATTGTGATTTGTTCTAACTCATCCCATCAGCATTTATACTTATTTTTCTCCCCTTGTGGATTAGAAAGTTTCACTCTCACCATATAGTGAAGTCAAGACTGGACATTCTGGAGTTTTTCTGAATTGAACATATGATTTGAGATCAGAACAGCAGGAAAAAAAAAGTAACGTACCACTCCATAATTCATTCCTGAAATATTGATTCACCAAGTTCTGTCTTAACTATGCTGTCTGCCTAAATAGTCTCACTTTTTCATTCTCTTCAATGGCCTCACTCATTTCATTATCTTTTATTAATTTTCTTATTACTTAAAAAGGGGGGATTAAAAACTCCCCACAAGTTTTATGTGTTTAAGAAAGAAGGAAAGTATAAAAAGAGGACCAAAAGTTAACTTCATCTCAAAGTTAAAACTGTGATCTCCTTAACTCTCCAATTCTACCACTTACCTCCCTGGTACAAGGTAGTCACTTACTAAAGTTTTTTTTTTTTTTTTTCCCATAGTCTTGGTAGTACACATGACTGAAAATATATATTAATTTGACTGCTTTTTTGATCTTCATGAAATCTCTCTGACCTTTTTACCCTCAACCTAATTTCTAAGAATCAACCATTCTCATATATGTAGATGCCATTCATTCATTTTTTTTTCTTTTTTTTTTTTGCGGTACGCGGGCCTCTCACTGTCGTGGCCTCTCCCGTTGCGGAGCACAGGCTCCGGACACACAGGCTCAGCGGCCATGGCTCACGGGCCCAGCCGCTCTGCAGCATGTGGGATCTTCCTGGACCGGGGCACGAACCCATGTCCCCTGCATCGGCAAACGGACTCTCAACCACTGAACCACCAGGGAAGCCCCACTCATTCAGTTTTGGCTGTGGTCTAGAATTATTCTGTGGGAGAGCAAATCCTACTTTAATTACCTAATTAGCTGTTGAAGAACATATGGGTTGTTTCCACTTGTGTACAGTTGTGAACAGGGTTGCTCTGAGAATCCTCGTACATGTTGCCTGGTCCATGTGTAGAAGAAGTTTACTGGAATATATCCCTGGGAACGGAGCTGTTGCGTCACAGGGAAGCTGGATGTTCCACTTTATTAGGTAGCGCCAAACTCTTCCAAAGTACTTGTTAAATGTAACGTGATTGTGTACCAAATGGTAGATGATTTAACTCCCCACCAGCAAATTGTAATTAGAAATGAAGCCCAGAATCTGGGGCCAGAAGACCTGCTTGGGTTCCCTGGGAAAGTTATTGAGCTCTTTGTGCTTCAGTGTCCTGAAATTAAAACAGATCACAGGTTGTTGTGTGCATTAAATGAGAGAGAGGGAGAGAGAGAGAGTGTGTGTGTGTGTGCGTGCATGTGTGTGCATGTGTATGTGCGTGTTTGTGCAAATGTGAGTGTGTGTGTGTTTATGCGTATGTGTGTGTGTAGACAAATTTTTACTCATCTAATTGCATTTTATTATGATTTATGATAATATGGTCAGTTGCTTTGTTTTTCAGCTAAAATTTTTCCTGCTTATATCAATGTTTAAAGCATGTATGTCTCCATCTTTTTTTTAACCCTTTCTCTATAGTTTTGCTTTCTCGCCTTGGCTCTCGTTTTATTACCTCCCCAATATTCCTTTCTTTATCAGAACTTGACCCAGAGTCTGGATCAAGAAAACAAAGCACATAAGTTGCATGAGTTAATGGTTTTTCATGTTTTCTGATCTTTGTTTTGCTTGTTTGTTTCTGTGTTTCTAATAAAGAGGTTTGGTTGCACTGATTTAGTTACTGGCCCAGAAACTCACACCTGGAAGCTACTGTCCCTGTATTAATGGTGTGGTCCAAGAAAGATAAAGACACACTTGGCTTCCAGCAACTTCAAAGTTTTGTGTGTGTTTCCCAAGCTCCCAAGGAGTTCTTCAGTGCTATACCTGTGGCTGGTTTCCACAGGGCACCTCTTGGACCAGCATTTAATAGCTTAGAGAAATAAAGTCTTCCAACATCACAGTTCTCTTCTAAATTTGGACTTTTCTTGACACCATTTCACATGATGAAAGGGCAGAGGGACCAGCAAGGCACCATCATCCTCAAGCTTCTTTCCCCAATTGTGCTCAAGTGTCTCTTCATGAGCTTCTGGCATCTCTTGATTTGCAGATTCTAGAAACAACTAAAACATCAGAGCAGCAAGGGATCACTGGTATCTCCTCTCCTGTTTGTCAATAACAGGTCAGATAGATGCCCAAATGATGGAAGTCCTTAAAATCAACTCCTGTAATGGCTGGAATGTTGTACCAGAGACATTCATGTCCACCTGGAATCTTAGA
Source organism: Stenella coeruleoalba (assembly GCF_951394435.1). NCBI lineage: Eukaryota > Metazoa > Chordata > Mammalia > Artiodactyla > Delphinidae > Stenella > Stenella coeruleoalba. The sequence goes on from NC_137159.1 coordinate 4,088,979, forward strand.
ATGGGAGCTTATACGGAGATATGGTTTTTGCAGACGTAATTAGTTGAGATGGCATCTTACTGCATTAAGGTGGGCCCTAATCCAATGACTGATGACATTATAAGGAAAGGAGAGAACACACAGAGAAGTTTATTTAAAGATGGAGGCAGAGATAGGAGTTACTGCCACAGCGAAGGAAAGCCTAGAGCAGCAGACACTGGAAAAACCAAGGAAGGATTCTTCCCTAGCGCCTTCAGAGGGAGCATGGCCCCACTAACACCTTGATTTTAGACTTCCGGCCTCCAGAATTTTGAGACGATAAATTTCTATTGTTATTAAACCATCCCGTTTGTGGTTGTTTTGACAGTCCTAGGAGACTAATATAACAAGGGAAGAGGTGAAGCACACTCTGAGGCCAAAAAAGAATATATATATATATATAATAATTTGTGACTATTTAAATAGATAAAGGCATTAACTAATGTAGTATGGGAAAGAGCTGTCAAGTATGGATCTGAAGAATGTGAGTGTAGATATACATAATGGGATATTACTCAACCATAAAAAAGAATAAAATCATGCCATTTGCAGCAACGTGGATGGGCCTAGAGAAGATCATACTAAGTGAAGTAAGTCAGACAGAGAAAGAGATATATTATGTGATATCGCTTATATGTGGAATCTAAAAAAATGATAAAAATGAAGTTATTTACAAAACAGAACTAGACCCACAGACATAGAAAACAAACTTATGATTATCAAAGGGGAAAGGGGGGAGAATAAATTAGAAGTTTGGGATTAAAATATACACACTGCTATATATATATAATAGATAAACAATAAGGACCTACTATATAGCACAGGGAACTATACTTAATATCTTATAATAACCTATAATGGAAAAGTATCTAAAAAAGAATGCATATATATGTATAACTGAATCACTTTGCTGTACAGTTGAAACCAACACAATATTGTAAATCAACCATATGTCAATAAAATTTTTTTAAAAAGAATGTGAGTCTGTAGGGTAGGGAAATGGGGAGGTATTTTTAACTCTGGACTTTACCCTTAGGTTGCCCTGATTCCAATCACCTCTTCACCGTTCTAAGTTATGCCATATAAGCTTTTGTGCAGAATGATTTTCCCCCCTGAGAGTCTGTGTGGTTCAAAGGCAAAACAGCTGCCCCCCGACTTAAAGGCTGTCATTGGAGTATGCAGAACACATAATTGTTCACAACTCCAGAGGTGCATTTCCTGACAATTGTTTATTAGCTGTTTTGAAGGCACAAACAGCTGTGAGTGAAAAGTGTTTGTCCCAAACATATCCAAGTTCATGACACTGAGCTTCAGACTCTGGGAGCTGGTGACAAAGATATGACACACAGAGGCAGTCACTCTTTGAGCCCTTTGTGAATGGCTGGATCTGGTGTGAGACAGACCTTTTGCCTTTTACACTGGATAAAACGTATCCTTGGAGGTATTATGAACAATCTGTTAATATGTGTTTCATACTCAAATGGCACCCTTGGAGTCATAATGGAAGGTGGAGTTTTAGTGGTTTGACAAATCTAGCACCAGATGGAAAACTTAACATCATCTGCCTCTGACTCACAGTGTCTTTTGGCTTCTATGAAAGAAGAGAAACAAGGAGTCCAAGTACATGTCGTTGGCAAGCACTCCACAGTAGACAGCCCTCCACAGAGGGGGTTACAAACTGGCAGTCGCTGTAGCCAATTCACAGGTACAGCCACTGGAATGCAAAGGCCCCACTTTGGATGTTAATGAGGAGGGTTTAGCTGGGAATGGTCCTTATTGAATACATTCACTTTAATAAAATATCAGTTGAGCATCTGATGCATCATAAAGGTTACTCCAAATCACAGCAACAACAGGAAAGCCCAAACCAATGCTTTCTAAAAGTTTAAATTTAAATGTTAACTTTCTGACACTCCTCCCTGCCATAGGCAGAATTCTGAGACAGTTGACACACTCACAGGGAATGAAACAAAGCACCATAGATCCTAAACAGTATCTCGAGAAATTGGATATGTAAATGTGGAATAGCACTAAACCAGCCTGCATGCCCAGACTCTCAGATGCTGAATCCAAGGACCTCAGTCCTTTGCTCCACATCCAGTGATGACGGCAGTCAAGCTCTCCGGGTAAGCTAAACTATAGATGTCTCATCTCCCTCTGAGCTGGGAGGGGAGGATTGATTTTCTCATTTGCAGTTTATTGAAATATCCAAAAGTAAAATGGGAACAACGGTCTGGATTGCATCTCACATCCCCTACGAACATCGTTTTACTCCTGTTATGATATTCCTCATCCTGCATTCTCTCTCTCTGAATGATTATTATGTCTTAAAAAGAGAACCTTGTAAATCAGCCAACCGGCTCCTGAAGCCTGGGCAGCTCTACAGGCATTAAGTGGAATCTGTGATCCACTCCATCCTGTGTTGGAGGTAAACTTGCCGGAGAAAATGGTACCCAAAGATTACGTTGCCCTCTGGACAGCACAGAAGCCACACCTGGATGCTGCCTTCCACCAAGGCCTTTGGTCAGGGGATTTCAGAGGGTCTGTGTAGTCAGTGCCTCTGCAGGCTCCACACCAGTTCTCACTCTCCACAGGACACATCTGTATAGACTACATCAGGCTTCAGCCTTAGGATGAGCTTAAAGAAAAAAGAAATTTAAACTAAGAACGTACTCCCAACGAAACTTTCTAAAATGATTCTCTTTTCTTCCCTTTCTTCTTTGTTTTAGGTCTTAGCTGCCTCTCATCCTTGTGACCGCTTGTATTCCATTATGGTTACAGGCTTTCTAATCTCTTTCTAACAGCTTCTACTCAGCAGGGGACCAAAAAAGGACCATGTTATAGCTGGCGACACAGTGGTGAACCCTCTGGATGGTGGAGAGTTCTGTGTGCTCTGTTTCCTGCTGAGATTGTTTCTCACTCCTCATGAGTCTCAGTATCAGCAACATGGACACATCACCAGCAGAAGCATTTGCAAGTATCCAATTACGGGCCAGACACTCTACAAGGAAATTGCATCCATCCAGCACCTGCCCAGAAGCAAAATCTTGTCTCAGCACTTCTCACACGAGTGGAGGGCAGTTTCCTCCATGGTGTGCAGCCAGTTGGGATGATGGGCAATTCTCCCCCAAAGAGCCCCCCGAGACAGCTGGTGACTCTGGTGCAATGACACTGCCTCAGTGTGCAGGCCCATAAAATTGTGAGATTGAGGTACTTGTCTAGGGCAGGGTTCGCCAAGCTTGTCTGCTCTTGATTGTGTTGAGAGCCTCTCAAGGGAGTGCTTCATCTCCACCTTCCTTCTTTAACAGTTCTTCCAACAGAGAAGCTGAACATACTTCACCCAGCTGCTCAGTCATTATCTTTTTCTTCCTAGTTTTAGAATGAATATACTTGGCCACTGCAATATGTTTGCTGATTGTTCTGCTTTCATACCAATTCCAGCACAAGCTGGAGAATTCGGTAGATGTGGTAAGGTGTGAAGGTCAGGAGTGATGCTGGAAGGCCAGTCATGAGGCCGCGATGTTTGGACAGCTCTAGAAGGATGGAGTGAGGCCAGCAGAAGATAATTTTCCCTGCATGGCCAAATGCATCTCAGAATTGGGGAGGGAGGCGTCAAGCAGTGTAAAGTGGAGAGAGCCCTTCTCTTATGGGGACAAGTGACTCTCTGAGATAAGAAGCCATGGGATTCTTCCAAAGTTTATGTTCATGGAGGCTCTGGGACTGCACTGCCACTTTTCTCATTGGCTCTTTACTAAGTTGATTTTTATAGAGAGATAGGAAGTGAGATATTCCTGTGGACAGCGTGGACCTTGGTTTAGAATTCCCTACAGGGTTCAGGGCGATACAGGTCTATGAATGTTCTCAGTCACCTCTATGAAAGGGATCATTTAATGGCACAGTTACTTATTTATTTATTTATTGAAGCTTTTTTTTTTGGCTGCATTGGGTCTTCGTTGCTGCGCACGGGTTTTCTCTAGTTGTGTCGAGCAGGGGCTACTCTTTGTTGTGGTGCGCAGGCTTCTTATTGCGGTGGCTTCTCTTGCTGCGGAGCACAGGCTCTAGGCGCACGGGTTTCAGGTAGTTGTGGCTCACGGGCTCTAGAGCGCAGGCTCAGTAGTTGTGGCTCACGGGCTTAGTTGCTCCGTGGCATGTGGGATCTTCCCAGACCAGGGCTTGAACCCTTATCCCCTGCACTGGCAGGCAGATTCTTAACCACTGCACCACTGGAGAATTCCCACGGCACAGTTATTTTAAAAGTCACCTGGTATAAAGCAATGAAGTTGGACAAATGAGCTTTATTGCTCGTTTTCAAATTGGTAAGGAAGCACCCTAGCTTATACTTCCATAAATCATCCAAAATAGGGTTTCCATTAATGTAGTCAGGGAATCTCAGAGCTGAAATGCCCAGAACCATTTTGGGGAATCACAGCCTACTTTGTACATAGTCTGTGAAGTGCAGGATCCACGTGATTAGGCAATCCATATCTGAGTGATCGTTTCTTGTGACACAGCCTTCACTTCTTTTGGGGGTAAGACATTCCATTTCTGAGAAGCTAAGTGGTACTAATGGTCTTCCTTATATGTGATGCCTTCTGTATCCCAGCACATCTCCATTTTTCTTAACTTGGGGCATTAAAAGCATGCCTGGTTCATTCTCATTTAACAAATCTTCAAAGTTTAAGAACAAAACTCATGCCTTTCCTTTAGTCCTATGTTCTCAGATAAAATATGTCAAATTCCTTCAATAACATCTCACATGATATCTCATTATGATATATAACACTTCTCTTACTTTTTTTTGGATTTTTACTCTAAATAAATTCTACTTGTTCAATATTAGTTTTTAAAACTTAAGGCTAGAAATAACTTCTCTTACTTTGGAGTCTGTGGTTCAATACATACATCCTAATATTTTGTAGACTTACACTGAGTTTTAGATTTATAAATTAGTTCATGTTTATTGTATGAAAATTTTTTAAATGTGTAAAAGCTTCAAGAAGATAAGTGCATTTGTTAGAATATAAGGTTGATCCTTTTAGAAGAGAGACCCAAGATATTAGTAGTTTAAATAAGTTGCAAGTTTATTTCTTTCTCACATGAAATTCTGGGTAGGCACTCCAAGGCTACTGTGGTACTTCTCCAGTCACCAGGGGACTTTCTGTGATGTTGCTCTGCTCTCATCACCATGGTGCTTCCATCTTGTTTCTAGGTTGACTGCACTGGCCATTGTCATGATGTTCTAATTCCAGTGAACAGGAGGAAAGAAAAAGAGAGGCAGAAGACAGGTGGGTTCTTATGAAGATGATGTTCCAATATTACTTCCATTCACAGATCATTGGACAGATGTTGGTCATATGGCACTACCCTGATGCAAAGTTTACTGGAAAGTGGTCCCTAGCTGGGTGACCATATTCCCAGCTCAAATTCTTCCATCTTGGGAGAGGGTAAGACAAGGTCTTAATACTTGCTATTAATGTCTTATTTTATTTTCCTTCAGAAAAATCTTCTTTTTTGATTTTTACTGAATTAGAATCAATTAGGATTTGCAATTAGAATTTTTTTCCACCCAATATCATATAGCGAACATTCTCTTAGGATGCTGAAATAACTTTTCCTACAACATGTCCACAGATTACTTATTGTTTAATTTAATGATTAAGTTGTAATTATTTAACAGATTACAAATCACTTAATTGTTCATGCTTTGTAAACATAATCAACAGTAAACATTCTTGACCCATAAATCCTAATCTACTTTTTACCCCTAAAATAAATTCAGAGTAGACAAAATTCTAGAAAATGTTTATTAACTATTTTAAAAAGAGAATCTTGCTTCATTTAAAAGAAATTCCTCTTGAGAAAAGTTACATTGATCTGCATTCCCACCCTAAGTATATACATTCCTTTTACACTGTCTGTTATTCAAGTATAGTGTCTCTCATTAAAAAAAAAAATCCTAGTTAATTTAATAGTTAAAATTATATTATCAGCTTGGTTTGAATTTCTGAGATATTAAACATGTTACCATTCTTTATTTGTCATTTGTAATACTTTTGGTGTTATCTCACAGAATCAGTTGAGGTCATGGATCTCCTGTGCACCATAGAGGAGTTGTACTAGGAAAGTCAAAGTATCAACTCTGCCCTTTGAGGTTCTTAAAATATTCAGGGGAAATAAGGTAAATTAAGTAATTAAATTATGATAAAATCTATAACTTTCAAGATGTGTGGCTATGACTTTACAAAGCCCACCATTTCTTGTCTGAAGACCAAAGTCCTTACAAAGGCTGTAAAGACCACAGATGGCAGAGTTTCCGACAACCCAGACCTCATCTCTTGCTATCATGCTGCCCTTTCCTCACTCCTTGGCCAAGGTCTCTCCTGTGTGCTCATCTTATGCCTAGAATACTCTTCTGCCCCAATCCTCTCCTTCAATTCCCGGGGGATGCTGCTTGCTCAAAAATCATCTTATCAGCAGAAGGTCCCGGACCACCCCTGGGAAACAGCAGCTCTCCATCAACTCCACCCTCATCTTCTGACCCCTTTCCCTGCTTTATTTTTTCCAGGCTCTTCTCAAATGACATAGTATATGGTTGTTTATTTGTTGTGTGTTTACTGTTGCCTCCACTAGAGGGTTTGCCCTTGAAAATAAAAATTCTCTCTCTTTTAACTATTGCTGCCTGTCCAGTGTCTGGAAACATGCATGATGTATATTAGACAATAAATATACACTTGCATGTAGGAAGAACATTAAAAATCAGTGAAGAGTAGTATTCCATTGTATATATGTACCACATCTTTTTTAAAATTTTTTTAAATTTTTTACAGTAGGTCCTAGTTGGTTATCTATTTTAAATACAGCAGTGTGTCCATGTCAATCCCAAACTCTCAATCTACCCCACTTTGCTGTACTGCAGAAACCGACACAACATTGTAAGTCAACTATACTTCAGTAAAATAGTTTTTTTTAAAAAGTCAGTGAACAGTCATCAAGAACTAGGATTAAGCCTTGCCTGAGTCCTTGAAAGGAATATCTGATTGGAATTGGAACAGTATCTTCCAGCTCTGGGCAAAGCACTAAGCAGAAAAATTAACACAACAATTGAGGAACAAGAGCTAATGCAGGGGAACAGTAAGAGGCAGAATAAACAGAGCAAGTGGAATTTGGTAATGGAAAAGCACAGATGCCAAGCTGGGGAGTTTCAGGGCCTCTTTCAAAATCATAAACTATGAGTGACGATGCTAAATAAGCAACGATTGCAAAATCCTTAAAGACCAGCTTGTTCAAATTCAAATTATTCTTCTTTAGAAGCCAAAGGATTTCCCTGCATAAATGTTTTCCTGGGTTGCAGACTTCTTCATTGCATCTAACAAATGATTATTAGAAGCTGAACAATCACAAGTTTTCATTCTGTTAGTGAAGACATCCTTTTAACTTTCTGCCTGCTTCCTGAGCTGCTATGGGTGATGACGCTGTGTCTTAAGTCTCTAAGATGCCAGCAGCATTCTTCCAATATGTTCCTCTGCGTAGTTGTCTGTTTTCCAAAGAGGCACATTTTAATTCAAAAGTCTATTTCTTGACACCAATGCATTATGTTATCTGATTAAGCAAAGGTATTTTTGCTAGTCATTGCTAACACTAGCAAGATAGGTGGGATATTTCACTGCATGGTTCTAATTATGTGTATCTGCCTTGTTTTATGAACACTAAGGGGAATAAGTTTCCTTATAATGTTTCAGGGCTTTGGGGAGCTTTTATTGACTGAAGCTATTTTTCATTTTTTATAACCCTTTCTCTCTTTGAAAACACGATACGCATGCACAAAATGTTACTTCTACAGCTTGCTAAAATGCTGTCAAGAAAGTGATGAGTATTCATAATAGATGAAGATTTTATTGGAGAAAACAGCCATATAAAAATTAGGCTTCTGTGTTTTTGACTCTAAGGGATTATTAAAGTGAAGCTTGCAGCTACTTAATTTAATTTGCGAAAGCATTCGCCATTCTGAGTCAGCATCTAAAGCGTTATTTTACCCTAACCTCTTCATAAATGCCTAGATACTCATACTGATCACAGGTGAAGCCCTACTTCACAGACCACATGTTTCACATTGAAACTGAATGATGTAAAGACATATTTTCATTGCCTTTTTTATACGATTTATTCGTAAAAGTTTTCTTAGAGATATTTGCATTTGAATGACATTTATACATAGATGAATCTCCCAGTTAATTGAATATATTTTCCGATTATCTCTGGTCTTCAGTCACTATGTAGTGTACTTATTTTCGTATTTCTAAAGAAATAAGTTGCAAAAGTTGCTTTTCTTCCTAAAAATGAACATATAATGATTCAATATACTGTTTTTACAGGTCTTTTGCTTGGCTCGTGAGCTATCGTCTTTTATAAATTATAATAATCTGTATATTATTTGGGCTTATCTTCGTAGATGACGATGTGAGCTCTGACGAATGACTTTTTTCACATTGCTTCCAATCTCTATATCTTACTTCTTTTCATTTATCACTCTGCTGCCCAGGATGTACATTTCAATGTTAAACATATTGTCCATTATCATTTTAAAAAGAATTTTAAAGAAAACGCTTCAAATGTCTCCACATGTACAGTCATGTTTGCATATGATTTTATTCATTTGTTTTTTATAAGATATTTTTATCAGGTTAAGGAAGTTTTCTTTTGTTCCTTCTTGATAAATGTTTATATCATGAATGCATGTTAACTTTTATTAAGTGATTTGGTTACAGCTATTATGAAGATTGTACTTTTCCTGTCTTAATTCATTAATATTAAAAATATACTATTGCATTTTAAAATATTAAAACAAACTTACATCCTGAGATAATCTTAAACTCATAACTCAAAAGGAAGATTTGGCTGTAGTTTTATTTTTTTATGTCAAGTTTATTGAGGCATAATTTATAAACAGTAAAATTCAGTCTTTTTAGGTGTTTGGTTTTTTGAGGTCTGGCAAATGCATATAGTCATGTAGCTACAATCAAAATATAGAATATTTACATAATCGTCCAAGACGTTTCTTCATAATCCTTTGTAGTAAATACCATCCCCAAACTGCAGCCCCTGGCAGCGCTGGTTTGTTTTGTGTCCCTATAATTTGGTCTTTTCTAGATTTTCATGAGGAATTATGAACTCATGCAATATGTAGCCTTTTGGGGGAAACCTCTTTCACTTAACGCAATGATTTTCAGATTCATCCATTCTAGTGAATTATCAATCATTATTTCTTTTATATTGCTGCATAGTGTTCCATTAGATGGATGTACTCCATTTTTTTATCCATGTGCCAGTTGATATATATTTTTGTTCTTTCCACTTAAGGGTGCTTTTTTGTGAAGCTGCTCTGCACACTTTTGTATATGACTTTGTGTGAACATAAGTTTCCATATCTCAGGAGTAAAGAAAGAGGAGTGACATGGCTGGGTCATAGGATGGGTGTACACTTAGATGTGAGACACTGTCAAGCTGTGTTCCAAAGTATCTGTGTCATTTTGCATTCCAACCAACAATGTATTCTCATATACCATATATACATTTCCTTTTAAATGTTGTATTGCTACAATAAAAATTTATAGTAAACTTATGTGACTCCACATTTTAAATATTTCATGTATAGTTAGTTTATCTTCTGTATCTGATCATTTCAATATCTGAATTCTCCAGGTATCTGTATTTTCCTAATTCTTACTTCCAGTCATTTATTTCCTTATAGGTTTGGTATTATTATAATTTTTTTCAATTGTCGTTACTTTTTTATTTTCCAAAAAGGGTTTTAATTTGCCAGTAATGCAGGCTTGTAGTCCTCACTTTAGCACATTTCCTGAGTGTTGACTTAATGAGTCAATCTGTGTTTCAAGTTCACCTCCAAGGATGTGCCCTGGGCTTAGTCCACAGATCTGAGTGCTTATCTTTATTTTCCCCAAGGAAGCATCTCACCCTGACAATCACCTTTACCTCATTCTGTTGCTGCTCCTGGCTGTTCTGTTCCTTTCTTCCTTATCCTCCTCCCTTCTTCCTCCTCTTTTTGCTTCTCTTTCTCTTCCCCTTTTTCCTTTTATTCTTTTTTCTGGCCCCTGGAGATCCTCCATGACTCCACAATCAACAGTTCAGTTTCCATAAAAGTGTTTCTTTCCACCAGTACGCTTGTACAAGAATATTCAAAGCAATTTTAGTCATAATAGGAAAAACTTGGAACAATGCAGATGCCCATCAACATAGAATGGGTAAATTACTAACAGTATACTCATAGAATGGAATGCTACACAGCAAGGAAAAATAAAGTACTGACACATGAATCTCAGAGACATACGCTGAGTGAGAGAAGTCAGACACAAAAGAGGATACGTTATATTATCTCATTTATAGGTAGTACCTCATAAGGCAAATCTAATCCATGATAATAGTGTTACCCTTGTGGGTTACTGATTGGCCCTAGGAAATAAGGAACCTTCAGTTTTGCAAGAAATATCTGCCTGTATCTCAATCTTGTAGGTGATTACACAAGTACAGAAATACGTTACAATTCATTATGTGGTACACTTAAGATTTATGTACTTTACTCTTGTAGGTTATACCTTGATAAATTGAAAAAAAAACTATAACCAAAAAAAAATTTTATAGCACATAGGCATGTTTATAAAATGTCAAATATTTAGTTAAGAAGACTAAAGAAAAAGTAAAGCAAAAATCTATATATTTGCAAATAAAATCTTACTTGAGGGCTTCCCTGGTGATGCAGTGGTTGAGAGTCCGCCTGCCGATGCAGGGGACACGGGTTCATGCCCCAGTCCGGGAGGATCCCACATGCCGCGGAGCCGCTGGGCCCGTGAGCCATGGCCGCTGAGCCTGCGCGTCCGGAGCCTGTGCTCTGCAATGGGAGAGGCCACAACAGTGAGAGGTCCACACACTGAAAAAAAAAAAAAATCTTACTTGAAATACCCAATGATAGAACTCTTTGAACTTCCCAGATTTGCATTGTTTGAATGTGAATTTTGTCTCTATAACATTCTATTCTGCTTTCACATTTGAGAATATTTTAAAGTAAAGTAATTGTGCCTATTTCAGCTGTACAGAAAGTGAATAAAACATCCTCAGTGGATTCAGGAATTTGTAAGTCTCCTTTAACTGAAAATTTGAGCCTTTCAGCTTTATGGAGGCTAATGATAAGTTTCAATTTCACATGCTTACTTAGTTTTCTTAAAATGGGTTAGAGACAGAGTGGAAAGAATTGCTAAACCAAGGAAGAGGTAATCAGAATGCCATCTGTTTGGGGCTCTTCAAGGGGAGGTACACTCTTCATTTTACTTCCATGAGGAAACGTTCAAAGTTCTATGTGTCCTTCCCTATGAAAACCACTTTGATGTTTCACTGGACACTGATGATGAACTAAATCAGAGAATATTTTTTAACTGCTCATGAAGTATACTTAAATACAGTAAACGGAGGTAAAAATTGAAAAGAAAAATTCCATCATCAATTGTTAAGTAAATCAGTGTGATCATTTTGTTAATTAGTAGGCTACCAAATGCATAGATCATTGTAGAGGTCACTAATACAGGCCCCCAGTAGGTAATGAAAATATAATTCATAACTAACAGAAGCAGTACAACCTGTCCTCTCCAGAAAGATCAACAGGACTGATTGAGCTTGATTTGCTATGACTTTTTCTTTGCTTTTCTTCTCAGGATTTTTTCGTGTCACTTTTGGAACGATACAGATGAGAAATCCCTTTTTCTATTTACTCCTAAGTCTTGAGGAATACCATTCCCTGCTTATATTTTCTTCCTCTGAGAATCAAATATTCCTCTTCTAAGTCAACTAGATAAAATTTTCATATGACAAATGGGGTACATTTCACAAATGTGCAGTTCTGTGTTACAAATTACTTTTGCTTGCTTAGTTTTAGAGTTCTATATATATATATATATATATATATATAGAACATTACATGAGAGACTTATCACAATGTAAACTGAACTTAGTTTATTTGCGATCCTGTACAAACACTGTCAAAATTTAATGATTTAAAAAAAAAAAACCCAACAACTTTAGAAAGCCTTTCAAAACAAAACCAGCTAACAAAGTCTTAAATGTAAAAATAAATAGGCAAGGTCAATCTGAATAACCCCTGGGAGGAAAAGACCCAGGCACTATCATTGTCCAGTTAATTTATTCATTTTCCCTACCAAGTTGTTACTCCTTCTGTCTTTCTTTAAATGAAGAAAACGTTAAAGAATTATTGCTTCTGTTGAAACTTGGTATCTATAGCTTATACCTTGTGATGTTAATTAAAAACATAATTTTTATATACTTATCACAAAGGAAATATCATTTCATTAAAATCCAATTAGATTCAGACAATATCTGTAAAGACCATGGAATCACTGCTGTTTGAACACAGGCAGCTTTGTTCTGTTTTCATTACTTGAATAAAAGCAACCACAACAAACAATCAAACAAAAAAAACATTAATCTCTGAGGTTACAGACGCACTTGCATTTTGAGTAGTATTTTGTGGGGAGAAAAACAACATGGAAGATTTCATGTTTCATAAACCACAATTTGGTTGACTTTATTTCTTACTAGCTTTATTTGTCTCTCTCCAAGGAAAATAACCTTCAGTCAAAAAAGAAAAAAATTATAAGACCTAGTTCAAAAGTTGTATTAAGGTCATTTCAAGATAAACAAATTATTATAAGACTACATGTTCATTAAAAAAAATGAAAAACAGAGCTAAAAGCTGCTAAAATACATAATGGTATTTGTGGATTTTTAATTTCACTCTACCTATTGAGCTAATGGACAGAGACTAAGAGAATAAAAGTAAGAGATCTTGAGAGCTGCTGACCTTTGAGGATCCAAACAAGCTGTCCTGGAGCAATCAGAATTTAGCTTCCCACTCTTGGTGAAGCTGGATGGAAGAGCTGGACTGAGTTTATGTGATGGGCTTAGCCCCGAGCTGGCCGCATATTAGGAATTTTATAGGTAGCTCTTTTGCTGAGACATGTTATAAACTGGAGTATACTGGAAATGTTTTGGACAGCTAGTGCAGCAGAGTCTTAATGGCTGTATCTCCTTCTGTTTGAGCACAGCTTAACCATGAACTAGCTGTGTTATATTAGACAAGCTAACTAAATGCTTATAACTTTACTTTCTTCATGTGTAAATACTCATAATAATGGAAACTACTTCAAAGAAGATTTGAGTGTTAAATGAGTCTAAATATGAAAAGAACCTGGAACACTCTCTGGCATGTAACATACTTGCTAATTTTTATTTTTACTATTGTTACTTTAAATCCTATGGACACTATGAAATTGTATTTGTGAAGGGAAGTAAGACAAAGTAATCATCCCATGTGATTTTACGCAAAATGTATTAATAATTAAAATAGCTTTGGAATGTTTCCTCTTGAATTTTTCCAATAAATAATTTAAGAAAATGGAAATTCTTAATATTCTATATTAAAGCTATAATATTCTTAAAATACACTGTGTGTACACTCGTTTCACTAAGCTTACTATGAAATGTGGTGCTTTGTACATATAGCAAATGTTTAATAATGTTTGGAGAATGAATGAATGGAGAAATGTTCACATAAATGGCAATCACTGAAAAGATTTTCTTTGATGATGTTGGTGAAATAGGGTCAACGTCAAAAATGACAAATTTCCCTAAAAACTCTGCCCTTAAAAACAACTAAATCTAACTGCTGTGTTAAAATACGATTGTGATAAATTTTAATTAAACTTTTTAAAAGAATTAGGCTTTTTTTGCATTTATTTGAAATAACTGCCAATTCTGAGCCAAAGGTTAATTTCCCCAGATTCTAATAAAATGGAAGCCCATATTATAAGGAGGTGTTTAGGGACTAAATCACAAATGAAAAGTTTAAATATATTTCTTTTATTCTTCCCGTTTTTATTGAAGTATAGTTGATTTACAATATTATATTATTTTCAGGTGTACAACATGTTGATTCAACAGTTTTATAGCATATACTTCATTTTAAGTTATTACAAAATAATGGCTGTATTTCCCAGTGCTGTACAATATATCCTTTTTGTTTATTTATTTTATACATAGTACTTTGTACCTCTTAATCCCATACTCCTGACTTGCCCCTCATACCTTCCCTCTCCCCACTGGTAGCCACTTATTTTTTCTTTATATTTCTGAGTCTGTTTTTGTTTTGTTATATATATTTGTTTGTTTTATTTTTTGGATTCCACATATAGGTGAAAACATACAGTATTTGTCTTACTCAGTCTGAGTTGTTTCAGTAAGCTTAATACCCTCTAAGTTCGTTCACATTGTTGCAAATGGTAGAATTCGTTCTTTGTTATGGTTGAGTAATATTCCAAGGATGTGTGTGTGTGTGTGTGTGTGTGTGTGTGTGATATTGTATCTTCTTTATCCATCAACTCATCTGTTGATGGTCACTTAGGTAACTTCCATATCTTGGCAATTGTAAATAATGTTGCTGTGAACATTGGGGTGCATGTGTCTTTTTGTATTAGTGGGTTTTTTTTTTCAAATATACCCAGGAGTAGAATTTCTGGGTCACATGGTAGCCCTATTTTTAGTTTTTTGAGGAAATTCCATACTGTTTTACATAACAGCTGTACTAATTTACATTCCCACCAATAGTGTAAAAGATTCCTTTTTCTCCACATCCTTGTGAACATTTGTTATTTGTGGTCTTTTTGATTATAGCCATCCTAATATGTGTGAGGTGATATCTCATCATCATTTTGATTTGCATTAGTGGATGTTGATTAGTGGATGTTGAACATCTTTTCGTTTGACTGTTAATTATCTGTATGTCCTCTTTGGAAAAAATGTCTATTCATTTTTCAATTGGTATTTTTTTATTGAGTTGTATTAGCTGTTTATATATTTTGAATATTAACCCCTTAACAGTCATATATTTGCAAATATTTGCTCCCATTCAGTAGGTTATCTTTTCGATTTGTTGATGGCTTGCTTCATATTAACAATATTAGTTCTTCCAATCCAAGAGCATGGGATACCTTTCCATTCCTTTGTATCATCTTCAGTTTCCTTCATCGATGTTTTATAGTTTTCAGAGTATAGGTCTTCCACCTCTTTGGTTAAGTTTATTCCTACATATTTTACTTTTTTTTCTTTTTTTGGCTGCACCACACTGCATGCGGGATCTTAGTTCCCCAACAAGGGATTGAACCCCCGTCCCCTGCAAAGAGAGCATGGAGTCTTAACCGTGGGATCACCAGGGAAGTCCTGTATTTTACTCTTTCTGATGTGATTTTAAATGGGATATTTTTTCTTTCTCTTTCTGATAGTCCATTATTAGTGTATAGAAGCACAACAGATTTCTATATATTATTCTTTATATTAATCTTGTATCCTGCAACTGTGCTGAATTCATTTATTAGTTCTAATAGTTTTTTGGTGGAGGCTTTATGGCTTACTATATATAGTATCATGTCATCTGCAAATAGTGACAGTTTTACTTCTTCCCTTCCAATTTGGATACCTTTTATTTCTTTTTCTTGTCTGATTGCTGTGACTAGGACTTCCAATACTATGTTAAACACAAGTGATAAGAGTGGGCATACGTCTCTTGTTCCTGATTTTAGAGGAAAGCTTTTTAGCTTTTTACTATTGAGTATGATGTTAGCTATGGGTTTGTCATAAATGGCCTTTATTATGTTGAGGTAGGTTCCTTCTATATCCATTTTGATGAGAGTTTTTATCATGAATGGATGATGAATTTTGTCAAATATTTTTTCTGCATCTATTAAGATGTTCACTTTATTTTTATCCTACTTTAGTTAATGTTGTGTATCACATTAATTGATTTGTGAATATTGAATTATCCTTGCATCCCTGGAATATTTTCCACCCGATCATGGTGTATGATCCATCTTATATATTGTTGAATTCAGTTTGCTAAGATTTTGTTCAGGATTTTTACATCTATATGCATCAAAGATATTGGCCTGTAATTTTCTTTTTTGTGATGTCTTTTTCTGGTTTTGGTATCAGGGTAATGGCCTTGTAGATTGAATTTGTGAGTGTTCCATCCTCTTCAATATTTTGAAATAGTTTGAGAAGGATAGTTATTAGCTCTTTTTTATATGTTTTGTAGAATTCCCCTGTGAAGCCATCTGGTCCTGGACTTTTGTTTGCTGGGAGTTTTTATCATCATCATCATTATTATTATTATAAATTCAATTTCACTTCTAGTGATTGGTCTGCTCAGATTGTCTATTTCTTCCTGACTGAGTCTTGGTAATTTTTACGTTTCTAGAAATTTGTCCATTTCTTCTAGGTTGTCCAATTTGTTGGTATATAACTGTTTGTTGCATTCTCTTATGATTCTTTGTATTTCTGTGGTATTGGTTGTTATTTATTGTCTTTAATTTCTTATTTTGTTTATTTTGGTCCTCTTTTTTCTTTTTTGGTGATGAGTTTGGCTAAAGGTTTATCAATTTTTTTATCTTTTCATAAAATAGAATGTATTTACATATCATAATTTGTTTGGACTCCTCATGGTTACTGTACCTATGTACTCGTCATGTTACACAGAGCACTTATCGCATGTAGTATGATCATGTTCACAAAGCGATTTCTTCCAGGAGTCTATGAACTTAAGTTGCTGCTTTCTGATAGCAGTTTTTGTTTACATTTTGATTTTAAATATTTGTAACTCTCTTCTTCCTGGCTTTTATACAGAGCTCAATAATTGCTTAGTTAATGAGTAAAGTAATTAAATTTGGCAAGAAAGACTGTATTAACCAGTGCTATTCAATCACCCCCTCCCCCTTTTTGTTTTGCACTAACACATAACTGAAGACATAACATGCTGTATTCAGTAGAACTGTAGGGAAGCCATGCCCAGTGGAGTGGTGTATCAGTAGAAATAGAGAGGTAGTATGAGTGTCAAATATGAAAATCTTTCTTCT
This sequence comes from Stenella coeruleoalba, assembly GCF_951394435.1. Classification (NCBI taxonomy): domain Eukaryota; kingdom Metazoa; phylum Chordata; class Mammalia; order Artiodactyla; family Delphinidae; genus Stenella; species Stenella coeruleoalba. The sequence continues at coordinate 4,105,982 of NC_137159.1, forward strand.
TCCTTCTCCTTATGCAGTTGGCATCCACCTCTAGGGTGGATGAAATGAACTGCTTCTCATTTGCATCCTTATCTGCTTGATACTTTCATCTCTAGCCATCCCAACTGGCCTAGCAGTCCATTCCTAAACAAGTTTCCACTGGCTTTGACAATGGTTCTTCCTCTATTTTAATGCCCCTTTCTTCTTCCTGAAGATTTTATAATCTCCCTGTTCTTCAAAGCACATCATGGACACAAGCTCTTCTTTATGGAACTCGTCATGACTTCAGCAGAAAGTAACAGCACCATCTTTGAACTCAGAGTACTTTGTGTGTCTTTTAACAAATTGGACATTTCACCATAAAAACTTGAAGTCATTTTGCTTGTAGATTTTTATTCCTAACTCAACTGTAAATTCTGAGGACAGGGTTTGTTCCTGTTGTACACAGTGAAGTGCATTTGTGAATGGATATCTTTATTGACTGTGTTAAAAATGAGAAACTAGTGGCAAACCTGATATAATTTATCCATGCTTCCCAAATTAATAATTCACTTCAAGATTTCAATTTCTTAGTCTATTTAAAATTAGGAAGATGCTAAAAATTAACTAATGGACCCACTTATCTTGTAATGTAGACTACTAGAAAAGTAAAATGTACAATTTCCAATCATGAGAAATGGAATGAAAGAAGAGGAGAGGTAACCAAGAGAGTTAAGGTTAACTTAACACATGGTTAAGGTTAACTTTGGACAGGAAGAAGACTTCTCTGGGGAAAGGAGGAACATTCCAGCTGAGATCCAAGGTATGAATAGGAGTCAAATAGGAGAAGTCAAAGGGTGAAAGACAATCCATGTTTTATTGTTACATAGCAACGGTAATTAAATAAGTGCCTGTACTGTGAGAAGTTATTCGTTATTCTTTTTCATCGAGACAGAACATAGTCCAACACATTTTGACAGATTTTCCCCACTGCCATAGCAATATTCATAGCAGATTAGCAATATAGAGTGGTTTTCAATAAAATGTCAACACTTCTCATTACGGTGTATTTAACAATGAAATCTCACTCAAGGAAAATATTGTGACTTAGATCTCTAAGGTAAATATTATGAAATGAGAACTAATGGTGGTTGCTGAATGAAAGTACATCGGCATCATATTTTTAGTCTGCTAGCAAGCTTCCTTGGAACTGCTTTTAACTATCAATTTTCACTCTTAAGAATTGATGTGTAACCAATAGTTTTCATTAGTGTTCTTGCATGATAATTTGATTACAATGACATCATTATTTGACATCTCTGTGAAAATTGTGAAATCTCCCTCATAATAATGAATAATAAGGAAATAATCATGAATTTCCCAGAATTTATTCTGCTAAGATTTCTCTTTGAGAAGAAAAAGAGGAGGGGAAGGAAGTTCATTTTGGAAATACAAGTACATATGAACAATCTGAATAATTTTTACAAGTGCTTAATATGGCACATGATTAAACCAAAACGAATGTGATTTAAATTCAAGGTTTCTTTTTAAGCTTAACATAATCAAGGCAATTGTGAAAAAGCCCTTAAAATAATAAAGTGGCATAAAAGTAAAATTGAATATTGTAAATTACCTTCTCTGAGCACTAAAAACTATAGCTTAAAAATGAGCAATTACAAGGGATAAAATTTAAATGACAAAGAGACTTTCAATATTGCCCAATAGGACCAGGTGTACGTCAATAGTTTCCCTAGGTCTGGACCTGCTGTGTCTCAGGATGTGGGTGTGTTCAGCTGTACCAGGAAATACATTTTTCAAAGTGGTTGTACCAGGGAACTTTCCCTCCAGCTGTGGATAAAGTTTCTTTTTCTCTACATTCTTTCCAACATCTGATATTGTGCAGTTTTGCAATTTTTGCCGATCTGGTTGGTGTAAAATGTTATTTCCATTTATATTTAATATGCATTAACTAGATTACTAATAAGACTAAGCTGGTATTTATATATTTATTGGCTACTGATGTTTCTTCTCTGAAATGACTATTCTTGATGTAAGGAATTTTTCTGCTTGATTTGTAGCAATGTTTTTATTTTTTTACTATATTCTCATTACTAAACGTATGAAACTTCTATATATCATATGTGTTTCAAATACCATCTTGGTGCCTGTCTTGTTTTATTACTTCTGGCATATTTGATGATAAAAACCTTTTTTTTTTTTTAACTTTTGGTACGGTTGAATTATTTAATCTTTTTCATATATCAATTTTGCTTTTTGTGTCTTATTGAAAAAATTCTACCCTACCAAGCTATTTTTCTATATATTCTTCTAAAATTTATGAACGTTAGCTTTGAATATTTATTTTACTCCATTTTATTTTTGTGTCCAGCAGGAGGTAGGAATCTATTTGTATTTTATTCTTATTTTTAATATGGGTAGCCAATGATCTTATCTCAGTTTACTGAAAATCCATTTCTTTTCCCATAAGGAATTATACTTCGCTCATATCAATATATCAGATTTCCATATATGTGTGGTCTGTCCCCACCCCACCCCTGCCGGTTTTACCCACTAAAGATATCAGTCTTTGGGCTTCAACTCCATGGGGAGAGAGACCTTTCCTCTCTGACCCCTCACCATGCAGGGCCTTTGGCTCTGTCCCCTGACTCAGCACATTCAGACTATCCAGCTTTTCAGCTTACAGTCTCCTGGGATCAGTGGGTACCCTCAGAAAAATACCCATTCTATTGCCAGCTTAATCCAATCAATTCATGCTCTCTGCTTCCCATCATTTTCTTTAACCTTAAGTTTTAAAAGAGAGACATTTTAAAATATCTTAAGTTTTCTTGGAGAATATTTTCCTATAAAGAATGTAAACTTGTCAGACACGTTGAATAATTCCTTAAATGTTACTTTTTAAATAAAATGTTAATTCTTTAGATGCTCTTTATGATATGGATTATTATAGCATTTTAAAATCGTATCTTATTTGAGTAAAATATTGTGGTTTAGCATTATTTGGGAATAACATAAAATAAGAACTAATGTTACTTACTAAAGTATTTAACCTATGTCTTAAGATATAATTTTAGGAGTTTGCTGAAGGATGGCCACTGTGCCACATACACACCTTATTACTAATGACAGCAATAACTAAAAATTATTTTCCAGGATTATAGAAGCCTTAGAAAAATATGAGAAATATCTCCTGAGTTATATTTTATAAGCTTTTGAAACAACAGTTGACAACCATAAATAAGTTATTACACAATAAACAAGAGAATGACTTTTGGAATTTTTTAAAATGATATAAAATAAATCTTTATTTTCCACTCTAAAGTTGTATAGTATGAATGAATAATTTATGAAATGTCCTAACTATTATGCAAACACACAAATGTCCTCATTCGAGTCCTCTGAGAAAGACCTAGTGTAGCCTGATCACAAGAAGAAGCTACGCTCCCTAATTTAGCACTTCATCCAGGCCCCAAACTCACATCTTCATGGTAAATAAAAACCATCACTTAACATTATTCTATGAAGTAAATCAATAAATAACCAAGAAAAGCAATTTAATCTTCTGCAAGAAACATATTTATCTATCCAGTGGAATAAAAGAGAAAAGTTGATAGCATAGATTAAGGGGGAGAGTAAAACTTGTACTTAGTGACTGGTTTGCCTTGGAGGGTGCTCGGGAATACAGTTGCTGAGGTTGTGTGGCCTGGGTTCAAATGAGATACTACTACTTAGCAGTTGTTTTATTTTCAGCAAGTCAGTTAACCTCCTTGGTCTCAGTTTTGTCATCTGTAAAATAGGAATAATCATAGGCCCTCTCTTTGAGGTTTATTAAACAAGTTATTGCTATAAATCACTTTATAACAATGCCTGGTATTTCTATCAGAATCAAATGTAGAAAAACACATGTTTCAAAAGCAACAGCATCTTGTTTACAGAAGCATCCTAGAGACTAATGCCACGTGAATCCCATAGGATTGCTAAGAGAGGGGAAAGGGACACTATCATTTTAAACATGAATGTAACCTTTTGAAAATTAGGCAGATGTGGTCATGTTGCCTTAGAAAAGAAAAAGGATTAAGCCATAATATATATTTCTTCCTTTTTCTTTCCTGATGTCACAGCTGGAACAAAGAAAATCCTTTTATGTCATTTTGAAAGTTACACCTTTTAAAATAAAATTTTAAAAGCCACAAATGATTGAGACAAAGCAGATTGTATATTTTCAAACAAATACTTTTAAAGCCTAGAGCTTTTTTTCACCTCTTAAAGCAAAACCATTTTAAAGTATACTATGTTAAGATAGCATTTTACATCATAAATCCTGGACTGCACCATTAAGGTTCTATATGCTAAATAATTCTTCATTTTCAGTTACCCACACCAATCAGAGGTAGGAAGTCGATCCCCAACTCTATTTCCCTAAAAGTGGGAGAGAAGCAGTTGAAGCATCAGCGATGTTTTCTATCACTTACAAGATGAACTTAATTGTTTCCAGGTTTTGTGTTACTTTCAATGTAGGAACAGTCTAAAACAAGGTTACATCTAGATAAAGTGATTCTGCTCATAATATGAGTTCAAAAAGAAAAAAGAAGACAAAAGACATCTTAGTCATGTATGCAACACTTTGTTTAAAGATGCTGAATGTTACAATATCAGCTTTTACTTTTCTCACTGTTCACTCAAGGTATAGATAGATGCTGTCTGAATTAATGAATATATAAGTATACACAATTATCTAATTCCAGGGAAATAGATTAGGAAAAATATGCTGGTTCTTCTTGTACCAAAAAATTAAAATTGAAATCTGTGCAACTAAATACATGGTTTTCTTTGCATCAGATCATCACTCCTCCAGAACACTGCAAACATGGGATGCAGTTACATGATGACAGCACACAGGACACTGCTAGACAGGAGAGCAGGTTGTTGTAATGACATTTACAGGAATTAAACAACTTCTTGTTGACAAAAATCTTAATAAGTATAAAAATGGGGGAAAAGACAACTTCCAGAATCCGCATGGCAACTATTCATGCACTAAAACATCACTACTGGGTGTGTTAAGGAGATTTATACATCCCAGAGTCCTTTTTTTTTCCCAGGAGATGGAAGCAACCTAATTGTCCATCATCAGATGAATGGATAAAGAAGATGTGGCACATATATACAATGGAATATTACCCAGAGTCCTTTTCAAACATGAATGTAATTCCCAGAAAGTGGTTATAGCTTCAGTTCTTTAAAAAATGTTTAGGTAATACATCATTTAGAATTGATATTAGAATAACAGGTAAATATAATATGTGTATAAATCACATTTATGGAAGAGAAATATACATATGTATGCATCTGAAAGGAGCAAATGATAAAATCTCCTCTCCTTCCCTTATTTTCTGGGTAAACAAACTGAAATTCTCAGAGGCTAAGTACTAACAATAACATGGCACAGGGCTGGTGTCTGAAATGTGTCTAAAGATCGAGGCCACAACATTTAGCTGAAAGATGTCCAAGAATTAATTCACTGGAGGCTCTTTCACACCCACAGCCTCCCAGAGGAATAAGGGAATGTTGAACCTAACATGGCCCTCATTTCTCACCCAAGCAAACTGAGATCAGGAGAGGTTAAATAATTTCTCAGGCTCAAAATAGGGTGTGAATTACAGATATTCTGATGCCATCATTCATAACATGAGATCTTAGGCCTAGCATGGTGGCTGACAAGATTGGAAGTGTACTTAGTCAATAAGAAAAAGAAACAATCGCTTGCACAGGTTGTTCGTTCTGTGAATTTCAAACTTGACTAAGAATTTTACTCTAATTAAAAAGAACTTTGTAATATACATAGAAATAAAATTGTGCTTCTTAAATATATTTCAAATGTATCTTTCTGAAATCAACAGCCCACATCATGGTGCACTGTGAATGCTCCAGGCTCTACCACTCAGTGAGTAACCAAACCAAATTGTCCATCTAACCACAATTACTTAAGAGTTAACCAATGCAACTAGACAAGAAAAATTTGAAAGAAGCCTTATAGAGTAGTGGTTAAGGGTAAGGGCTCTGGAATCTGATAGACCCAGACTAAATTCCAGGCTCCCACTTTTACTACCATGTATAATCTTAGATGAGTTTTTAACCTCTCTGAATGTAGCATCTACTCTGTAAAATGGAGTTAAAATATATAGATAACTCATGAATTGATGTAAACTTCCAAACTGAAATACATGCATGTTTACCATTACTGTTATTACTTTTTCAATTTTATTTTAATCTTCACTATCAGAGATGGAAGAGGCAAAATTATTATTATTTGAAGCTATCTACCTGGAAAATGAGAGAGAATGGATTGTAACATCTTTATTTTTTTCAGTTTCTGATTTATACATGTCTGTGTTTTTTAAATCACTTTACCAGGGTATAATTGACATACAAAAACATGTACATAATTAACATATACAAATTGATGAATATGGAGATAACCTAATTGTTATCCATCACACTTTCTGAGAGCTTCCTCCTGCCCCTTTAATTTTTAAAAGTTTTTTTGTGGTAATAGCACTTGATATAAGATCTACCTCCTTAGCAAATTTTTCAGTATACAGTATAATTTTGTTAACTAGAGTCACATTGCTGTGCCATAGATCTCCAGAGCTTAATCATCTTGCATAATTAAAGCTATGCAGTGTTTTATCAACACTTCTCCATCCTCCCTCCACCACCCAGCCCCTGGAAACCACCATTCTACTTGCTGCTTCATTGCGTTTGCCAATCTTAGATTTCTCACAAAAGTGGGATCATGCAGTATTTGTCCTTCTGTATCTGGCTTACTTCTCTTAGCATAAAGTCCTCCAGGTCTATCCATGTTGGTGCAAATGATCATATTTCTTTTTTTAAAAGGCTGAAAAATATTCCAGTGTGTGTGTGTTTGTGTGTGTGTGTGTGTGTGTGTGTCTAATGAGAATAATGCTGCAATGAACATGGGAGTGCAGGTACCTCTTTGAGATCCTGATTTCAATTTCTTAGGATATAGACCCAGAAGTGAGACTACCGGATCAAACACCTTCAGAAATAGTATATATTTTATATGGGTGTTGGGCTGCTGTTTCTCCATTTGCTTCCTCCCCAGGTCTACTCACAGCCCTTCTCTGACAAGTTCCATGCCTGTGGCTGATTCTGTGGACTCTGTCACCTGGGGTTTCCCCCACCCACTAGTTCCTGGTTAGAATCACCAACAGGAGGCACTGGCATGAGACTGGAGGGTCAGAAGGAAAAGAGACCAGGGTATGTTCCCATTCCCTCTGTAGTGTTTCTAGCAGGAGCTGCAGCTATGGTTGCACTCCTGTGTCCTTGGCTCCAAGTCTTCTCTGGGCTTTTCCTCTTCTATCCCTTCAGGCTAAGTGGTGGTGAAGGTCTCCCTGTGTCCCTAATCCTGGAATTTCTCACCATCTTTTGTGACTTCCCTTAAGCCTGCTCACATTTTTATAAACAGTCATCAGTGCATCAAATTGTCCTCACTAAACTCTTCATGTATGCCTTCTCTCTTCTGCTGGAAACTTGAGTGATACAATGATTTGACTGGGAAAAAAATAGTCTCATATATTGCTAAGTTTTTTTTAGAGAAGTTTAATGGGGAAAACAGATAATTCACAAGAGCAACAATCAAGGTAATACTTTATAGAAGGATATTTTTGCTTTTTTAGGAATAAAAGTGCATTAATATAAGCGTTATCATACAGTGGCACAGGAATAAGATTTACTGGAGCATTTCAGAAATCTATAAGCTCCACAGAGGTCCTGCTCTGTGAGGTTCATCACTCTATCCTCATCACTCTATCCTCAGTGCCTTAGAATAAGGTCTCTCACATTGTAAACTGGCAATAACTATTATTTTAACTAAATACTTAAATAAGAAGCATGGCATATCATGTTCCTGAATAGTAAGTTAATGTTTGTGTGTTGTGTGTATGTGTATTTTTGTGTGTGTGCCGCCACAGAAATTTCCCATTGCATGATTATTTTAATAATGGGACATCACTTCTTCTCTGGAATGAAATGTAGTCTATTTCTTCATCCCTTTGAATCTGGTGAGGGGACTGTTCTGTTAAGACACTGGCCAGTAAAATATGGTGAAAGTCACACCATGCCAGTTCTGAGTTTAACCCTTGACCAGCCTGACAGCCTCATTTTTCTGCCTCTTGAAAACCTTGAAACTATTCTGAGACTGTCACATGGTGAAATGCCTAAGCCACATGGAGAAACCCTGGAGGATGAGACACTATGTTTTGTGAGCGAAAATGAGGCCAAGAAACAGGGAGACAACAGACAAGGGAGAGAAAGCATCTTGCACCTTCAAGTGGTCTTTCAGGACCAACCACCCAAGCTAATGTCACATGCAGTAGAGACAAGCCAACCAGTCCTCCCTGAATTTTCACCCACAAAATTACCAGTAACCTGTTTTACACCATGACTTTTACGGTAGCTATTTTATGTGGAACCCCAGACTAAATTAGATGTGTGTGCATGTTTGTGTGTGTGAATGTGATAAAGTTGCTTTCTCAAAGGATGGAGTTTTCAATAAAATTATTAAAATAAGTAGTAAAAGAACTCAAAGTAAAGATGGATATTCACCTTACATCTTACCAAGTAAATTCCAGATCCATTTAAGATTTGAATATTTTTAAATCTCATAGAGTTACTAGGTTACAATATAAAATAATATTAATGTAATCACTGAAAACTTCCTGAACATGAAATAAAAGTTGGAAAATGAAAATAAAGAAACATTAAAAAATATTTTTACACCAAATCCACATAAAAACTAAAGGCACAAATAGCAAACTGGGAATATGTATTATAGAAAAAGGAGTTACAATCCTAAAAACATAGAGTTCCTATGAAGAAATTAAAATTATGAGTACTCCTATCACCCCACACATAGGGCAAGTAAAGGGGCAATTTAGAAATAACTGCAAATAGGAAAATAAAAATAAATAAGAAAATATGTTCACCTTCACTAATAAGAAAAATTAATATCAAAATAAAATATGATACTATGTTTTCCCCTATGAGCCTGGTCATCACGAAAAAGAAATAGAAAGTAACTCTGCCATGTGGACCGGAAAAGCCAAATGATTCAAAAGAAAAATAAAATAAAGAAAAATTAAAACAGTGCAGAAATAAGAAAATGAACAAGATGGTACTAGAGAGCTTGGGTCCAGTCTTTCCTGAGTCCAAGCTTTCTTCCTGCTTATGGTTTCTAGGAAATTCTTTTAAATCTTTATAATAATTCACCCGTTTTAGTTAAGTTCATTTGAGTTGGGTTTCTGTCACCTGCAAACAAGAGTCACAGTAGGAAGTAATTATCACAAAATGATCTATTTTGATATAGACAAAGAGAAAAAGATCACCCAAAACATAAAAATGGTTTAAATCCATAAATAATTTAAAAGAGATCAAAACATCAGCTTGGGCTTGAGCAGTCTTACTTGCCATGCAGAGGAACCTAGTGCAGAGACAGTAAATGGGGGGCAAATATAGGACAGTATGGTTTTATTTTTACTAAACAGTGAGTTTCTGCAAAGCGTGATGTGGGTACTGGCCTCATTTTAAAGTGTTATAAATGATCTGGTGAGTGAGTTCTCAGGAACTGAAATGCCAGACAGTGAAATGCCAGCTGCAGAAATATTTCAGAAGCCTGTGTCAGTGGGCAGAAAACTGGCACATGAACTTCCAAAAGGATAAATATAAGGAAATGCCTTTAAAAGAAAGTTGTTCAGTCTGTACATAAAGAGTGTAACTGACCTATGAATCATTTTTTGCAGACATCAGCCCAGCAGGCTTCACAGGGAAAGGTTATAAAACCACCTCATGGTGTTACCTTGGCTTAAATCCAAGATACACAGCGGTGACTGAGTATTAGAAACTCCAGAGGAAGGTGGTTACAACTGCACGTTGCCAGGCACCTCCCGGAATAATGTTGCTGATAAATTGCTCCTTGAAGTTTAACTAGAGTACTGAGATGGTGGTCCAAAGTTTGACTACGAATCTCATCTGGAGTGCTTGGGAATATCAACAGAATATGTTGCACACATGCATGTTTTTAAAACCGTATTTCCCGTAGTCCATACTGTTTTTAGCAGTAGTGCTTATTTCCACATAACCTGTAGAAAAAAAAAAAAAAAAACTAAGTCAGAGAGTCTTTTTCTAAGAAACATTGAAGATGGATGCACACATATGTTGTATTTGTATGAATGAAGTAGAAATATGACCATGTGATCTGGTCAAGGATTCCTTTCTTTTGATGTGAAGAAGTAGCTCGTTTGGGTGATCTTTAATGATACTGTTTTATTTCATTATTTATTTATTTATTTATGGCTGTGTTGGGTCTTCGTTGCGGTGTGCAGGCTTCTCATTGCAGTGACTTCTCTTGTTGTGCAGCACAGGCTCTAGGTGCGCGGGCTTCAGTAGTTGTGGCGCACGGGCTTCGTTGCTCCATGGCATGTGGGAACCTCCTGGCCAGGGCTTGAACCCGTGTCCACTGCATTGGCAGTGTGCACTAAAATAGTACTACAAAGCAACCAACAAAATTTGTTTCTGATTTCCTAGTCTCCATGTTATCCTCTCCAGGGACATCTATTTCACGTCCATTAGGTGTTTTTATGGTATGCAAATAGTATTTACATGTTTACACTGCTATTTCTTTGCCTACCTTTTATAATTCAATCACGGAAAATGATAATGAAGATTTTTATATAATACCACTCCACTTTCTCTCAACCTCCAAAGCAGTTAAAATAATATTTCTGATTTAAGTGATATTCAGTTTTATCATGAATATGTAAGTATTTTCATTGCTAAGCGAAGTACTCTACATTTATTACATTTCTTTTTGGTTTTTCTTTAATTAACAATGTCTAGATTTTTTTGTTTGCTTATGTTGTTACTGCACTTCTCAAGAATTTTCACAAATTCTATGATTGTAAAATTCTTTCTTTATTTATACTGGACACATCATGTAATAATTCCTATCTCTGCATCATTTTTTTTTTTTATTATTGCCTGGAAAACTTCCTCTTAGAGTTTTCCATCCTCCTGCTCCAAATTATCTGGTCCCTTTCTTTGCCTGCTGCCAACTACTGGAACTTCTCTTTGTTGACATTTTGGAAAATTCTTTCTTCTCTGTCCTGTGTTGAATGAATTCCATGTCTTTCTGTTTCTTGAGTTACTCTGGTGGGGAACATCCTCCAATTGTTTGTTAAGAAGTAATCTACAGTGGAATATTTTTTAGACTATGAGGTCTGAAAAGGGCTTATTTTTTCCTCACAATTAAATACAAGTTTGGCTGGTTATAAAATTACAGGGTAAAATGCATTTTCCCTCAAAATTTTGAAGATATTTTAATTAGTGTTATGGTTTTTTGTGTTGCTGTTGAGGAATTCAGTGCTATTAAGGTTCGTTGTCCTTTGTACATTACATTTATTTTCACTTTGAAAGCTTTCAGGAGTTTTTGTTTATCTCATAGTTTCTTAAATTTTACCATGAGAGTGCCTTAGTAAAAATATGTTTTTTCAAGATGCCAATTACTCAGAGAACATGTTCAATCCAGAAGCATTTGTACTGTGAAATATTCCTGATTTAATTTTTTGCAAATCTTTATCTTTGGATTTCCTTGTCTCTGAAAAACCATCAGAAGTTTTCTTTTATTTCCTAACGTGTTATCTCCTATTATCTATCAAATTTTTCTTTTGTTCTATTTTCTGGAATATTTAGTTGGCTTTGTCTTCAGAGTATTCTATTGCCTTTTAAATGCATCATATTTATTCCCATAGGGTCATGACAAACCCTGTCACCTCCTGTTCATATTGAATGAATGCAATATCTTAACCTACTACTCTGAGAACATGGCAGTTCTTTAAAGCACTCTCTCATACTTCAAGCATTTTTTATTTTTTTTCCTGATTTACATTTATCCTTCATTCTAAATTTCCCTATCTCATTTCGGCCTTCCACTTTGGAGGTTTTCTCAAAGATCCATGACTGGTTATTTAGGTTTAAAAATGAGGCATTAAAGTGTTGTTAAAGACACTGTTTCCATGATGGGCTGGTCTACTGGTGAGTTTCATTCATCGTGATTGGATGGGTGGTATTTTGGAAGAACATATAACTATCGGTATTTGTGGGACATTTCTCTGGGGACAGTGAGACTGTGCAGAGGGACCTCCTGACTTCTACCTTCTCCTGCTCTCTTTGGTGCCCTCATCCAGAGGTTCTTCACTGAATTTCTCTAGGGAATGAACTCCCCCTCCCAGGTAGTTGCTGCTCCCCAAATGAAGAAGCAGCTCTGATGTCTAATTGCTCCAACTTACATTTTCAGCCATTTCTCAGTACACCTTCTTCTACATATCCCAAGTTCTGGGTTTCTCAAACATGAATTGGCTTTTTCTCATTAGTAATGCTGTCTGCAGGCATTTAGTGTTCAACTTTCTCTATTTCTCTCTGCTCCATTTGCTTTCCTATTGTTGACATGTTTAAACCATTGCTGTCTTTGATCTTGTTAGTTTATATCTTTTATTTTTTACTTCCTCTAATCTCATTGCATTGGTTTGGGGGAGAAAAGCATTGATATATGAATTTGTTCAATCCACCCTCTTTAGCTGGTGGTAGTAAAATTTACAGTAGTTTAACATGGCTTTTTAAGGTCCTTTCCCATCTGATTTGTCAACACATGTCTGTAGTGTTCCTCATGGTTGTGTCTATTCTGATGTGAATTCCTGGTTGTGACACCATCAGAAACATATCTTAGATATATATATATATATATATATATATATATATATATATATATATATATATATATATATATATGCTTTAAAGGTTAAACCTGATACTAAAATAATTATATATATATTCAAAATCATGGGTGTAAAGGTAAACTACACCAATGCTCTTATTTTCTTAAGTTCAGACTCTCCTCACCCACATAAAAACAGGTAGCTATTTTGATTTAGAAATTCCTGCTTAAAATGTTCCTTTCACCAGTGTCCTTCTTCTTGAGTTACTTTACCAAAAGAACAGAGTTCTTCTAGTGATGATACTTTATACAGAGTAATTGTCAACGAGAACGGTAGTGGATTTTCTTGCATTCACACTAAGTCGCAGATATTTGTAGTGTTCATCACCCTCTTTCATAAGAGCATGCTCTTAGACGAGGTGGGGAAAGAAGATCCAGAAAATATGACAGCCAAAACAGAGAATGAGCCAGCCTCCCCTTCCAGGGGAATAGGATTTTAGAAACAAGAATCTGGAAGCAATAAAGACTGGCCTTCCCTACCTGGTGATTTTGATGTGGGTGGGTTGACAGGTATAACTTCAAGCACAAATGTGCACTTTTGTCAGCGTGAGGCCAGCGGCTACTGGGCTACTATCACCTTGGCCCACACATCATCACCCATGGTCCTGGATGTCCAGATAGCCTGTAAGTAACCCTGAAGCACTGGACCCCCAGGACCCTCACTCACACATTTTGAACACAGAGGTGAGAGAAGTATATAAACAGAATGCAAATTTATACATTTTTGTTGATAAATACAACCACCTAAACTTACTTGTATTTCTTTCTGTTAGGCGATCGCCTCTGCTGGATTTCTTAAGCATGATATATACCAAGGCTAATATTTCCAACTCCCTCTTTTCTATATTTTAGGGCTGATGCTATTTGCTATTAGTTAAGATTTTTCAGAAGGTTTCAAGAATGATAGGAAAAAGCGTTGTGTATGCCACAAAGACTGATGGGTGCATGCTTCTAGGATAGAATTAAGAGCTTGAACAGATGATACCTAGTTCTTACTTTTCCTTGGTCTATTTTACGTTTTCCATAATAACTTACAAACAAAATATCAGCCACTTTGTGCAGATTCTACAACATAGCAAGGTGATTTGAAAGAGCTGTGCCTTGGAAATGGTGGTATTTCGGGATTTAAACATTCTTTGACTCTTTTAAATATATTCTCTATTTTTATATTAACATAAGAAGAGTCACTCTAAATAGGTATGAGATGACATCATCTATTCTGCAAAAATCATGTGGTTAAATAAGGATATATATTTTTTTTCTAAAAATGTATTATATTAACTACCATGATTTAAACTATTATGGCCAAATAAATAAGTATTCAATGTAAAAAAATGTATTTCACTAAATAGGCCCTCTTATGCTCAAGGGTTGTATTTGAGACACCTTTTTAAGTATTATACATAACAATTTCTTCTCTACTGTTTATTATAAAATTTGAAATTATCCAAGCATAAATTAAAAGCATAATGGAAAACACTGAAGTTTCCATTAAATAATTTGGAGCATGTTAATTACTACTATTGAAATAAAATTATTAATATACACTTGCATATTCTTTAGAAATCTGTTCAATATTTGATTTAATTTAACGGTTAATTTTTAGACAATTTCAAGTAGCTAATATTTTTATGCTCCTTCAAAAGTGTTAATCCTCATTATGGACTAATGGTCTGCAAAATGCCATGTTAAATGATATTACTACTTTAAATTTAACAATACAAAATAACCTCATCTAAATTTGGGAAAGTCATTGGATATATTTTCGAAGGTATGAAAAGTGGAAAACAGTGGCAAAACGATGTGAAGGCAAAGTACATAAATACTTTTTCATCCTGAAGGCCCCACAATTGATTTGCTGAACTGTGAGCCACAATGAATTCCTGTGCCTGAGTAAAAACCCTGAAAATAAGAATTTTCCATGAATATGCCGATAGGCCTCTTATCATGGCCGCAAGGGGAGGACCAGTCTACCAGTCCAGGCTCCTATAGCAATCGTCAACTTTCCTCTACCCTATGGACGTGGTAAATAATATTGCAACAAAGTGAGGCAGGATACTTAGGATTCACTGTAGCAGAGAGAATCGGAACAACAGAAGCATTCTCACTGATGAAATTGGAATTTTTTTTTTAATTAACACTTCTAATTAGAATTTAACATCTCACTAGCTTCGTATGGGATTTTTCGCTTCCCTAACCTCACGGAAACCTATCTGTTGGCTCTAAATAGGCAGTCACTTACCATGTACCACTTGAGGATTTCAATTAATCCCAAATCCCCCCAACTTTGGTTTGTGAACTTGTCTTTTTGCTCCTGCTCTGTCTGTCCTGTCTGAACCTACCCACTAAAGCCTTCTCCAAAGGTGGTTGCTGTGCTACCTTCAACCCATCTCCTCCCAGATCCTATTTTTTTTCTTTTCTTAAGTGAAGTATTTAGTAAATTTGCCTGTGATTATTTAGGTTGATAATTGATAATAGTAATTAGATGAGTTAAGCCCATCCCTAGTGCTTGGAGGTGTTATGGGCTCTACATTCAGCCAGGGAAGGTCTGAGTGGACTTGACTCAGGGTTTATCTGCAAAGCCTGTAAACAAACGCTGCCACTACTGCCTCACCCTGGCTGACGCCAGAAATGCAGGCAGTACAGCATGTCTGTCAAAACCTCAGCTCCCTGTAGCTTCAAAACCTTATCAATAGCAATAAAAATGAAGGCTACTAGTAATCCTTGGTTGTAAGGAATAAATTCACTTTGATGTCATTTAGATAACCTCAGAGCATCCTCAAACAGAGGTCTCTTGGAAATTCTACTGGATGTCTACAAAGGAATTCTACTGGATGTCTACAAAGAGGGGTCAGTTGACTCTGAAGTATCTGCCACCTCAGTCAGAAATGAAAATCTCGCTGACACAGCATTTCCATGAGTCCAGAGAAGACTCTGAGGATGGTGAAAGGTCATCCATGTATTCACAAGAGTCTGTGAAAAGTCATCCAGTTTAGCTGTTATTCTCAATTTAGGAAATAGTGTAAGAACTCCCCCAAAAAACAAAAAAATAATACCTCTGTTGAATGTGATATTTGCACACGGTGTTAGCATCCCGCGACCCCTGAAATCCCCAGACAACTGGCCTTGAATCCAGAGATCTTCTCCAGGGAAACCCCCTCTAATAATAAAAATCTCACCATTAGACATTCATGTATTTAACTTTTATCATCTTTCCTTAGAAAGTTACTTAATCCCAGGAGAGGTAGGTAACATTTTCAGCCTCATTTAAACTTGGTGTGAATGAACTTGCCAAAATCTTTTATAGCAGGTGGTGAAGAAAAAGGGAAAATATTGGGGCGGAATTAGAAAATGTGACCCTTTGGCGGCCGGGAACCTCTTGAAATGGGAAAAGGGAGAGGGGGTGAGAATCCCTCCCGGCCATTACTCAAGTTCCTCTGGCTCAGCCAAGCCACTGTCTTTATGCTGCCTGTGAAGGTGGCAAGTGCCTTAGCAAGAGATGAAGTTTAATGGGGATGTCACAGCCCTGCCACCAACGAGTAGCTCTGAGAGCACGGGAGATTTTTAACATAATAATTATAGCATAATCATTTAAACATAATAATTATAACATCTTTTGTGTAAGGGCTTTCTTCCATGGAGACTTGCCAGCATTCATCAACATCAAAAGTATTTATTTAGGATCCACGTGTGTATAGTTCTGCTGAGTGCTAGATTTTTCCTTGATAATTTTTATAACACCTTAAATGGGTAAAGAAAAGCTGGAGGAGGACGACGAGGAGGAAGTTTCGAGAAGAGAAGGTTAAAGAAAACCCTTGGCTATTTTTAAATTACTCTCAGCAACTTTCAAGAGCAAAGAAACAGGAAGACCCTGAGTAAGACTTTCCTAACAGAGAATGGAATAGAAGGGTCACTCCCAGCAATCTTCTCTGTTTTTCCAGAAAGGCCGTTAAATAATTAATCTGGGGGAAGCCCAAGTATGCAGAGCGATCCCGACTATCAAATATCTTATAAGCTGTAAAATGAGTGTTTTAACTAAACATGTCTATATTTCACCCAAACTTCTAAGCATTTTAAAGAAATCTGACAAGAGTAAGCGCTCTCTTGGTTGGTGTTATTAAATGTTATCTTTGCTAATTTCCTTAGGTTGGCACAGCCTCGCCAATTGCAGAGATGCGTTTAGATCTAAACGAGTTTTGTGTGAAACACTTAAAGATTTTTGATGCAGACTAACATGAAAAACACATGCAGCCAATTCAAGGCAAGTAGGTTGTGGAATTATATAGATCTAGAATTATTTCCACAATTATTTTCACACTACAGCTTACACATATGTTGAAAAGTCTATTGTAGGATATACAGTATTTTGAAAATTCCATAAGGACTGGAAAATAAAGTGTAGATATTTTGTAAAATACTTAACCAAATGGTTCACACAAATATAGAAGCAAACTGTGCACTTGGAGATTCCCTTTTAGGCCCTCTTCACTTGAATTTAACATATGTGTCCTACTTTTTTAAAATACCGAAAATATTTGCAAGTATGTTTATTGAAATGTTTCTAAATTCTTTGCAGTAGTCATCCCGTTTACATCCATACATAGTTCCCACGGCTTTCTGTGGGCATGGTGAGTGTGGGGTGGAAAAACTTGGATAATTATATCTTATGAGTTTGTACCATTTTAAATTTCCAAAGGAAAATTAGACCCATAAATTTTTTTTTGAGATGTGCAGCTGAGAAATACTTTTTTAAATCGCTAATTTCACTGCAGATTAACACATTCAGTTCTGCCAAAAATCTGCCTCTTCCCATCCTTCCTCAACTGTGCCAGCCACTCTCTTCTCCTTCCTTCACTGTTTCTTTGATCTTTTCTAGATTGGAAAAAAAAATCTCTTTCTTCCCCTGAAAAGAATATTAGGAAAGTTCCTAATTTCCACTCTTTCAAAGATCACTTTTCTTAAATTGTTGAGAGAACAGAGCATCACTTGAAGAATCATTAAATCAAGAGCAAAGAATGCTATAAGGCAGTTCAAGTACCTATTTAATATATGTGTGCCCCACGTCAATAAATTCATTTTGTAAAATCCAGAATCATAAAGAGATATATTGAGTTGATTTTCCTTCTTAAAAGGAAATCATCTGTTGAAAATTAACCCCCAGCTCAAAAATATGCCATTTATTGAAAAATAATGTCGTCATGTATACATGTTATAAAATATGGTGATAGCAACGTGTAGCACAGTTGTCTATAATAAAATAAACTATATTAATAAAAGTTATTTTTCTAAAGGATGTTATTTTGCATTGGTTTCCTCTGGAAGTAAAATATGTATGAGATAAACACATCCCATAGGTTATCAGAGCCTACTGCAAACTGTATGCTAATAGAGAATGGTGAATAATCTGGAAAATCATTTTGACATTAGCATGGGTCATAGAACATGATATATTATCCATTCAATGTCACATCAAATTATTTTTTGGAATATATATATATACATACATATACAGTGTGTATAATACATATTTTATATATTTGCTGGACCATCCCTATTAGGGGCAGGATGCTGAGCTGGATGGCAGAGTGGAAACAAACAGTCCACAGTGAAAATGTTGTCAAGGATAAGCCCCAGATGGACCATTGAGGGGTAATTGCATTTGTTACACATTTTCTGCTAAGCCTTTAAATAATTCCCAAGTGACTTAAACCAATATTAAAATTTCTCTTGAATTGTAGATTTCTCTAAAATAATATCCTTTTTATCCTTGATGATAATGTATTAGAGTTCAGCCATTTAAAATAATAGCATGATGGCAAAGTTTATCACTAAATTCTGTTTTTATAGTCCCAGCAAAATTAATCTTTAACTTCCCCAGAGGGAGTATGGCCTAAAGCATTGATTATTTGACTTTAACAGCATAAAAACATTTCACTTGGGAGTCAAAGTGCCTATGAACACCTACCTTATAATTTCCCCTCTTACTGGAGAAAAATTATAAACTCACGCATATAATAAAGTAACTCCAAGCACTCTGTTGTTTACTTCAGTAAGCAGGCTGTATACAACAGCTCGCAGCAGATGGAATTTAAGAACATAGCCTGCATTTTCTTTCTTCTTTACTTCTGACCCTCTGGATTCAAAATCATGGACCTACACAGATTAACCTGGCAACCCATGGGTTGGATTCAGCCCCAAGGCATTGTGCTTGATTTGGACTTTTGGTGGTGTAGGAGGGTACCTCTATGTAATATGTATGCCTTTATCTTTTTAAAAAAATAAAATAGAGTCGCCAACATTTAAAAATTAGGAGATTTCACCAAAAACTGGTTTCTCAGCTTTCCTTAAAAGTACAGGGATCTTGCAATACCCGCCTTTCCTTCACACATTGTCATAGTGGGGGGGACCTCTTTGTAGGAGTGGGAGGCCTGGCCACTCAAGGATGTTACTGTCAGGCCAGAGTTTGCCCCTCTCACCTCCCACTGCATCTTAGTGTGAAAACGGGTCCTACCTTAATTTAGACAGAAATAGAGTGAATGACTTCAAATCCTTACCTAGATTTTTGTCACACTAATTCAGCAGGTAACTTGACAGAACGATTTGTCAACAAGATTTGTTGAGAATATTCTTACAGTATTGCTTGCCAAATTCTGTTCTATGCAATACTGATTCCTTGGGAACTAGACATTGTAATAAAAATAAAAACGGTTCCTGTTTTCAAGTAACATTTGGAAAAGCTGATTCAAGCAAAGCCGAAGGAGTTTCTTTACGCAGAACTTCCTCGTACCCTGGGTGTGTGCTGTGGATTATGAATAGGTCATCTATAAGGCAGCATTTTCCAACTTTATTTGATTGTAGAATATTCCTTTGATAAGTCACACCATTTGAAATATGGTACTTTCAGGTTTGCGTCATTTATACATATATGTAGGTGCAGCTGTGGTCTTACCCTGAGCTTTAAGTGAACATGAAGTGTGTCTGAGGTCCAAACTTTGGGGTTCTCTGCCTTTACAGGGCTTTACTTGATTTGGCATTTTCCTCCACTGAAGAATTAAGGCAGAGTTTTGAAAACATGTTTAGAGAAAGAGATGAGATAAACTAGGTTGGGAGGACCACAGGATGGTCCCAAATCTGTATAAGATAGTGGCCTTCTGACCATTCCATAGACTTGGGTCTGAGTCTGCGGAGTGAGGGGTAGGTTCAGAACCTGAAGAAATTGTTTTCAAGAGGGACTCTGTAAGTAGGGCAACTGACGTCTCTGTTTTGGTGCCCAGGGAGAAAGCAACACAGGTTAGGGGAGATGCTTCTTTCCGTTCTGCTCTGGCCCCAGCCTCATTTTAGCACAGGGAAGCAGATGGGAACCAGTTCACTCTTGCAATTAGATGGTGTCCAGCTGGGTTCCGCTGACCAAGTGCCCTGCACACAGACCTGAGTGGGCACCCAGTGGGTGCTGGCAGCTGTGACAGTGAGAAGCACCTTCTGCAGACACTTCCTGGCAGCAGACTTCCACAAGAGGCTGGATCTAAAGGCATGAAAGAGCAGTCCAGACCCACACGTGAGACCCCCTGCGAACTCCATCAAATCCCAGGAGGAGTAGTTTGCGTGGAGCAGCTGAGACCCTTCCTCAAGCAGCGAGCTGGGGTTTCTGAAATGTCTGTTTCTGCTGCTCAGTGACACGTACACTTTTCCTAAAGGCTGCAAAGTCTCAGGAATTTTTTTTGTTTTTTTTGTCCTATTGGTAGTAAACCTTTTAACATTCCTGATTACATGAAGATCCTGGGAAAATTCTGCAACATTTCCTTTTATGTAATAGATTAATATTTGGCTAACAAAACAGTTTCCATAAAACAGGAAAAGGCATTTATTTTTAAAAAAAGAAAAGTTTTGTTATCTTGGGGTCTTATATTGCTCATATATGTTTATACTGCCTCTCTTGGGATCTGACACACGGTACCTTTCTCTTTACTGTAAGAGGGGGAGATGGCGTGAAGTATGCCAGCTGCTCAGTGAGGGACCCGCCACCCAGTCGCCTAGGCTTTAAATTATAATACCCCATGCTGACTGTCAGCGCAGCCCTGCTGGGTCCTCAGAATAGGAGACACCCAAGCACTTGAGTGTCTGAATCCAGCCGCTGATATTTAGGCTTTTGCATTAAAGAAGCAGTTGACAGAAAGGTCATAAATTCAGCCTTGAGAGGGCTCTGAGCATGCAGAGCACAAAGTGCGAGGGCTGATGGAATCCCACATACTCCCCACCAGCCCTGCTCAGCACGCACCAGCTGGAGGTGATGGATTGGCCTTTTTACACGGCCTCATATCGGGAAACTTTGCTGTGAACCAGCCAACGTCTGTGCCATGAGACTGAATCATGGCGGGTTTGCAGCCTGGCCACGGCCTGCCTCGCTAAAAGCTTTAACCTTTGCCGGGCTGCCTGTGTGGGTGCGTGTGCGGTTTGGGCACCAGGTCTCACAGAGATCTCAGATGCCCTTGCACACTCTGCTTCTGACCTCTTTCTGCTGAAGCCTGGAAGCGGCAGAAACTTGCAGTTAGTGCATGAGGCAGTGAGCCCCTGCTCTTCTCCCGAGCTGATGATGCTACAACTCTTTTATCTCCTCTCAAGACATTTAATTTGTTGGCTAGTATATATTCTCCTGGTGTGAACATAAAATAAGAAGAGAGCGAACCAAAATTTGAGGAGTAGGGTTGGGGGAGGGTGCTGGGCTTCAGAATAGCAGCAGCCAGCAAGGGGTGCGCCCTCTTTGCTCCTAAGCTCAGGGTGAAGAGTTGCACAGAACTGAAGACAAAACTTTTCGAGTCTTGTGCACAAGATGTTTTGTCCTTTGAAAAGCGATGCAGGGGAGAGACATGTCCAGCGCTTGTGTGGTCTTTTCTACCCAGGGTAAATTTCTGTCCTACATTCGCTACATTTAAAAATAAATGTATCAAACAGAAACAGACCCATAGAACAGACTTGTGGTGGCCAAGGGGTAGGGGGGAAGGAGAGGGATGGACTGGGAGTTTGGTAGATGCAAACTACTATATTTAGAATGGATAAACAACAAGTTCCTACTGTACAGCGCAGGGAACTATATTCAATATCCTGGGATAAACCATAATGGAAAAGAATATGATAAAGAATGTGTATATGTATATAACTGAGTCCCTTTGCTGCACAGCAGAAATTAACACAACATTGTAAATCAACTGTACTTCAATAAAAACAACAATGTACCAGTGGTTTTAGATTTCGAATTGATCATTCTTTGAAATGATCTTGAATAAGCTTATCAATTTAGCTGGTTATTTTTTCCTCCCTCCCTCCCTCCACCCCTGCCCCCTTCCTGTCTTATTTATTTAGAGACACCAGCAATATGCGATTGGCCAACCCAAGCACCCCAAGCACACGGCATCTGATGCGAAGACTCACAAAAGAGGGAATTCCCGTAAATGTTTTCTTTGTTAAAACCCATTTTTCTACTTCTGGTGAGTCACAAACGTCTCTAGCGCCCTTTCCAGCCTCTCCATGTGCATCTTCTTCAACAACTCCTGTGTTTCTTTATCTTTCTTTCTTCTCTCTCTCTCTCTCTCTCTCTCTCTCTCTCTTCTCTTTTCTTCCCTTTATTTAATCAGGCTGGCCTCATCACTTGCATTGGCTAATAGCCGTGAGACACCAATCCAGTTCTGAACGCTTTCTACTCTCTGGTTCCTGGAACCCTGCCCAGAGGCTATGTGACCAAATGTGGGCTAATTTGCTGGATAACAGGAGACGTCATGGAGCAGAGAGGACCTACCCCATCTGAGGCCATCCCAGAACACCCAGGCCCAGCCAATCTGGCAGCTGCATCCCAGAAGCATCAGTGAGCTTAGCTAACATCAGAAGAACTTCCCTGATTATCGACACTTTGAGCCCAGCTCCAACTGTCTACCTGTTTTTGCTCTTTTAAGCCATTATGTATTTTAACGTGGTTTGTTGCGCAGAAAAGAAGTAACTGAATGTAATGGTTACTATCTGTCAAGTAGGCTCAGCCAAAGTGCCCAAATATTCGGTCAAATATTATTCTAGATATTTTTGTGAAGATATTTTTAAATGCGATTAACATTTAAATCAGTTGGCTTTGAACAAAGCAGTCTCTTCCACAATGTGGGTGGGCTTTATCCAATCAGTTGAAGGACTTAATTAAAAAAAAAAAGGAGAGAGACTGACATCCCCAAACAAGAAAGAATTTGTAGGAATATGGGTTTAGCATATATAAACTACTATATATAAAATAGATAAGCAACAAGGATTTACTGTATAACACAGGGAACTCTATTTAATATCATGGAATGACCTATCATTGAATATAATCTGAAAAAAAATACGTAAGTGAATCACTTTGCCGTACACCCGAAACTAATACAATATTGTAAATCAACTCTACCTCAACAGAAAAAAGAAAAAAGAATTCTGCCCTAACTGCCTCTGGACTTGAACTACAATTTTTCTCTAGGCCTCTAGCCTGCGTACTCTAGATTTTCGACATGCCAAGCCTCCACAACTGTGTGAGTCAATTCCTTAAATAAAACAGTCTCCCTCCGTGTGTGTCTCTCTCTCCTCTCCCCATATACATACGTATATATGCACACATATATACACACGCATTCTGTTGGCTCTGTTTCTCTGGAGAATCCTGAGTAGTATACACTGATTTTACTTTTATTATTTTCTTTCATAGAAAAGGTAGACAAACAGACTGTCAGGTTTTTTCATTACCATTAGGCAGGGCTTTATTTTATGCCCAACTTTCATTTCTCTAGCTTTCCCAGTACCTCCTGTCCCTCAGCCACCTGACCTATGACTTTACTATCAAAAGGATCAAGAAAATGATGCTGCCTTTGATGAAAATTGATCACTTCCACCATGTACTTCCTTTGAATGGTCCAGGGCACTCATTCATCACCTCTAAAACTGTCCGTAGCTATACGAGGGGACACATAGTTCACCGCACTGTTGGTAGGATAATTAAAGATGACGTGATTGATAGGTGCCCCGTAAATAATAGTATTTTATAAGAGTAAAGGTGCAGCTACTCTTTATTATAAAGTGGTGCGACTCTCTTAAAATAAACACTCTAAAAAACTGAAGCTGGTAACTTCAAGAATTATCTTTAAAATTAAAAAAAATAAAAGGTCCTTGGGGATTTTTTTTTTTTTTTTTTTGCAGACACGGGGCTTGACTGTAGCCTCCTGAATCTTATTTCACCATGTGCCTTGCGGGTAATGATCATGGCCAAGATGCTTCATCACGTTTGGGAAAGTAACCCGTCCAACTCATTTCCTTGTGGCGAACCCAGCCAGCCTTTATCATAATTTGAGGCTCATGTATTAATTGATAAGTTTACAGCTGGCATTCTGTTTGGTCATTCTGAAATATCTTATGTGTGTTCTCCAGAAAAAAAAAAAAAGGCACTTACAAGAATGGTCAACTTCTGAACATCTACCAGTCTGTGTCATATCACACTTTTTTCCTGTTCCCACGTGCTTGTTATGATACACAATGTCTGAAGTTTTCCAGTTTTTAGCTATTGCTCAAGCTTGGCTTTGTAAACGGGATTTTACTCACTTGTATAAAATAAATTATATTTTATATTGAATTCCCTCAGGTGGTCAGTTCAGATAGATCTTTATTTCACAAAATTTCATAAGACATCAGAATTCTTGTCCTGCATCAAAATGTGTTTCAAATGTTTGTACAGTAATATTTAACAGGCAGATAAGAGTTAAATTGCAAATTCTTTCTCAATATGGAATTTTAAAAATTCTTCAAATCAATGCATTGTCATAAATCAGTATTATTCTTGTGGTTTAGTATGTTTTATCGGCTAGAAAGCTGAAGTGAAAGAGCTGCATCACTGAGGTTTTACAACTTAAAATCCTTTTGTCTGGCGGGTTCTCTGGGCAAAGACCTGGTGGTGGAATAGGGAAAGGTCCTTGAACCTGATAGAGGTGAAGGCCAGGTCACTGAGAGGTTCTGGAGAATCTGTGTTAAGCCAGCTTCAGTGAAGTGATGGAGCAGAAGCTGTTTCAATAGCGAGAAGGGAAAGGAAAGTGTTATGGACTGCATTGGGCTCAGTTTCCCCAAATTCATAGGACAGTATTGGAGATAAGTCTTCCAATATGGTTTAGTGAGGTCATAAGGGTAGAGCCCTAATCCAGTAGAAATGGTGTCGTTATAAAAAGACAGACACGGGCTTCCCTGGTGGCGCAGTGGTTGAGAGTACGCCTGCCGATGCAGTGGACGCGGGTTCGTGCCCCGGTCCGGGAAGATCCCACATGCCGCGGAGCGGCTGGGCCCGTGAGCCATGGCCACTGAGCCTGCGCGTCCAGAGCCTGTGCTCCGCAACGGCAGAGGCCATGACAGTGAGAGGCCCGCGTACCACAGAAAAAAAAAAAAAAAAAAAAAGACAGACGCCACAGAAGCAAGTGCACAGAGGAAAAGCCATATGAGGACATGGCAGGGAGACAGCCTCTGCAAACCAGAAAGAGGGGCCTCACCAGACACCACCCCTGCCACAACTTCCTCTTGGACCTCCAGCCTCCAGGACTGTGAGGAAAGAAGTTTCTGGTGTTTAAGCACCCTGGTTTGTGGTGTTTTCGTTATAGCAGCTCTAGCAGAATAAAAGAGGAAGTGAGAAAAAGAATTTTCTTTTAAGAAGACTGACAAAAGAGGGAAGAAAAAGATAGGATGGTAGCCAAATGGTCTTCATGTAGCAAAGGTTTTGTCTTAGGTCGTAAAGTGTTTTGAAAAAAAATGTTTGTGTTTATTCTAGTAGGCTCCTAATGAGGCCATGATACATTACTCCAAACTTGGTGGATAAACACAATACCTGTCTCTTAGATTTTTTTTTTAATGTGGGCCATTTTTTTAAAAAGTCTTTATTGAATTTGTTACAATATTGCTTCTGTTTTATATTTTGGTTTTTTTGGCCACGAGGCATGTGGGATCTTAGCTCTCTGACCAGGGCTTGAACCCACACCCCCTGCATTGGAAGGCAAAGTCTTCACCACTGGACCACCAGGGAAGTCCCGTCACAATACCTGCTTCTTATCTCACAGTGCTGTTAGGTCACACGTGCAACACAGTTTGGCCCAGCTTGTCCTCTTCTTAGAGTCTCACAAAGCCCAAATCAAGGTACCTGTAGGACTGTGTTGCTTTCTAGGGACTCTGGGGAAGGATCCATACCAAGCTCGTTCACCTTGTTGGTAGAACTCAGCTCCTTGTGGTTCTAGGGCTCAGTTCCCTGTTTCCTTGCTGACTTAAAGTCAGCTTCTAAAGTCATCTGCATTTCTCATAATGTTACCCCTTCCATCTTCAAGCCAGTAAAGGTGCATCGAGTCTTTCTCAGGCTTTGAATCGCTCTGATCTTCCCTTTCTGCCTCATAGCTCCTGTTTTTAAGAGCTCATGTGATTAGATTTGGCCCATTTGATCATTTGAGAATAATTTCCCCATTTTTAAACTCTGTAACCTTAATTACATTTGAAAAGTCTTTTTCTTTCTTTCTTTCTTTTTTGCCATGTAAGATACATACTGACAGGTGCCAGGGATTAGGGTGTGGATCTCCTTGGGGAGCCATTCTGCCTATCACACTTACGCATTAAGAGGAAAGAGCTCCAGGATGTAAATAGTGATAAGAAGAAAAACCCAGTTAAGCAAATTTTCCAAAATACTTGAAGGGAGAAAGGATCCAGAATAGAGGTGGGATGATTGACCTAGAATAAAAGACACATAAAGAAATAGGATGGTTTGATGGCAGCAGGCATTGAGGTAGTTTATTCCTATTGGCCTTATTTCTGTTTTCATATAGTATAAAATGAGAATATCACCTAAACACCAGTAGGCTATTCAGGGACCTGGATTTAGAGAGGTGTTAGTCTTTAAGCCATTCCTAAGTAAATACTACTTTTTGCGTCACTCTCCAGAGTATGAGTTATTCCTTTTCATGATCTGTCCTTAGGGGATTACAGGCATTGTGATTGTGAATAGAAAAGAATGAAATTCAGCTTTTTGTTTTTAGCAATAACCCTCTCAGTGCAGTATCATAGCTCTTTGCTCCTTAGAATATTGCCAAGTTCACCATTACGTTTTAGTCCAGAAAACATAAACGGTACTAGGTGCTAAGCGTTGGGAAGGCTGAGAGGAAAAGGTCAGGTAACTCAGAGATCAGAAGCAGGTCTGTAGAGCAAAGGTCATAACATGGAGCAGTGGCATTAACAGAAACCAGGAAACAGGGCTGGGACAACTGAGACCAGTTAGGACTGTGATAAAGATACAGTCATGCTTGGATCTTGAAAGAAGAGCCCGTGGTCGATGCTTGATCACCCAAGACAGAGATGGGACAATGGAACAGGGACAGCCAGGACTAGCCTGGGACCATGGAGGAGTAGCTACCCAGCCATCATGGGGACCATCAAGCGGATTATGGGTGGCTACCTGACCGAAGCCTCTATCAGCAAGAAATGAAGCCACCTCCAGAGAATCTATGGCAAGCAGAGACAGAGAAAGAGACAAGAAAGCCTTCTGTTTCCTCCATGCTTCTGATATCCCACATGGATACCTGCTTGGCAGAACTTAAATGCAAGCCAGCTTTCAAGGGAAATCAGTCTCAACAAGCAATAAGGAAGTATGTAAGACTTGGAGACAAAGGGTGCGTCATTGACATCTAAGTACCTTAATTAAGAATAAGTCTAACCCAGAAAACCAAATGCTATAATACTCTTTATGCACAGAATTTGTAACTGCTTAATATGCTTGCTCAACTCAATCCTGAGGACATTTTCTATTTCTGAATGCTGGTCTAGGGTTATGGAGATTTTAGTGAAGATTAAATATGACAATTATGTAGAATATCTATCACAAGGCCCTTATTGAATAAGAATTCAATGAAGCTTGTTATTCTTTTGCTTTTCACAGATATCATGGATTTTCCATGTTCACTATTTTATCTTTAAATTATTACTTGAAAAGTAACCATCTGACATGGACTTTTTAATATTTAGAGGGAAAAGTCAAGAGTCTTATTACATTTTCTTTTAATTTAATCATGTGACTCAACTAAGATGCCATTTGTCTTTCTTTGAAGGCAAGAGTTCCTTCTTTGTGCTCCCCGTCACGCTGAAAAGTTAGGAATTTGCCTCTGTGTTGCCACTTTCAGTTATGACTTAGATGTTGAAATGTTAGTGGCAATAAAGAAGATCGATTTTCTAATTTGCATTCTTCTATTCAGAAAATTATGTAATTCCTGTTTTAACAATAAACGTTATTCCATCATACATGGTAAATGAATTTTTATTGTGATAACTGCAAGAGAACATATAAACATTTTGACTTTTCATGCTTTGGCTTCCTTACAAAAATAAAATGATGCACCAGTGCTCTAAATATCATAGTTCATAACAGACTCCTTTCACAGGAGGAATGAAGAATAAATGGCAAGAAACGTAGAACTTATGAGATATAATATGATGTCAATGGCAACTGTTTACAAAAGCTTGCAGTGATTGAGAAAAGTGAGCATCTGCAGGATTTATTAGAATAGCACAGACCCTGGACTGGGAGCAAAGATATATGAGTAGAATTTTGGTCAGGGTACAAGTGAGGCTAAAGGACTTTTAAGAATGATGATGTCTAATATGATATTTTAAGTGGGTTTCTGTGTGCTGCCATGCTGTCGGTTCCGTCCAAACTCCAAATTTCATTCAATAAGTTATTTTCTATATGTAAATGTCTTCCAGTGAATTAATTAACTAATTAATTAACTTTATTGGAAATAAAAGTGAAAAGGTTGTGTTACATGATCGGTCAGCTTGGGACAGAAAGAGGCAAATAGCTGGTGGGTGGGAGACACAGATGTGATCAAGAGATAGTAGAAAAGTTTATCCAGAAGTGAGAAGCTACATGCAAGCCCTTGAGTTCTGCTTACTGGAAAGACAGACTAAACAGATTCAGATCAGATCTGTTGTTGAGAGCAACTAGGAAAGTTGAGCAATTTTTAAAACTACATTTGAAGACATAGAAAGAATATCAAAGCAGGAGCAGCCTCAGGGCCAGGCTCTAAGAGGTGAAGGAGGCAAGAGCGTCAAGCCCTGAACCAAGGCTGATTTGGTCCTCTAGGTAGTTGCCATATGAAAAATAGTGACTGAAGGTTTGAGAAGATCTTCAAACAAAAAGAGCTGAAGGGAAAATGAAATGGAGAGCAGTGCCTGCCAGTGTGTGGTGGTTCTGTAAACAACCTAGGCTTTCAGGTGAAACCCCAAAGTGCTACTTCCTAGAGTAAAGCTAACCCAGAAAGCGACCAGTACATATACCAAGGGAAGTCTTTCTGTCAGTCATCTCAATCCCTACTTGGATTAAAATGTTCTGAGGTTGTTACTGACTTTGGCCTCAGTATTTTTCATAAGCAAAAGTCAATCCTTCCTTGAGTAAGATAGCATCAACCAAAGACTCAAATCAGCTTTACAAATTCATATGCAATTTCTAGCTCTCAATAAAGTTCACCATACACAGGGAAGACTTGAGTTAAAGCAGAGTAAAACAACAAACCACTGAGAGGGGCACACAGAGATCATGAATAGGAAATAAGCTCAGAGACTTCAAAACAACTAAAACTAACATGTGAAAGAAATTAGAGAAAAACATTCGATTTTTTGTCAAATTATAAACTATAAAGAGGAAATTTAAATTTTAGAAATGAAGAATACAATAACTAAAAACACAAACTTGGTGTATGTGTAGAATGGCAAATTAGTTAAAAGTGAAGCAAAAAACAGTTAGCTAGAAAATAAGTAGGAAAAAACATATCCAGACTCAATAATAAGGAAAAAAGATGACTTTTAAGTGCATGATAGATATATGTTCCATGGTCATCAGCTCTTATACACATATAATTTGGACTCCAGAAGGAGATGAAAGAGAGAGAGAAGATGGTACAAGAAGTAATTGAGGAGATAATGGTGAAAATTTTCCAGAAATGGTGAAATCTTCAAGTGTCAGATTAATAAAGCAAGACAAAGGCAAAGAAAATCCCAGCTAGACATACAAAACTAAGATTGATGAAAATCAAAAATAGAGCAAAAAGTTAACAGGAGCTAGAAAAAGCGAGATTACCTTCAGTGGAAAATAATAAGAATATCAGCTGCCTTCCCAATGGCACGACACCTTTATTAGGCTGAAGAAAAATAAATTCCAAATTTGAATTCTGTAGCAACAAATATTATTTGAAATAAAAACAAAATAAAGACATTTTTAGATAAACTAGAACAGGAATGATTTGTTAGAAGCACATCCTCCCTAAAGGGGATCTTCTGAAAGAAGGAAGATGATTCAAGATGACAGCTAAGAGATGGAGAAAGAATGAAGGCTTGTGGATTAATTTAAATGAAACTGTAGTAAATAATAATAATGTCAACAATAACATAATACACAACACATAACATACATATCAGAAAGTGGTTACTCAAAGTTAAAATGTATTAAGATCCTTGCTTTGTACAAAATGTGGTAGGTGAGAGTATTAATGTATGATAGAGTTTAATCAGGAACAAAGCATATTGTAGCCAATCTCTGTAACAATTACGTATCGAAAGAATAGTATATGCAGTTACTAATTGTACTAACAAACTAATAACAGAGAGGTAGAGTAATTTTTAAAATTTAATTAATTCAAAAGATGGAATAAAGTGGAAAGGAACATGGAAAGCTGGAGACTGGAAATCATAGAAAGATCACAGTGTGTTTTCAAATATATTAACGATAACATTAAGTGAAACAACTAAAAATTCCAATAGAAAAAAAAAGGATTGGCAGATTGGACTTTTTAAAAAGAAAGAAGACAAGGAGCATCAACTCATATGGCCTTTGCAAACATCACAGCTTAAGTATAAATAAGAAATGAGAGCTATGAGTCAGTTAACAATAGAGCTACAGCACATAAGCACTGAAAGAAAGCTGGTATAATTTCTGAGTCCAAGTATGCTATAATACAAAATGCATTACAAGAGATAGAGTGGGGCATTTAATCATGGTAACATTTCCATTTTTCAGGAAAATACAAGTTCAAAATTTGCATGTGCCTAAACAGCCCAGCCTCAAAATGTACAGTAAAAGCAAAAATGTACAGAAGTAAAACAAACAAAACTACAACTATAGTGAACAATTTTAACATCCTACAAAAAACTGTAGAAAAAATTAATGAGAATGTAGATTTCGGCAAAATGATTATGAAACAACCTAACTAACATATATAGAATTATGTCTCCAAATTGCAGAAAACAAAAGCCATTTATGAAATTGATTATTTGCTGGGCCACAGTGCAAAGCTAACCAAATTTCAAAGATGAAAATCATATAGGTTATGCTCTCTGAACACTGAAAAATTAAGCAGGAAACCAACACAAAAAGATAATTAGAAAATTCCAAATGTTTGGAACTTTGGCAAAAGTCAAAGAAAAAATCATAATGGAAATTATAAAATACTTAGATCTAAATAATAACAGAAAGCTATCAAAATTTTGCATGTGGCTCAAGCCATATTTACGTAGGTACGTATTTTAAAGGAGAAAGATTGAAAACACCCATTCTGAGAATTTAGAGTAAGAACAGTAAGTTAAACTCACAAATAATAAAGTAAAAAATATATTAAAATATAAAAATATTATATAATAATATAATATTTGCTATATATTAAAATATATAATATATTGCAAAATTTAATATAATGGAAAACCCATTATGCCTTGTAGAGGTTTAATCGTGTCAAAAAATTGGTAACTCCTGACAAGAAAAAAGAGAAAAGGCACAAATATGTAATATCAGTAACAATAAAAAAGAGGATGTGCCAACAATCCCATGGATATTTAAAGATTCTTAAAGTGATATTTTGTGCTTCATAGCACTGAATTTGAGAATGTATCTAAAATAATCAGAGACAATGTCAACTTATCAAAACTGACATAAGAGGAAATGGAAAATTGGAATAGTCTTAGGTGCATGAAAGAATTTGACTTCACAGTCTAAAACTTGCTAACAAAGAGATAGTAACGATCAGATGACCTCCATGCTTAATTCCATCAAATATTTAAGAAAGGAGGACCTGCAGGAGTGTGAGACTAATTCCCATTCTCCAGTGTGCCTTTGGTTCATTAATATCGGTTATTTATTTCATATGTTTGGAAACTTGAGGTATATTTTGCCATAAAAAACACAATGGTTGGGTTCATTTTGTTCAATGATCATTTAAGATACCTTGCTGGGAGAACAAGACGCTAGCTCACCTCCGAATATTTAAAGTAAGATTATTTTGGGGCTTCCCTGGTGGCGCAGTGTTTGGGAGTCCACCTGCCAATGCAGGGGACACGGGTTCGTGCCCCGGTCTGGGAAGATCCCACATGCCGTGGAGCGGCTGGGCCCGTGAGCCATGGCCGCTGAGCCTGCACGTCCGGAGCCTGTGCTCCGCAATGGGAGAGGCCACAACAGTGAGAGGCCCGCGTAACGCAAAAAAAAAAAAAAAAGAAAATTTAAGAAAATATTTAAGAAAATAAAAATGATAGTATGAATAGTTTTCATAAATTTATTAATTAACCCTATTTAATGTGATGAGTTTACCTAGGGGACCTGCTATGCTTTAGCCTTGTACTGGGCTATATGTCATTCCTCTGAAGCCTTGAAAAGGGATATGAATCAACTGAGAGTCATCTAAACTCTTGGGCTCAAACTTTGTTATCTTTACTGAATTGGTGCCTGAGATGAAAGACGCAAGAGTAGGAGCCTTGTATTATCATGGGACGCTAAATCATACAGGTTGTCTAATCACCTGGAAGGCAAAAATGAATCCAAAATGATCTTTTACTCAGCCATTAAAAAGAATGATATAATGTCATTTGCAGCATCATGGATGGACACGAAGATTGTCATACTGAGTGAAGTAAGTCAGACACAGAAAGAAAAATACCATATGATATTGCTTATATGTGGAATCTTAAGAAATGATACAAATGAATATATTTACAAAACAGAAACAGACTCACAGACTTAGAGAATGAATTTATGGTTACCAGGGGGAGAAGGAGGACGGGGAGGGATAGATGGGGAGTTTGGGATTGACATGTACACACTGCTATCTTTAAAATGGATAGCCAACAAGGACCTACTGTATAGCACAGAGAACTCTGCTCAATATTACATAACAACCTAAATGGGAAAAGAATTTGAAAAAGCATAGATACAATGTATATGTATAACAGAATCACTTTGCTGTACACCTGAAACTAACAATACATTGTTAACCAACTGTACTTCAATATAAAATAAAAAGTTTTTGAAAAAGTGAGAAAAGGGTCTTGATAAATGGAAAATGGTCATACAAAAACAAATTCAGTAAGGGGAGTAAAAGGCAGTATATTTAGGGGAAAAACACTATTAAAACCACGAGGTAATATCATGTAGTTTGAAATGCATAGAATCCGAGTGAGTGTGTGGTGGTCCCACTACAAGCAGTGAGAAAAACAGTAACAGTAAATTTGCCAATGATGCCATTGGACCCCCAAGCTAAATTTTTTGAATTTTTGATTCATATCCCCTTTCTGTATAACTTTCCTCTCATCTGCAATGATAAATATGGCTTAATAATCCCAATAGTATCATATACGGAGCAACGGTCATGTGCCTCAAACTATGCTACGTGTTTTACTGCTATAAGGCAGGTGCCACCGGTCCATTTTACAGCTGAGGAGCTGATGCTCATTGAGGTTACATAGCCAGCTCTGGGTCTCACAGCTCAGTGATGGCTTGGCTTGCTTTTCTAGGACAGCCTTATGCAATGGCTATGAGTTTCTAAGCTTCTTACTCTAGTTCTCACTAGGTCCCACATGTTCTCTGGCTATAAACTCTCAGTAGTATTTACTGCATTCACCCAAAGATCTTTTCACCCTCATTTTTTACAGATGTCCAGTAGCTAACAGTGAACAGTGGTATTCTAGCAGTTAAGATACAGCTCTCCGGCTTCCCTGGTGGCGCAGTGGTTGGGAGTCCGCCTGCTGATGCAGGGGG
This sequence comes from Stenella coeruleoalba, assembly GCF_951394435.1. NCBI lineage: Eukaryota > Metazoa > Chordata > Mammalia > Artiodactyla > Delphinidae > Stenella > Stenella coeruleoalba. The sequence goes on from NC_137159.1 coordinate 4,139,890, forward strand.
CGCGGGTTCGTGCCCCGGTCTGGGGGGATCCCGCATGCCGCAGAGCGGCTGGGCCCGTGGACCATGGCCACTGGGCCTGCGCATCGGGGCCTGTGCTCTGCGGCGAGAGAGGCCACAGCAGTGAGGGGCCCCCATACCGCAAAAAAAACCAAAAAAATCCCCCACAAAAACACAGCTGTAGAAAAGAAACTTATGGTTACCGAGGGGAAGGGGGAGAGGAAGGATAAATTGGGACATTGGGATTGACATATACTAACGCCTATAATCTCTTTAGCACCAGATCTCCTGCCCTAATCATCACAGGTCCCAGAGCCTGCTGAAATGATTCAAATTAGCCAATCCTAAATCTGCTTATCCTGCCTCGCCCTGCCTCTTCCTTCTGGTAGAAACCCCCCCAAAATGTTCTCCCCTCTCCCTCTGCCTCCTGAGCAGTTCTGGGGCTTCCCCATGAGAGCCCCCCTGTGGTGTGGCCTGCCCCTTACCTCCTAGGAACTATCAGTAACAAACTGTCTTTTCAAGGGCAATCATCTCCTGATCTGTTAGCCTCACCATTCCTGAAAATAAAATCTACATTTTAAAGTACATACTAGAACTACTCAGATATCTGTGCTCCTAGAAACCTATGTCCTCCCCTCATCCAATGTAATTGAAAAAAACAGAAACATTTGTCTTGAGATCACGATTTAAATGGTCATCTTTCTGAAGGGAGTAGAATGGAATAAACACTCCTTTAAAAACAGATATTTCCATGATATAATTTTTTAAAGATTTGCTTAATAAGTAGGAAATGTATAAATTGTACATCATCAATGCATGGATTTTATATTTTTATCTCTTCGGATATCAGTAGGCCTTGGAAAATTAAATATTTTAAGAGAAAATAAAAGTATTCTAAAGGATGTTTTAATTCTATTGGGCCTCTTGGGCTACTTATTTTTTGTATGTCTTTCAATGAATACTTTTTTATCATTTTATTTTCAATGCAAATTTAAACAGGCAATATGTAATACTACACAAAGAGTAGCAACTTGCCTTCCTTTCTATGAAAAGTCTTTTTTTATATCTTAGAGAAAGTACTGCTTAGGCATTTTAAAATTTCCACACAAAAAAATGCTTGTGTTCTTGGGAAATTTAATAAAAAACTAAAATCAACAACATTACTTATGTTATAAAAGGTATATGTGTTCTATGTTGTACTATCAAATGTTTAAGCATCCTGATGAAGACAGGGTTTGATGCGTTTTCTAATACTCATTCAACAGCAATCTCACTCTGATGTGTAGAGAATAATGCTATAACTTGATTGATTGTTATGATTGTATTAATAAATATTAATTCTCAACAGCTAACCAAGTCCTCTAATTTCTGCTTTGATACGTTACCTAATTTTTTTTGCAAATATCTTCTTAAGTCTTACAGGAAACTTATTCTGTTGGACATCAGGACAAACTAGAAATTTTAGAAAGTTAAACAATATGCAGAGACATTCTAGAGTTACCAAAATGTTTGAGTCATTTGGAACTTATCAAAGAGAAATATTAAAAAAATTAAATGCTGAAGAATTTATAAAGAGTAAGACAGCAAAACTATACCTCTTACCGGCTGAGAACTTTTTTTTTTCTCTCTCTCTCTAGACACATTAGATTTGAGAATCCCGAAAACTGTGTTTAATGATCCTGTATTGGCTGGCATCCAAAGGAAAATTGCTTCACTTGTAAATATCCATGACATAACTGTATGTCTAATAGGAAGACCTGAGAAGTACCATTTGTTGTTGTATCCGGCAAGTCTGTGTTCTGTACCTCCCAGACTGAAATTTGTAATTCATATTTCTTTTGGCCGGAACTTTGGAACAAATGCCCAAAAGCTATATTACTTTTACAAGAGGTTCTTGCAAATATGTCGTTGGTTCTCCTTTGAGTACAGCCCCTCTTTCTGTCTCAGGCCAGACTGTTTGTTAGAGAGGACCCTGTCACTTGTCCTTGTAGTTAAGATGCAGAAAGAATCTCTCCTTGGACAGATTCTTCTCATTTTGAAAAATTGCCACAGCAAATTCCGCAGCCTGCCAAGTTGGCAGACTCTAAGCCCAAAGCTGGAGCCCAGCCAGGCATCAATGGCGCATTCCAAACCTCTGAGTCAGCATCCCATGCCATGCCACTCTGTGTCTTCTGTGAGGAAAGCATCCCATGCCACAAAATCATTGTTAGCCAAATACTCAACTTGTCTTGGAAACTAAAACGACTTTTATAGAGTGCTTTCAGAACCTAGGGTAGAGAATATAGGAAAACTGCAAATTCTGCAGAGTTCTAATACTGGGGATGATGTCCCCAAGGTTTGGTGGGTTTGAGCCTCACCAGTTTTTTTTAACTGTTATTTTATTTTTTGTTGTTGTTGCTTTTTTTTAACATCTTGATCGGAGTATAATTGCTTTACAATGGTGTGTTAGTTTCTGCTTTATAACAAAGTGAATCAGCTATACGTATACATATATCCCCATATCTCCTTCCCATTAGAGAGTGAGAGCGAAGTCTGAATAATTTTTTGGCTTGAGTTGTAAAACACAGGTCCTGACCCCTTGTGGTCATTAAAGATCCCATGGGCTCTTTTGAAAGGACTTAGAGGGATTAACCTTTCTGTTCTGGCTAAATTCCTAATTGGATAATTGCATGCCTCCCTAAATTATCCCTGTAGCTCCAATTGGATATGGAATTTTCACTTCCTGTCATAAAGAGTTGTAGGGTGTTACAACATTTCACCCCAGGGGTGATACCAATTAAGTCGTTAGTGAGGTGAAATCCGTATGTGGGTTGTCTTTTTTCTTTCTCCCCTCTTGCCCACCTCTTTCTTTAGAGTTTAACACGTGTGGGGATCATTCAATCATTTGGAATGAAAAGGGGTGTCATAAGTTCGTAACACTGCTTATCGTCACATTATTTCTAAGAATATAAGAAAGGTAGTCAATAATTGATAAGCACTTGCAAACAGCATTATCCTTCTAAAGAGAACGTAGGCACATTGCTTGAAATGCCATGGTCCAAACTCAGGGCCATAAGGATAGGCGAAGGCAACATAAAGCATTTTTAAAGGAAGTTCACAGATTGGGTTTTTTACTGGGCAAGTCGTGGCAGCTCTGTGAGTACGCTTGCCTTCGAGCTTTTATGGGGCATCATTTCAGTATGCATGGAAACACTTAGGGCCAGGGACGGAGCCAAGGGGAGTCAATGTCTCTCCTGAATATGGATGCAGCATTAACCATGGGCAGATTACACATGCACTTGATTTGGAAAGTAAAGGTCACACATCAGTCTCTTCAGCTGTATTTATCCACATTGAAAATCACTGCCCATAGAATCACCTTTGAACACCACCACCAGCTAAAATGTAACACCACCACCAGCTGCTGTATGTTTACTCTGAGCTGAGAAAAAAGTTAACAATCAGCATATTCGCTTTTTCAAAAATTTGATTTTAAATCAGGCAAGAAAATGTTCCTGGACCAACTATATTTTTATTCTTTGTATAGACTATGTCATCAATAGATATTTTTAGAAGAACATAATGATTTTCATAGTTTAATAAGAAGAATTATGGATGAATTCTTCAGAAAGAGGGATGAAAGATACTTATGTTAGGTCAGTAGACAATCCCAGCCCTTCCTCTCATGCTCTAACAGAGTTACACTCTGGACTATATGAAACTTGGGATCACCCATGAGAGTGAGAAACAAATGGGGTAAATAAAAACTCTCAGATCAAACAAATATACTGTGGACCAAACATGTATGTGACTGATATGAGACGAATGAAGGGCTCTCTCTGTGCTTCATCTCACCTACATTACAAAGCCATCCACGATTTATGGCAACATAATGAGAAATAACCAAAGGCTGGAATCAGAGGGTTTAAATAAGCCGTCTCAGTATCTGAAACATAAATTTCAAAATGGATGCTTCCATGTTATTTGATCTCATGCTTCCTGGTATTGAATATACAGCAAGATTCATTTTCAAAATATTAAATGCAATTTGACAGGCATTTGATTAATTACGTTCATCTCTTTGAGGCAACAGATGCCATCTGATATGAGCACTTGAGCATCTCCTATTCACCTCAGCACTTGAACTTGACCTACCCTCTTTACTCGTTTCTGTCTCAGGGAAATTTCTCATGTGGAGGCCAAATCCATTCCAGTGGGTGTCTAAGAATACACCAAAGGGAGTTACTGCTACCTTTGCTTTCTCTCCATCAGTTTCTTAGAAAACATGTACTGTAGAAGAGTTTAAGGACAATAAGGGAACAGAAATAAGCTGGCCATTACCTTTCCCCCATCCTTTGTTGGTTGTGGTTTTAAGATTTGCTAATTAAAATGTGAACAGGTAGAATCAACAATAGGTATCACTGTGAAAACACTAAGTGAACCAGGAGGTAACATTCTGTTAGCCAGTAAAACTGCTGTGCTAAGTAGTAAGCATTGAGTCTTAAGTACCTCTTCCAAATTACTCCACTGAGTGTCCCAGTGTATTATCAGACCACTGAATTCTTTAAGAATTTGTTCAAGTATCTACTTTTTTTACCAATATTGTATCTGTCATCCCAACACACACAGACATATACACACACACTATTTTGGGCATGCAGATGTATGACAAGAAAATTTTTTATGACACATTGTTATGTTAGTGTCACCAAGTGAAACACCAACCAAAATATGTGAGTAGCACCCAGGCACAATAATCTTATCTATAAATCATCGTAGTACTAAATATAAAGATAGTTAATAATATATGATGAGCATAAAATACACTTCAAGAGAACCACAGGCTGAGAACCACTAAAGGATGCACTTTAGTGCCGTAGCCCTTTCGTCCTGCCATTCCTGCCATATTCCTGGTAAGTAAATGAAAGCTGGGACTTGGCCATCAAGAAACTTGTCCTTGACTGACCTGATCTGGGCCCAGAGGGCAAGGTGATAACAAGAGAAGCTAACAAGTGAGACCATCTGTTTCACTGACTGGCTGGGCTGAAACGAATACCTGAAACACTCCTGTAAAGCCCTAATTTAAAATAATCTTCTGACATGAATGTCTTCATAATTGTCCTGATACTAGATTAAGATGACTATGTTTAATTTTAGGGCACTTTATTTTAGAAGCAGAAGAATGAGTATAGTGAAAGCAGCATAAGACTATTTAATTGATGAAATTTATTTTACCCACTTAATGTTATGTAGTATCTTGTTTTTGAATGGACTATAAAAATTATTGATAATTTTATAGTTTAAAAATATAAATATTAAAAAATTTTTTATTATAGTTGATTTACAATGTTGTGTTAGTTTCTGCAGTACAGCAAAGTGAATCAGTTATACATACACATATATCCTCTCTTTTCTGGATGCTTTTCCCATATAGGTCATTACAGAGTATTGAGCAGAGTTCCCTGTGCTCTACAGTAGGGCCTTATTATCTATTCTATATATAGTAGCGTGTATATCAATCCCAATCTCCTAATTTGTCCTTCCCCCCACCCCTTACCCTCTGGTAACCATAAACTTGTTTTCTACATCTGTAACTCTAGTTCTGTTTTGTAAATAAGTTCTTTTGTGCCATAGAAATGTTTTACCTTTTTTTAGATAGAGAAAACTTAGATTAGAAAATTAGACTGCTGTTCAACTATAGGACCATTTCATGAGAAGTTAAGGATTATATGTCTTGAAAATCATAAGAAAGTCAACAAAGCTCAATCATTCAGCAACTGAGATAAAACATATTGCATCCAGTTCACATTAAGTAATGAACAGGATATAAAGTATGCACATGTATTTACCTGTAACTGGGTAGGACAATAAAATGTGTAGGGACGAATGTTGTCCATCACTCAACTTAAGATCCTTTTGCTCTATTTTTGCTTTCCTGCCTTGTGTCTACCTCAGGTGAGTGGATGTAAGCATGTTTAAATTTAGAGATGAAAAATTAAAAAAAATTTTTTTTTAAGTACTCGCTGTGAAAACTGATTTCTTCTATGTCTTTATAAAAAAAAAGAGGGTTTTTTTCAGTCTGTTCTTTGTCAGTTTTTTATAAATCTTACTTGGCCAAATCACTAACGTAAAAGAAAATTGACTGGGTAAGGTCCGCATGAACATTCTGAATCCTTTACACAAGGTAATCTGAAAGGAAGCAGTTTTGCCTGGAAGAAGGTAAAAGGGAACAAAGATGTGAATGCAAAATAGAATATTTTTATTAATGCAAAGAAGAGAGATGGTGCAGAGATGGTGCAGAGATAGTTATCGTGTTTTCTGTATTGAAGAGAATGGTTATGGACAAGAAAAAGATGCAGAAAGAGAAATTGGAAGAAAAGAAAAGGGAGAAGAGGGAAGTGCTGAGGCGAATACTGCTGAGGGTGGGAAGAAGGAAAGGAAAGGCATTGGCAAGAATTAATAATTGAGTGAGATGCAGAATACGATAGATACCCCACCTCCTACCTCCCAGCCAGGCCCAGAAGACCTGAATTGGCAGTTCATGGGCTAATTCATCCCTGGCTCTGTGTTTCCTCCCCTTCACAGCCTGTCTTGCAAAAAGCATCAGGGAATCCCAAACATCCCTGCTTCTTTCGCTAAATCTCCTCTATTTATAAGGTGCAAAGGTAACAAAGTGCAGAGTGAACATTCTATTCTAGTAAGCACAAGCATCCGTTCAGCTTGAGTGAGGAGTTACTTAGAAGATGCATATTGACTGCAGGCATAATTTGTGGAAGACCATAGAAAGCAGGGAAATAACGTATGTCTGGCCACAGAGATAGGCATCTGCAGGAAAAGCAAGCTTCTGGCAAAGTGCATTTTGCTAAACAAAAATATTAATAGTTCCCAAAGCTTCAAGTTAATCCCAATATGAGAGGTGCCTGCAGTTCAGCCAGGGAGAGTCACCAACCTCCGTGGCAGGCCTGACACACGCAAGGAGCACACTATCCTCCATAGGATGTGAAAGAACAGGAGGCGAACACCTGTTGTCTTGAGAAATGGGACCCTGACTGACTTCTAAAACTTTTCTAATTTTCTCAGTTTCAGAATTTTCTACAATGAGTCTGTCTGTGATGCGCTTTTTTTTTCTCAATTGGTGTTTGCTGAGGTGGGGATGGCAATGGAGTGAAAGGAGGGTAAATGAAGCTGGGGACCAGCGATGCCCGTGGGTAGGAACAGTGTCATAAGGTTTGCCACGAGTAGGATACAGAGGACAATCCTATGGGTGGTGACTCACAATGGTTTCATGAGGCTGGGAGATCAAAAAGTGAAAACTCTGCTAAAATGTCACCCCCAGCACGTCTAAACTGGGGTATGGTTGGCTGGCTGGGTGAAGAGAAACATGCGCTGGCAACCCGAGAGAGTCAGAACAGACCTTCCATCCCCCTGACCACCCAGTCTCTCCATCAGAGGGTGTTTACTCTGTCTTTGCCTTGGGTCCACACCTCTCACCTGCTCGGTTCCTCAGCCCTGGAATTGTCTCCTTTCCCTCCTCTGACTTCAGAGTTTCCCTGTTCACTGCAAGTTTTCCAAAAGGATGCCAACACGCCTTCATAGTGCCCACCTCCACCAAAGAAGCAAATACAAAGCAACACCTTCCTTGACCCCACATCTCTCCCAGCGCTAGGACCTCTGCTCTTTACAGAAAATACTCATACATGCACTGGATGTGCCTCTTCATTCCTCAGCCTGCCTCCTTTGTGGGACGTTCAAGGTCTGCCTTGAATTTACTGTCCCAATCACCTACAAGAACATTAGTTATAACAACTCTGGCCAACATGTATATGCTCATTTAATCCGTACAAGAACCCTCTGGGGGAAGAAGTTAGTGAACCGATTTTATTGATGGATAAACTGAGATCTGTAAATGTTCATTTTTTTTTCAAGGTCACACAGCTTGTCAATAGCCAGGCCCAAGCCCTGAACCACTTTCAGAGTGTAGCTCTTAAACAGTGCCCTTGTCTTCCGCCCAGCTCCCTTTCCTGTCCTTTCATTCTCACCCTTAGGACTCAGCTTACACTTGGAAATCTTCCCCAGGAAGGGGACTCTTTCTCTTCCCCCTGCCTTGGAAGACTTTTCCCCACATATGGTCACCTCAACTACCTGAAGTCTTTGCTCAAATGTCTCCCTCCTTACTCTTTTTTTTTTTTCTCACTCCACTCCAGCTTCTTTGCTATTCTTCTAGGAAACCAAGCATGCTTCCATCCAGGTCTTTACCTTTCCTGTTCCATGCACCCAGTTTTCTTCCTGACTTCACATATCTTGTGTTCCAGGGCTACCTTATCAGAGGGAACTTTTCTGACCAATGTCACTAAAATATAATCCTCAATTCCATCCAACTGTCTCTTTACCATGCCTTCATAGAGGATGTTGCCACTTGTTATAAATGTTTATTTGCTTATTTTTCATTTCTTTGATTTTCCTGGACATAGCAGTTGTTCAAAAATATTTGAGTGAATGATTCAATCCCATTGTGGGAGAATGTCTGACATTAGGAATACAGATTGAGTCTTCTTTATAGACAAGCAGGGGAAGATTATCTCACTGAGGTTAATTTCAGGGATTCTGAGATTAATTAACCTTCTTTTTAAAATGTATAAGATAAATGCTTACATTAGTTTCTATACTTGTTTTAAGGTAAATTGAATTTTGTGGTGACTAGGAATCAATGCTTGTGTGTATCCATATATTTACTACATGTAAATTATACTCTTATTTCAACACTGCCTACCTCTTCAATTTATTTTCTATCACCATCACCAAGAAATGATCCTAAATTAAAAACTTATCCCTATTCTAGGACTCTTGAAGTTTTTCCAACTTTCTATCTCCACATACAGACACACACACACACACACACACACACACACACACACACACACCTCATTCATTAAATATGGACCGAATTCTGCCTTTCTTAATAATTCCCTGAATCAGATCCCTCCTCCAATCCTCTCCATTCACAATAAGGCCCGGCCAGATGTCAATGACAATGTTATTGCTCTTCATTGGCTCAGGGGCTGGAGCAAGGAGGCAAGCTGTGAACAAGAAGACAATGCTGTGAATCCACAAGGCCGGAGACACAGTTAAATCAAGAGCCAAAGCCACAGAAAAGACACCAGCAGACAGAAACCCCATCCGTCACAGGGGCATTGAGACCCTGGGGTCTGCAGGGAGAAAGTGAAGCGTAAACACTGGCCTGCGATGGGTATTGTTAAATCTGTCCTTCTGTTCTAGAGGCCCCTCTTCTAAAGCCAAGTCTGGGGACACCTAGGGTCAGGTCTTGCCTGACATCATTTTGTAGTTATCTATTTACTTCTTCCTCTCCCTTAGTGACTGGAGAGCTACCCTAGGGCAGCATATAATTCATCAGTCTAGGATGTGTGTATACAATGAATGTCATTATATATATATATATATATATATATATATATATATATATATATATATACACACACACGTACATATACACACATTTTATTAATATATTAATTAGTGAATAAAAGAATAGTTGCTCTTATTATGAAGGATTTCCAATTCTTTCAATCATGCTTTAAATTGATTCAGGAAATATTAGATTTGAAGAAAACATTACTTTGGTTTTATAATCCCGTAAAATAAAAGTTGACATTTAAGTATTTTGATATTGGACTTGACTTCTACCTAATTCAAGTGTGTGCACCTCATACTGAGATGTCATATCTCAAGGACTGTCTGTGGCCACTCGTGTTTACACAAAGCCAATTACTCAAAACAAAATCCACACTTCTCAGTCAAGTTCGCCTTAGGTGCTCCAATAAAGCAGTAACTAGTACAGTGATGAAGGAGCCTTGTAAGATGCATGTAAATTTATAGGCTTCTGTTTAATAGCTAAGGGCTCATACTGGAGTTTGTTCTTTTTACCTCTAGAAATGAAGTAATGCTGAGACCATACACCCATAACATAGTTTCAAAAGCAGAGCAGATGACTTGTATGTAATAATTATTACAGTGAGCCGTGAATTTCAGTACTGGAACAGATTCAGCTTTGCAACGCTGCTGCTGCCTGGTTTGATCAGTGGAATAAAGTGGAGTTTTGGGTGGAAGCCTGTGAGGGGGTCATAGCTCTCCCATGACCTCAACCCAGCTTTGTAAATGAAGCCTCGCGTGTTTGCCAGTCTCTTAGTGATGCCATCGTCATTATTACCTATCGAATGGCATTGAAACAAATGTAGTTGTGCACAATTCTAATGATTATGATCTCTCTGGCTTTGTTTCTAAATATACACCTATACAACCCGCAGATGGTCGGAGATGGTGAGGCATTGTGGTGAAGACAGATAAACTGGATTCAAATCCAGTTCTGCCCCTTTCTGGCTAGGCGAGGTGTGCAGCACTCCTCACTACGCCTGATCAACACTGCTTCACTATGAGCCAGCAAGGTCCTCCTCATCTTCTGGGTTGAACTCAAGTTGTATCCTCTCTAGAGCTTTTCTTTTGCACAGGCTCTGGACGCGCAGGCTCAGCGGCCATGGCTCACGGGCCCAGCTGCTCCGCGGCATGTGGGATCTTCCCAGACTGGGGTACGAACCCGGGTCCCCTGCATCGGCAGGCAGACTCTCAACCACTGTGCCACCAGGGAAGCCCTAGAGCTTTTCTTTTTGCCCCAGGAACTTAGGTGCCTCCCCGCCTTCACACAATAATTTTTCCTTATTTTACTAAAGTACATGCATATTTTTATTTAATTGGTCTTTTTGCATGTCCACTTTTCCTGTAGACACGAAGTTTTGTGTAGACTTTAACTCTGCAATGTTCAACACTAATCAAACGACTGAATGATTCATTCTCTATTTTAGAGAGAAGAAAGAAACAAGTTTGAGAAGAACATTTGGAGATTGTGGAGCGAAACTGGGGAGAGGTTAGCTGTAGCGTGTTTGCTATTTCTCTTATTCCATTAATAAAACCCATTTCTATTGGCTATTTTTAACCATGGTATATACAACATAATTCCTAAGTCAATGGGAAAAAGTGAGAACAGGAGAAAAATAAAGACATACCAATAGCACAATAAACTCCCTTTACATGACTGTATGTTTGGAGTCTCATGACATGTACCTTTCTCAGTTTATATTAGTTCAGACAGTATTTTTAGACATAGATTTGACAGTATTTTTAAAGATCTATAATTTGAAAGTACTAAATCCAATAACAAAAGAAAGGAAAACATAGAAAAGTGTGAAAAAAAAATTCTTCTTCTTGACTCTTCCCAGAAGTAACTATTGCAACAGTTTCCCTTTTTAGGCCTTCTGATGATTTATATTTATAATATTCTGTTTGTGTCTTCTTATAAACTATAATTATAATATCTAATTTATATTTTGTAAATTAAAAAATATATATTTTATTTCTCTGCTATGAACGTAATGCCAAGATTTTTCTTCTCCCTTGTTGACCTGTTTATTTTTCATGGTTAATAGCTAAGTAATAAGGAACTGAGTATATTCTGTGATTCCTGATGCAGGATGTCCTCAATCTATATGGCCAACAAACGTTATGTTATATCTCTTATCATCCCCATTAATTCTCTGCCACGTTTTTACATTTACACTTTGAAGATATGTAACCATTATATTTTGTCTTCTAAATACAATTAAATTCTTCAGTACCTTAAATCTCAGTGATTCTAAAAAAAAAACCCAACTTTTGGAACACTATTCTAATGAGGATTGGAATTTCCCAGATCAGCCTTATCAAATCTCCTGTCTTCTCATACTTCTTTCTATTTTCTGTGGGTTGCTGTTGCCTTTATTTTTATTGGCACTAAACTTGTTATTTCAAAGAAAAAAAAAGAAACGTTTCATTATTTAAGAAGACATTATTTACTTATCATGCAAGACATTACATTGTCCACAGAGAAGGAAATAAAAACTTTGCCACCAAATCTGTGCTGTGGAAATGAGAATTTCCCAAATGCCCAGGTTAAATTAATTATGTCTTCATTTCTGTCTGACTCTCTGTATTTTTCCTTGGAAAATTTTCAGAAGTACCTGTTTCTTGGATAAAATACTGTTCTTTCTTGGCTTCTGTTTTCAATTGTACTGGTATATGTTTAAATACTTATTTCACAAAAGTTCTGTGGATTTTAAACTTGGTGTACTCTTTGATGTCTACAAATTCATGTATTTTATTCTCACACTTAATGGAGAGTTTGGGTATAAAATTTAAAAGGTAAAATGATTGAAGCATTGCTCTATTGGCTTCATAGTCAATCATCATAAGCGTAATGTCAGTTTGACAGTTTCCGAGTCTTTCTTTGTTTTTCAGTAAAGCAAACTATGGAAGAATACTGGCCAGGGATCCTGCAGAATGTCCTACAATCTGGGTTTGTTTGATGTTTTTTCTCACGATTAAACTGGAGTTATGAGTTTTTGGAAAGAATGCTGCATAGGTGAAGTACCTTTCTGGTGATATCATATCCACATGACAGCACTGATGATGTAAACAGTCCGTTGGCTAATGTAGTGTATGTCAGGTTTTTCCATGGTAAAGTTCTACTTTCCCTTTCCCAACTCTAGTCTTTGGAAGTGTGTCAGTTAAGTCTAGCCCATGACCAAAAGGAAAAGGGGCAGGGGTTAAGCTCTACCTCTTGGAGTAGAAAATATATAAATACATTACTCAGAATTCTCTAAGACAAATTTTGGCAATCAATTTTTAATTTCCAAAAACATTCATGTATTCTTCTTCTTCTGCTTCTAAAGCTGAACTTTCTTGCACAAAGATCTTGTCTTTTTGACAATATTTATTTGACTTTTCCTATTCTCTTCTGCCCCCTTAATTATTCCCATTTCCTCTGCAATTCACTCTTCACCTATATGGCAGAGAATTAGGTCAATGATATTAGTTATTGGGCTGGGTTTTCTTTGCAATTGTGTAGATGTGTTTTCCCCAGAAGCCAGAATGCAAGGTTAAGTGTGGTTTCTGTTTAGGTTAGTGGCTCATGGCAGAGCAACATTGTTGCCAGCCAGGAATTCCCAAAGTTGCTAAATAAAGGAGCACGTTTTGAGGAAGGCAGAGATTTCTAGTAAACTTCACTCGCATGTAGAGCTACCTTGACGTTGGCATTATTTCCCTTTTCTCCATCCCGGTCCGTGCATACACATTGGGAAATCCTGAGTTCCCTCCATCTCTGTAAGTATTTTTTGTTCCTTTTTTTTTATCAGTCTCTCATCCTAGTGGCCTTCATATCAATTCCTCGCTTGTTATTAAATGCTGTTTTTTTTTTTTTTTTTTTTTTTTTTTTTTGGCCACAGAGCGGCGGGGCTTGCAGGATTTCAGCTCCCCGACTAGGGATTGAAGCCGTGCCACAGCAGTGAAAGCGCTGAATCCTACCCACTAGACCACCAGGGAATTCCTAGTAAATGCTCTTCTCTGACCTTTGTTCTGAGTGTAAAAGTCATAGCTGACAAGTAGGGAAGGGGAGGGCAAGGGCCCCAAAACTACCCTGATGACTTCCCCAAGGCTCATGCCTGAGTTTTGTATTTTTTGGCTAGGAGATTGATTCTCCTCTGGGCCTCCATTTGTAAGAAATGGTCCCCCCACTAGTGCTTTGCACTGTGGATTTCACAGCTCTACACTTTTGACAAATGTGAACGTATTTCCTTTTTGTGAATTCCTCATAGTTTCTATTCTGCTAAAACATTTCTTATTCTTGAGTAGGTTAATGGTTTGGCATACAGCAGGGTATACATTGTAGCATGGCTTACGTATGGCAGTATGTGTGTGTCTGTCACACATACATATACACACATTTGTGTGTGCATGGAATATTCTATCCTTTCAACATTAGCTGTGGAAGGAGGTTATACAGATGTGGATGCATTATTTGCAATCTTGAACTAGAAATCTGCTAAGGTATTGAAACAAAGCCGCATCATAGAAGAAAATGCAAATGTCATATTTGAAAATTTTAACTCTATACTGAAGGAGTTTACTGCTGAGGCCGGCCAGCACCTGCAGTGAGAGAAAGCATTTCATGTAGTCAGAGCCCCTTGGGAATGCGGGTGTTCCATTTGCATGAATTTTTTCACAGAAGTTTAAGAATGACTTCTAAGGTTCATGTGGATTCGTCCTAATATGCACTCTTCCCAAATTCATTTCTTCATTCTTCCACATCCTCATCCAAAGCCTTAAGTCAAAGGACTCATAGATATAAAACTGATGAATCCCTGCATTGCCATGAAGTCAAGGTCAAACCATATGTGAGATTTTAAATAATAATAAGGCAACAGAAAAGCTGCACACAAAGGAATGAAAAGCCACCTTTATTAATGTACAAAGGAGGAGTTGTTTGGTGAAGAAGTTGTTATGTCAGGGTTACCATGTTTATTATTTTCAGATGGACTAATTTTATTTTAGGAAATAAACCTAATAATTGTGCTTTGCTTTATTTGTGTTCACTTTATTTGTAATGATTTCCCAGGCACATGCAAGGGTAGATTTCATTAAGTCCAATGAGAGCATTTGTCTCACCTTAAAAACACAACAGTAAGTTACTTATGTTGAACTATGATCATGTGAAGAAACCCATAATTTTTACTGCCTATGAAGGCAAGTGAAAATGGTAAAACAGAAGTAGTACTTATTGATCTCTTATAAGCAAAATCATAATACATTACTTTAAGAAGCTCCAGCAGAGCAATGCCTGATACAAAACTATTGTATGTTAGATTCCTACTCTACTGAGTATACTTTACATGTCTTCTTTCTGAGAAACATCTAGAAGAAGAATTTTAATTCTGTGCATTTTGAGAGCCCTTGATTTTACAGTATCTTGAAGGTAATACATTGAGATTTCCAGAATTTTATTTTGAAGCATGTGCTTTAGGCTACTGTTATTAATTTCATTATTTTTTTTGATAGAAATATGTTTTTGAAGTAATATTTGGGCAGTTCTAAGCCTGTTAGAGGACAGAGAAAATCAAAGCCAAAGAGTAAGGGCATCATCATGCATGTTAGAAGACTTTCATGATTCTTTAATTTCTAGTAGAATACGTGTTCTTCTTTTGGGTGGGAAGAGTTTTTGCAGCTCCAAAAACCTTGGGCATTTTCTAGAATATGATGAATGTTGCTTTATAGAATCTGACATGAACCATGACAAAAAATGTTTTAATTCTGTTTTTCTAGATAAAATTCCTTGCTTTGTACTTTGGGCTGCTAATTGTCCCTGCCCTTCTGAAACACTGGAGCACATTTGGGCTTTTATTTTATTCCATAACCTTGAGATGCCTCTGTTAGAGAACAAAGTCTCAGAAGTTGCTTCCAGAAGTTGGATATAAGTCATCTAAATGAGAATCCAAGATTTGACACCCACCTTCTGATCCCCAACTGCACTTCTCCCACACATCAGGGAACAAGAGACGTGAGGCCACGGAAAGATTACTTTTTATAATATTTCAAATTTTTATTTTTTATATTATTTATTTAGTTTTGGCTGTGCCCTGTGGCTTGTGGGATCTTAGTTCCCCAACCGGGGATCAAACCCATGCCCTCTACAGGGGAAGTGCGGTGTCTTAACCGCTGGACTGCCAGGGAAGGCCCTCAAAATTTTATTTATTTTGGCTCCTTCACCCAACTCCTAATTCTATTCGTATTCCACTCTATTCCACTCTTGTTTATCTGACATATAGCTGCCCTGTATGGCTTTATTTACACCTAGAGGCATTCTTAACAATACTTTACTAGTGTGGATTATTCTTGTTCCACAAACAGTATTGTGCTGGGTATATCATTTGGCTTTTTACTTTTTTCATTCAATATTACATGTTTAGGATTTATTGATGTGAATTTATATTTAGGATTTATTGATGTTAATTTATATAAAGAGTTTGAGATTAACAATAAAATATACACCTGGTGATCCATTACCTGCTAGATTGCCAGTACCATAGAAATAAGGTGCCCCCTGATCCAACCAAACTCTTTTTAAAGGCTTGTGATGTCTTATAGGTAGTACCCATCTCTAATGTTCTCTCGCCTGGAGAGAGGAGTATGTATTCTAATGTCAGAAATCTCCTTTTTTATTTCATGATATTAAGCCTAAATTCAGGTCATGTGATCTGACTCCATGACTGCTGGCTTTACCATCTTGTTTGCTCTCCTGAGAGAAGATTTAATGCAGCACAAATCAAGGACAGGATTGTAGGCAGCCACGAGTTAACTGTCTTTTCAAAGTTTGCCTTAGAGAGAGTTGGCGCAAACGCTTACAAAGTCTGGCAACATACTGGACACTCTTCATATCACATCCCACATCATTTCTGTCCACCTGCGTCTCCCGCCCTTGTTCTGATGATCAGCTTCACTAGGTGTGACTAGAAACGCTTCTCCTCAGTTGCACTGCACATTTGTGCCTCTCTTCCTCATGGTTTTCCTGACTCTAGGGGAATACTCAAGCCTGAAGGACCAAGTGAATTAACACCTTGAACTGATGGAGGAATGCTTCTCCCTTCAGTCTCCTTGGCCAACAATTCTGGAGCTCATCCTACTGTTTCTCAGAGGGTTCACGTGGGGTTGAACATGTGGGGTTACCCACAGTGGTAAACACCTTAAAACCACATCTTGTATGAGTTTTTCTTCCTTCTGTGTTTTATTCTTCCATTGTTGTTTTGTGGGCTAAAAAGGAGAGCCCCAACCTGATTTTCTTTTATTCTTTCTCATTAAACTGCATTTGGAATAGTCTGGTAAGAAAAGATAGTTTTGATATTGTATAAGAAGCTTGAATGATGTGTTTCTGACTCATTGAAAACTAGGAAGCAGAATCACAGCATAGCTATTATATAGCAAGGATCTTGTAAGTTTTGAATGTGTGTAGAAGGCTAATTGAAAATTTAGTTGTAGGTTGAATTTCAGTTGGGGTAATATTTTCTTCTACATTTTTTTGTTCAGTGTAATCAGCTTTCCTTGTTTACAGGTAATAAATGTTTCCTGGAGAGATTTTTTACATGTACTTATGTTCATTACTAAGACAAAGTATGTGTACCTATAATGTTAGGATAAGATTAGAAACAATGAGATGAAATAGCCTTGGGGATTGGATAGCCTTAGGAAAATGTGGATAGCCTTGGGAACATTTCGGTAGGCTTCTGAACAGTGGGGTAGCCACTTAGAGACAGTAGGACAGCATTAGGAACACCGGTTTAACCTTAGGGGTATTTGGATAGACTTAAGAATAGTGGGATAGTTTGGGGGACAGTGGGATAGCCTAAGAAACTTTGGCATGACCTTAGGAACATTGGGATAGGCTTAGCCAACTGAGGCTGAGAGATTAACATTTTGCTGAACCAGTGTGGTCAGGAGAATCCACAATTCTGATGTGGTTTGACCCTTTCTTATAAGGAAGTTGGGCATTTTACAAAAGGGAATTCTTTCCTTCAAATTTAATAGACACCACCCCACAGTGCATGGTAGGTCACCACTAGTTAGATGATGAAACTGATCGATTTATTTGGTTTAGCATTTTAGCTGTTTAGCAGTAATTACTAGACATAACCAGATTACTTTAATGGTGATAGAAAGTAAATGATTAGAGTTGGCACATCAGGAAAAATTGTGTATGAAGCTGTGTGCTGACTTTTCATGTATTAGCAACATTAAGAAGTAAGTATCAACTGACTGATTTCAATAATAAGGAAATAAAAAGATAACAACTCACTTCCTGTTGCAAAGGAATAAATAAAAAGTGCAGGGTTATAACTCAGTTTTTCTTACTCCCAGGCCAACAGTCATAACTCCTGGGCCACTTACCTTTCTCCTAGGCAAGTAAAAGTAAGGGGAAAAAAACTAAATATAGAGCAAAACAATGTAATAAATGAAACTGGCACATCTAGGCATCCACTGGGAAGAAAATAAAACTGTACTCATGCGTTATACCATGTAAAAAGAAATTCGAGGTTAATTAAAGCTTCATGTATAATAAAAATAAAGAAGTGAAAACCCTTGTGAGAAAATCTAGGAGAATATTTGCATAATCAAGATCGTGGACGGTGGGAAAACTTTCCAACTGAAGCTGAAAACTCAAAGCTACCTATTCAAGGTATTTCCCTGTCAAAATTTAATAAAAAAGATAAATAATAGGTTTTTAAAAACTACAGAAAAAAGGAAAAGCTAATATTTAAAATACTTAGTTCTTAAAAACAAAACAAAAACAACACGATAGAAAAATGGGGAAAGGATATGTCTGTATACAACACAAGAATTAAACCCATACCAGTAGGCATGGATCTTCAAAGTAATGCAACAGACATCATTTTATCCTCTATCAAACAAGTAAAAAAAAAAAAAAGTTAAACACCTGAAGCTGATAGGTGTGTAAGAAGCATGACACCTTGTTGGTGGAAACTGAAGGTATCAGAATATTTTGGAAAGCAAAAATCAGTGTTGGGTGTCTACTATAGAAACACAATTCCTTTAGGTCAAAAAGTTAAACGTATATGGTCATCTATTGTACTATTGTTTATGGAATAATTTATAGTATATCAGAGGCAAGAATGTTATTTAGAATTCAAAAGAAATAATTAGGCATAAATTATTATTTGTGAGTGCAGGAAGCAATTATTGAGTGTGAAAAGCAAAATGCTGTGAGGTATGTATAATATGATTTAATTTGATGATGTGTACATGTATCTACACATATGTATGTATTAGATAGCCATGTAAACATGGAGCCATGAACAAATACCTCTTAGAGTTTCATATTTGTTGCTTGGAGTAATTTGTGGGTAGAAGGGTAAGAATGCAAGAGATATGGGTAAGAGAGAGAGAAGCCAAACAATAACAATGAATAAAAAAGAGGATAAAAATGACTTAAGAAGAAGAAAAGCATATATAAGTTCACCTTTTTTTATTAATGTAAAATTAGGAACTCCAGAAAATACCCAGTTGTAGCTCATCAGTAAGAAAAGTACTTTCTCATCATATAAATACCTTTGTAAATCTTAAATTTTAAGCTACCTGTTTTTTCCCCCCATCTGTGTTTCATAAATGCAGATTCTGGCTTTTATGTCTTGTCTTTTCACCTTCACTAAAATTTCCCAGTTTTACTAACGGCCTTTCAAGATTCCCTGAGCCACAGTTACTTGGTCTGTCTTTAATTTCCTTGCCTTCGGTCAGGTCTGTGCTATGGCATTTGCCATGATCTGCTTTATTTGTCTTACTTACGTTTTTTAGGATAAAGATTCATCTATATCACAGGATATCTACCATAAGACTTTTCAGTAGAATTTGGCACTTTGCATATAGTAAAAGTATAATAAATTGTCATTCCAAGATTCATTAACATATTCAACAAATATTTATTTTAAACCAATTACATGTAAAATTCTGGCTATATATTGTGGGTATTATGGAGAAAAACATGGAATTTTTGGAAGAATAGTGCCATGAAGATGTCTACTCTCTATTAATTTGATTCATAAGAACCAAACCATTCATCATAATGAATTAACACATTGCTTTAAAATTTTATATTTTTTAGCTCAGAAATATTTATCAGCTATACAGCTATATATATGTATGTGTATACATAGATATGTGCATGAGAACATGAGATAATTTGTATAGTATTTTCCAAATCATTAATGTATGTCTTAAAGATTAAAGAGATTTGTGTGTGAAGTGATTGGATCTCTATGGTAGAAATATGCAAGACCAGTTTTGTAAAACCTCATTAAAATCAAAATGCAAGGAATGAAAAAATAGCTTTAATTAGCCAGTTTGGATTTCCCAATATTTTGTTTGATAATATTAGAAATTTTATTTGGCTAGAGAATAGCAGTTGTTTTGAATTATGCAGTCTTCTGAATCAAGACACTGGTTTAATGAGGTGTTAGCTCATGAAGGATTGATACAAGTTTATAGACTGTAGAGGATTACCATTAGGTAATGTTCAGTGAAAACTGTAATTTAACAGACACAAAAACAAAGCATAATGTTGCAAGTACCTTTCAGAGAAGACTGTCTAAATAGTGAGCATATCTAGGTTTACTGTAACTTCAGTTACTCCTATCTAGCTGTGGAAAAGAGGGTGAGATGGAAAATACAGAAGAAGACCATCTACTTGCAAAAGTAATTTCACAAAACAATGATTTGTAGATAAACTTTTTATAAATCTGGTAACAGTTTCTCCTTTAGCTTTTCTTGGCTCAAGAAGATACATGAGTTACTTTTTCACGGTATGTACCTTACAATAAATTATTTGCTTTGTGTCCTCTGAAGAAATAGAGAATTTAGTCTCCTCTTCAATTCCTTACCTCACCCACTTAATGCTGTTACCTTTGAGGAGAACTGTCAGTTCCATGTGCAATAGAGGGCTCAAAAAACTCCTGCAGCTGTCTTCATCTCTAATTGGTTGGTGGAGATGACAAAATACAAACTAAGGTGAACGAGAACAGGGTCGGTGCTAACTAACTAATGGCAATGGGGGACAAATACTCTCAGGTCTAGTCCTCCATTAAAGAGCTTGTCAGACACAGGCAAGATCAGCACAGAATACTGACGCCAGGGCTCAGGTCCCAGGGAAGAGGCTCCTGTGAGCAGCCTGCTGAGAAATATTTTCAGCAATAGCAATGACTTCTATTGAGGCTCTTTACCGTTTTTCTGTATCATTAACCAAGAAAACGCATAGAGTAAAAAAGATCTCATCTGGGTAGGCTGAAGTGAATCAAGATCAGGACTTTGGAGTGGTTCCTAAATGTCCAACACTATTCTAAGAAGTTTGTATACATCATCTCATTTAATTTATATTTAGCCTGTGAAGCACATGCTACTAATTTAACTGTTTCAGAAATGAGTAAACTGAGTCAGAAACATTAAGTTGCCTACTGAAAGTGACACAGCTAATATGATGGAGTCAGAGGAAAGGCTTTAAGGCCAGGAGGGCTAATTCTAGAGCCTGCAGTCCAGATTTCTGTGAAATAGTTGCTATATTTATAGAATGCTTTCTGTATGTCACATGCTGTCCTAAGAGCAGCGCATGTGGTAACTCACCATATCCAGGCAGCATCTTCTGAGTTGGTGCCTACAAAAGATGGAAATAAAGAAGTGAGGTGCTCCAAGCCTGCACATTTGCCATTATTTGATGAGCTCATTTATCCCCCTAAATCTACATAAACACACACCCAAGTCCCATGGCAAGAATCTGGGGGAAAAGTGTTTTCAGAGTGATAAAGTGTTGGGTTTGAATCCTAACTTTGGCAAGTGCTAGCTGACTTTATATAACTTATATATGACTTTGTATAACTTAAACTCTGTAAATAGTATATATATCAGTACAATGGACTTAACACCTACTTTCAAACCTGGAATAGCAACATGATGCAATAAATGTGAATCACTTCACGCAGAGTTGGACAACAGAGACATTGCGAATGATTATTTTTACTTATAATAGAAGGAAAACATGGATCATTGTTTAGGTATAAGTGTGCTATTTGTTCTTATCTCTCCCTAAATTCTGTTTCTGGAGATTTAGTAGTTCAAAACTGAATAAAATTATAATGGTTACTTGTATTCTATTTTGTTGGAGCCCATTCTAGTTGATAAGACATGATATTGAGGTCTTGTAAGAAACATGATGACTAAATCTTTGGGAAGAGATAACTAAAATTGTGGAACTGCTGGACATCCTCAATTTCACAGTGAACCCCTCAATTTCACACAGTTAAACCTTCAATGCTATTTTCATTTTAGCTATTAAAGGCACATTGCTATACTTCCTAATCTCAGGTGTTAATAATCTTACTTATATTTTATTTTCCTTGAAAAAATTCTCAAAATATATACAGATATTTAGTATTATCAACTCCATAAAGAAGAAAAGAAAAATCCACTTTTTGAAAAATATTCCAAGGTTACTAATGTTAATCTTCCATGTTAATTTATTCATTTTACAGAAATAGGAAGTAACTAGCTTGCCCAGCATCAATAAGACATGATTCAATTTTAATTATCATTCCAAAAATATGCCTAAATGAACATTTGGGGGATGGTAATTAAACAGTTACAATGTGAAATAATGTCAATTAGATATACTATGTCTTCATTTTCTAACACTTTTGTTGAGCGTTATTTTGTGAGTTGCCTATAATTTGGAATAGAAATTGTTATCAATAAAGACACGCCATCAATCTCACCATGACAATCATTAAGATATATTTGCCCTTTAAGGGCATTCATTCTGATTCTCTTCATTTTGTTCAACAATAGATGTCAATAACTTACACATGTTTAATGAATATTATTACAAGACTTCTTTTATTATTGAATTAGAGAAGTCTTTGTGGGAAATTTTGCTTTGATGTATTTTATTTTGTATATATTAAACAACATGAAATTAATATGAGTTTGACTACTCTTAGAAGATGGATAGACATATAGAATACATAGTTTCATGGTGGTTATATACAAATGACTATTTACATATTGGAAATTAATAAAATGACTGATACATGCACTAATGTTTCTATAATATGAAATGTCCTTTCATCCATTTTTTAAAAACATAGTTTAAGATAGATTAATTTTTAAAATTAGGACATATTTTAAAAAATTTGCTATTTCTAATGCATTTGCTGTCTTCAATGTTTTTTCTTTTCCTTAATTTTAACACAATGATCATTTCCTAAATTATTGGGGTTAGTTTTTGTTGTATGCAATATCAGGTGATTATTACCTTCATAAATTAGTTAAATTTATTATCATTTGAGGACCATACAAGAGCTTTATTAATGATAAAGCCATCAAAGAGAAATATAAGGGAAAAAAGAGAATAAGATATTTTCATTCAAAATAACTTTTAGCTATAATCAACAGATCAGAGAATTAAAGGTGTCTTTTTAACAGTAAAATAAAGATCACTCAAAAGAAAACTGTGTTCAAATTCAAGAGGCTACACTACCATAAATCCTACTCTTTTTGTGGAAAAAGGGAACAATAAGGAAACTAAGTTTTTCCTTAGGTCACTTGCCAGGAAATTCATACAATGAAGAATGCTGGTCTTGGGGCAAAGGCAATGCTAATTCTCTACCTTCTGTTATAGTTAGGAATTTAGGTGCTTTCTGACTCTTCCTCCCTCTCCCTTTTTTATTCTCTCTAGACTGAGTTCTTTGATGTTCTGGAAAACGTCTTATACACCATTTATATCCACAGCTTCTAGCAAAACACTTGACAAATAATAAGCTTTCAGCAATTTATTTCAATTTTTATTTTTTATGAATGATGGGTATGAGAGTAAAACTCATTGCAAATGTACATGATCTGAACAGATTGGAATAATGATCTTTCTTTTCTGTCTTCGATATCTAGAATCATAGCTCTTCGGGGAAAAAAACCCCACAAATTTCTAACCTAAAATCTAAATAAACAGGAACATGTAGGTTTCAGGAGGAAGAGAAATCCACCATGGATGTTGGAAGATTAAAGTGGTTTTCTATAAGGTCTATCCTATGAAAATTTTACAAAAATTTAGATGATCCAATCTTTGAAAGTTATTTTTGATTTTTTTAGATTTTGCCGTTCTGGTAAAAGAAGAAGGGGGAGGAGAAAAAATTCACCTTTATCTGTATTCTTTTATAACCCACTGGAACATATTAATCCAATGACTTTTAAATACCCAGAGAGATATCTTCATTGGTTAATTGGTTAATCCTCAGTGGATAATCCTTACTGCTGCCACATTTTTGGTTCCACAGGTGAAGACATTTGAATTTTCCAGTACTATTTCACAGTTATAAATTGCTCATATTTATCTGACATCACTGTCTAAAGAATTGAATGTATACTGTACTTAGCACAGTGCTTGCATTTTGTCCATTCATTCAACAATTATTTTATCACTAAGTATGTGACAGGTGGTGTTCTAGAGGCTAAAGTATAGCAGTGCAATGAGTAAGGGGATGAAGTTTACTGACAGAATTCATATTCTGCCAATTTAGGACCCCAGATTCCTAATCCCTTACCATTTAATATGATTAATTCATCAAAACATTATTTGGCTTTTGGATGGTAAACCAATCTTCTATTCCTTGGATAAACCCTGTACAGACATGATGTATAATCCTCTTTATGTGTTGCTGGGTCCTCTTTGCTAGTATGTGTTGAGAGTTTCTACATCTATGTTAAGAGATTTTCTATATTTGTTCTTTCTACATTTGTATGAGGTCTGTAATTTTCTCCTCATGTGATACCTTCATCTGATTTTAGTATTAGGCAATTATGGCCTCAGAATGAGTTGGAAAGTATTCCCTCCTTTTCTACTCTTTAGAAGAGTTTGTTAATATACTATTAATTTTCCTTTATACGTTTTGTAAGTCTATCAGATTTTCTGTTTCTTCTTGAGTGAGTTTTAGTAGTCTGTCTTTCTAGGAATTAATTCATTCTATTTAATATTAATTTAATATCAATTTTAGCATAGTTATTCATGTTATTCTCCTATAATCTTTTTAAAGTTTTTACTGTGTCATTGGTAATGTTGCCTCATTTATTCCTGATATTTGCAATTTCACTTTCTTTTCTCTCTCTCTCTCTTTTTCCTTCTTGGACTCTCTAAAAGTTTGCCAATATTGTCGATCTTTTCAAAGAACTGACTTTTGATTTTTTGATGACCTCTGTCGTTTACTATTCTTTATTTTAATAATTTCTGCTCTAATACTTATTATGTATTTTCTTCTACTTGCCTTAGGTTTACTCTTCTTTCTTTCAAGGACTCAAGGAAGAAAGTTAGTTTATTGATCTGAAACCTTTCTTGTTTTATAATATTACCATTTAGAGCTATACATTTCCCTGTAAGCATTGCTTTAGATGAACTTAAGTATTGGTACGTTGTTTCTTCGTTTTGATTTATTTCAAAGTATTTTTTAATCATCTCATTTCTTCCTCTATCCACTTGTCATTTAGGAAGCATTGTTTATTTTTTGCATATTTGTGAATTACTCAAATTTCTCAATTTTGTGTATTTCTATTTCACTCCATTGTGGTTGAAGAACATGCTTTCAATTCTTTTAAATGTATTGAAATTTGTCTTATGGCCTAGGATATAGTCTTTACTGGAGAATGTTCCATATGCAGTTGAAAAAAATGTATATTCTGTTGTTGGGTAAAATATTCTATATACATCTCTTTGGTCTAGTTGTATTATAGTACTGCTCAAGTCTTCTATTTTCTTTTCATCTTTTACTCAATTTTTGTATTAGTTCTTGAAAATTGGGCATTGAAGTTTCCAAACATTATTTTTGATTGTCCAATTCTCCTTCAAATCTGTCAGATTTTGCTTTATGTAATTGAGGACTGTGTCATGAGGTGCACATATGTTTATAATTATTATAACTTCCTCATGTATTGACCTTCTCATCATTATAAATTGAATCTTTCTACTACTAATAACATATTTCTTTTAAAGTCTATTTTTTCCTGATACTATTATAGCTACTCCAACTTTTTTTTTTTTGCAGTACACGGGCCTCTCACTGTTGTGGCCTCTCCCATTGTGGAGCACAGGCTCTGGACTCGCAGGCTCAGCGGCCACGGCTCACGGGCCTAGCTGCTCCGAGGCATGTGGGATCTTCCCGGACTGGGGCATGAACCCGTGTCCCCTGCATCGGCAGGTGGATTCTCAACCACTGCGCCACCAGGGAAGCCCAACTCCAACTTTTTTATGGTTGCTATTTGCATGATATAGATGACTGAATAATGGTTATTCAAAGATATCAGCACCTAATCCCTGAAACCTGTAAATGTTATCTTGACAAAACAAAGGTCTTTGCAGACATAAGTTAAGGAATTTGACAAGAGGAGGTTATCCTGCATTATAAAGGTAGGACTCTAAATCCAATCACAAACAGAGAGACAAAGGAAAACTTGTCACACAAGAAGCAACAGGGGTGGCAATGTTACCACAGAGGCAGGAATAGCGGTTATATGGCTAAAAGACAAAAGAAGGTTAGCTGCCACCAAAGCCAGAAGAGGCAAAGAACAGATTTGCTGTCTCCATTAGGACTACAGCCTGTTTAACACCTGGATTTCATCTCAGTAAAACTTATCTGAGACGCTGACTTCCAGAAATGGGAGAAAATAAATTTGTGTTGTGTAGTCAATTTGTGATAATCTGTTATGGCAGCCACAGGAAACTGACACAATTGATATTTCCCATCCTTTGGTTCAATCTATTTGAATATTTGAACCTAAAGTTTATCTCATAGTAGACAGCATACAATTGGATCTTGGATTTTTTGACAATTCAAAAAACTTTATCTTGAAAATACAAATCATCAAAATTAGTGGGATACAGTGAAAGCCGTGCTTATAGGGATTTTTATAACATTGAATAAATATATTGAAAAGGAAAAATATCTAAATAACATAAGCTTCCACACCTACCTTTTCTATTTTGTTGCTGAGATTTTTCTAATTTTTCATTTGTTTCAAGAGACTAATTGATTGCTGGAACATTTTTATGATGATTGTTTAAAATCCTTCCTAGATAATTCCAACATCAGTTGATTAACTTTCCTCTTAAATGTGATTTTCTTGCCTCTTGGTACGGCAGGTGAATTTTTAACTGTATTACGGACATTTGAGTTGTTGTGTAAGGGAGTCTCTAAGTCCAGTATGCATCTTTTATCTTTGAGGCAGTCACTGTGTTATGTGTAGCCCTCAGATCTTGGCCTGCTTTTATAGGTTGTGGTGTTTAATGACCACTTGATTTTCAGAGGCTTTGAGGTGTTATTCTGGTCTGTTCCCTTTACTGGTTGCTGCTCAGGTTCTCTCTTGTCACTGGTGCTGCTTGAGACGGCAGAGAACCCCCAGGTGAGGAGCCAGGTGCTTCTAAGTGCAGGATGGGAGTGTCTGGCTCATGGGTGCTTCTCAGGTTGGGCTGCATGTTGCCTTTTTCCTCCGTCTTCCCAATGTTTCTCAGTGGTGAAGGAGAGTCTCAGGACTAGTGGAGAACTCTTCCCTGGGTCTTTTACTGTCAGCAGGGCTCACAATTGACGCCCCTGGGTTTAGTGCTGATAGGATCTCTTGATTTTGTCAGTTGGTCCCCCATTCAATCACGGGAAGGATTGAATGCTTACTAATATTAGGTAATAATCAGAAATTAAGAAGATTACATTTGTGGCTTTGTTCACGTGTTCTCTTTCATTGGTGAACTGGGATATGATGATTGAAACCATGTCAAAGAACTCCTAGAAAGAGTACAAGCAATATCCTCTCTGTTTACAGAATCTCAACTTTTTTTCAACCATGACCTCTAAATTGTTCCTCATCTGTTCTGCCCTTTGTACTTATTTCTAGCAGCTTCCAGAATTCCACAATACAGGGAAGAAACATTTATTTCTTATAAGATTGGTGTAGGACATCTAGTAAATCAAATTCCAGAGACAATTTGGAAAGAAAATAAGAATTTGCATAGCTTGTTGCATTTTTTTACCTTTTTATTTTATATTGAAGTATGTTGATTAACAATGTTGTGTTAGTTTCAGGTATATAACAAAGTGATTCAGTTATAAATATACATGTATCTATTCTTTTTAAAATTCTTTTCCCATTTAGATTGTTATAGAATATTGAGCAGAGTTCCCTGTGCTATACAGTAGGTCCTTGTTGGTTATCCATTTTAAATATAGCAGTGTGTACATGTCAACCCCAAACTCCCCATCTCCCACTGGTAACCATAAATTCATTCTCTAAGTCTGTTTCTGGTTTGTAAATAAGTTCATTTTTATCCATTGTTTGTTTTAGATTCCACATGTTGCATTTTTGATAGGCTATCAGGTTGAGGACTTCATTTGGACACTCTTGAGAGAATAATGTGTGTGTGTGTGTGTGTGTTACTTTATTGTCAACTTAAGTCAATTCTTAATCGAGAATTGGTTTTATCTTTCCACTGAACACATTTGGGATCAACATCTTACATGCCAGTCTCCTAGCTACTTGAAATACCCTGGAATTTTAACTTCTGGTAATTCTCCTTCCCCAAAATTATAGTTGGAATGTCACGACAATGCAAATGTTATAAAATATTCCAAATACAAAATACCAGTGTACTTGGTTAGTGTCTGATTATTCACAGAGACATATATAGGTATAGCCAATGTGTAGAGATATAGAAACAAAGACCTAGATGGAAAGTTAGATGTAGATAAATATTTTGAAAGAGAGAGCCATAACTGTATTATATACCTGAATACTCAATCCACACTACCATTTTCCCTTTACTTGGATTACTTTTCTGTAAATCATTTCCAAAATTGGGAACAGAATTCAGCATATGTAGTTTTTAGCCTGCAATTTAGCCCTCAGACTTTCAATGTATGTTTATTTTGTTATTTATTTATTTGAGAGATTGCAAACAACAAAGAGAATTTTATGTTTGAAATAACAATTTTGAACAGAGAAAAGATGTAGATTGTGTCCTAGATGAGTTGATCCAGTATTTCTGAACATTTGACTGATGAAGTGTGTCTGTCAGGGTTGATATTACATGTTTCTACACGGTAATTACATAGGCTCTAAATGATCCTCTGTAATGAAACTTTGTGGTGTGCCCATCAAGTGTATTCCACTGTATTAGGTACACTCCTAAGATAATTCCACCCATTACTGGACATGAGATTTCCTACATAAGAATTATAGTCTCTTCAGACCAAATGAGCTTATGTAGCATCCTATTTCAACTGAGCGTTATTTGGCTTCTTGGTATAAATCACTTTATGAGTGAGCATAGTGCTTTTTTAAAAACTCATTACTAATTTGTAAACAATTTGAGATAGAAACTGCAAAGACTATTGAATATTCATTGGTTTTGGAGTTAAGTCTATCTCATTATCTTAACCATGCCCTTCACCAAATTTCCCCTGGAATCATTGTTATGAGGAATTATATGTCTTTCTTTTCCTGCTGGCCACATCAGACACGTTTTTGTATCAATGAAGTCTGTTTCAAAGGCACATTGCCAAAATGATAATTTACCACAAACAAAATAAACAAGACGGAAGATGAGATGCTAAATATTGGCAGAAATGTGGACAGTTTGCAGAGGACAAGTGAGTTCTCTACCAGCACCATTGATGTTGCCTTTGCCAAAACAAACCATGATATCAAAAGCCTCAGAAGATTTTGTAAATTATTTTAAATAATAGGTATTATTACAAACTTCGGCATAGTTGTATTACCCACAATACATACCCACAAGCACACATATAATTAACCCATCACAAGAGTTTTAAAAAGTTTCCCAAACATAAATTTAAGAGATGTTCCTTTTTCCGTCAATCCCCATCTCTTTCAGACCTCAACTTTTTCAGCAAATAAAGAGTACTAAAACTTTCTCACACACATTCAGCATCAGCTATAGCAGCTGCCTCCCTGTCACCAACAAAACAACAAAATAAATTATGCATCGTGCTTTTAAAAAATTCCTGGGGACAAACGTGGTTCGATCAATTTAAGACCCAATGATAGTGGCAGTTTCATCTACTACCTCTGCTCTGCATGTCAATGAAATACGCCTAGAGTAGAGAGGAAGGACTGCTTGGAGAATCACACAGATAAAAGACATGGCCAGGGCACAGAAAGAGGCATAGGAAGTAGTGACCACAACTGGACAGGATGAACGATATGGTCTTCATAGAAATAGGGAAAACTCCTGGACGACCATATGACAACCATTATAAACAGAGTGTTTTCATCAATGAGAATAATGAAGTTAACATAAATAGAAGGGGAGGAGGAAAGGCTCTGTACAGAAGGAAGAGAAAGCAAGCAAAGACATGAGTGAAGTAGACTTTAATATACTTCATTGTAGGAAATTTTGTTTTGATACAACAGGCAAAAGTACATATGATAGATCCAAGGATAGGGGATTTGGGAAAAAATAAGAGCAGCAGGTACTGGGTAAGTGAGCGCATGAAAATCCCAAACCAGAGAGGAACTAGCTGGAGTGTAAATCCTCAGAGTTGCCAAGAAATTTAATCAGAGAAAGAGCTTAGGAGAGGAGCAGAGAAATACTTAGAGAATGAAAACGGAGGGGTCCCCATGGCTCTCGGTGGATCTAGCTGGGAGAAGATCTCAGAAGGTAATGAGGTGTGGGCAGTGTAATTGAGAAGAGAACAGGAGGGAACTAAGATACATGAATAACCAACGTAGGGTTAAGAGACCATTTGACAATTATTTTGTAGTAACTGGCTGGTGATAATTGGAGCTGGGAAGAAAATGGGATGCTGCGGGTGTGTCTAGACCCCAAGCAAACAACAGTGAAAGGGCTGAAACTATCAAAGTAGAACTGGCATCTGACAGCTTTGGATTTAAATACATAATTGGAGTTTTAATTTTTATCAGCTTTGTTATACTTTTAACAGTTGCACTCCTCCCCCTGGGGTAGAAGCATGAGAGTTAGATTTTAACATGTAATGGCATTCTTCTTTGTGCTTTTACACACACACACACACACACACATGTGTGTGTCTTCACACTATTAAGTTCACACTGATAGCAGGGTCAATGTGATATCCATTGAATATGTGGTCCAGTTCTAGCTCTGGGAGTGAAATGATCCTCTTTTAAAGAAATGGAGGAGACGGGGTCCTTTTAAAACAGCCTATCAAGGAGGCAATTGCTATCTTCATAATGTAGACAGGGTAATGAGGGAACATATAGAAGAGAAGCAATTAGTGGGCCTGGGCAGGAAGTGTCCTGTGGTTCCACTTAATTAAATAATTTGTTTCAAAGAAGGGCTGCCCTCTACATCATTCCAGGATTGCCATTTTAGGCTAAGTGTAGCGTCTACAATGGGAGGTCCTGCCATGGCCAGTTCTACAGTCATCCCCTATCTCTTGTTTCTGTTTACTCTGCCCTCAGCCTTTGAAGGAGTCCCTTCATGAACTTCTCCTCTGGACCTCCTTCTGAGGGTACTGCGGTTTCCTGCATGGTACGGGGGTCCCGCTACCTTCTTTCAGATTTTTGCAGTTAATGTGCATCGCTTTGCCTTTTTGGTTCAAAAATAAATTGTGAGTACGTGTGAATAGCAAAGTACAATTTATTTTTCCTTCTTTCCTAAAATACCTACAATTTATACTAGATCATGGGATACTGCCATTCATGCTCATCATTAGACTGGGAAATGACCAGATTGCAAAGTTTTATCGAATATGCCATTTTATTTTATCTTATTATATTTTATTTTGTTTTGTTTTACGTTAGATGACATTTGCATTGGAGAGGACTGAATAAGAGGTACTGGATAAAAAGCAGAATTAACTTCAAGGTTTCCTGCTCTGATATATGGAGCTCTTAATTTTGCAGCACCTGGGAAATGAGCAGTGCTACAGATGGCTTTTGCATTATTTTGATTATTTAGATGTCATTTAGGTAAATGCTATGGCTTCTAGACTTTTCTTTGGATACCTCATGCCAGAACTTTATGTAATAGGTGACATCCAACTTAAAAGTGACAGTTTTGATACATTGCTGCTTATAATTACATTTCCTTCAGATGCGAGTGTCTACAGAGCTGTGAATGCTACCTCAGGTGGTGTGTCTGAAGAAAGCAATGGTACAAACAAGCAATGAACTTACTTTTCCCAGCACAGTTGTAACTTGGGTCACATGGATCTCTGCCATGAAGAAAAAAAAAACAGTTAGCACTGTTTTGTCGTATGAATATACTACGCCCATTTTAAGGTGGTAGTCTTATTGTAAAGCATTTGTCATCATGAACTTACAGCCATTACAAAAGCTACTCAGTAAATGTTTACATGGCCCGGCATTCAACCTATCTTGAATATGCTATGTGCACAAAAATGCAGTGAGTGCTGGAATGTAAAGGCCCATCTCAAATGTGAAAACATCAAGGCTGCCTTAAAAAACAGTTGCTAAGAAACAATTTTACAGGGGGCTGGTAAAGATATTTCTTACATATTCTTTGTATACGGTTGTTTTTCATTACATCTAGCCTAGCTTTTTACCACAGCAAAAGAATTGTGGCAGACATCACAGAAAAAATGTTTTTGCAGAAACTATGTTTAAATTTACAGAGCCATATTACCAATCCCCCTTTAAAAATATTTCTGCGTACATCCTTTACTAATAAAGGTGATATGGGGCAGATGTGCTCTGAAGCAGAGAATGCAGTGAGCACTTAGGCACACAGGTTTGGGTGTGTTTGCCAGGCCTCACTGCTAGAGTGGCCCCGAGACCTTGCAGGTGAGGCAAAGGCCCTAGTCTTGACTGTCAGCTCCGATGCTTTCTTGCTCTGAGCTTGGGCAGGCCACTTTGTAACACTAAAATTAGACTTCTTTGTTTGTAAAATGGAATGTTGACAACTGCCCAGCCTACATCAAAGGCTTGTTATGAGAACTGGATGAGAGCACTTTCCTGAAAACATCCTGGAACCTGCAGAGCACGGCTGAGTTCTGACTGCAGGATCCACTGGGGTCACTTGGGACTTGAGTCATTTCTCTGTACTTAATTCCCTTATCTGGAAAATGGTAAACGTAAAATCACCTAAAAGGACTATTGTTAAGGATTGCATGAGACAATGTGTGTGAAACATTTAGCAAAGTACCTCATCTGTCGTCATAACCTAACACAGGATTCTGTTATTATTCTTTTTGTCTAAGCATTTAATTCTCGGGGAAGTAGTTCGGGGAAGTAGTTTAACTGAATTGCAACCATTTGTGTTTCTTTGAAATATATATTGTATATACTGGGATGGTTTTTAATGGTTCTTACCATATCTTTGCAATTAAGTGACACATATTTCAGCAGAGATGATTTTCATTCATTAGGGTATTACTTGAATTACTCTTCTGCATAGCAGAGGGCGATCTTGCTTTGTTGATAGGTTGCAGCTAACCACACTTAGGTTATGTCATATTATACAAGAGGCATTAAAACAACACCACAATGAATAAGTGCCTACTCTTTTTGTTGCTTGCCTTTTTATAATCTCTCTGATTCACTGCTCTTGGTATAACCCAGGCAGCCTCCTATCAATGCCAAGGCTAAAACCGTGGTGCAGAAGTGAAACACATCTCTGCTAAAAGTTTTAACCAGAGTTCCGCCATTTAAAACATGATGATTTATGGTTATGAGTTTTCAGTTTAATATGCATTAAGAATTCAAATGCTGTTGCGATAATTTTTTAGTAAAAGCTGCTTTTTAGGACTACCTTTGCACATTTTCTTCACAAGCAATAATTCTTCATCTATGGAGTAATTTATTTCTTCTGGTTTTAATATGTTACAGATGAATGGTTGTATGTCTTTCCTGTTAGAGCATTACAAGACAGGCCACTTTTGCATTAGGCTGGTACTACAGGAGATACCTGTGGTGCTCTTCATGCTTCATGTGGTACTAATTTAAATGGGAAGTTGCACATATTTCATTGAAACACTTGGTAAAGCCAGCTTTCACAGAAGGGTGCAAATGATGGACTGTTCTCTGTGTGCAGCTGAACTGCTCTAAATGTGTCAGAGAGGGTTATGGATCATTTCACTCACCCATCAACTCTGGTCCGCCGTGTGTACAAATCACAGCCTAGTGTCATCCAACAGAACATTCCTGATAATACTAGAACACCTATGGTACTGTCATTTTTAATAGGAGTTCTGCAACCCTGTTTAAATGGTATTACTTTTTTAACACTCTCACTCCTGACCCATTTCTCAAGCTGGCTTTGGCAGTGATTGCAAGCTTTATTATGACTATTCAGCCATGGGGAGAGGGTGTGTGTGTGGATTTCACTTCACACCACACCCGGGTCCTAATCTGACTTATGTTTGCTCATATTAGATGCTGCGAGAGCCTCTTTCTTTTATCAAAAGCAAAGCCACTGATCCCTCTGTGGTTTGTTCTTGGGAACAACCA
The DNA here is from genome assembly GCF_951394435.1 of Stenella coeruleoalba. NCBI lineage: Eukaryota > Metazoa > Chordata > Mammalia > Artiodactyla > Delphinidae > Stenella > Stenella coeruleoalba. The sequence continues at coordinate 4,173,796 of NC_137159.1, forward strand.
CTGATACCATTTCAAACAGGTAGCTTTGGCTTCTAATAAATAAGTTGAATAAATTAACTGTAAATATTCTTTGATTTCTAAATCGCTTTCATGACTTTGACTACTACTATTAACTAAAGAAAGAAACAAAAAAAACCCTAAAATATTCAGTCACTATAATTTTTTCATAATTTTGCAATTCTGTTGTTTTTGTTTGATACTTTATCAAGATGAAATAGCTTGGGGACTACTGAAAATAAGTGTATTGGGTCTGTTTTCTGCAGCTTCATTTACAGGCTTCTGGACAATTGGGCAAAACTCTACTGAAAATGAAATTACTGGAAAGATTCCATGTCTACATCAGGGTAATGGAAGAAAGAAATCCATCATATATGACTTTTTATTTATATTTTGAACTGGCGACCTAGTGATACTAGTAGTTGCTTTGTATGTATATTGATAAAAACATGTGATTTACAAGTTATAGCTCATTGGTGACTGTAAGACTCTAAGGAACGTTGAAAAAAATTGATATTATAAATACTGGGAACACCAAAATGACAACATAAAGCAGATGTCTGCCTTCCCTGGGATTCTACACAAAACCTTAAGTTAGGCCTTGCAACAATATTATTGTATTAGGATAAACTGAGTGAGACATAAAAATGTAAACACTGAGAGATTGTATGCTACGTAACCTTCAGAACTAGAAATTACCACCTCAGGAAAAAAGTAAGCAATAGGCATTTTTCATCATTCTTAGAAATTATCTTTGTGTTAGCCACTGTATTTATTTACTGGAATAAATGGGAGAAAATAACATTAAGAAAGACTCCATTTGTATAATGTCTTTCTCAAATGTGATGTTTATTGAAGAGCAAAATCTGTAAACCAATGGTTTTTATTTTCTTGTTCCTTTTGAAGTGAATATTCAGCCCCAGTATGTACTTTTCATTTTAGACAATAATATTTATATGATAAAAATTAGAAGAGCAATGACATCTTGCAGCCTTAAGAGAGGTTCTGGTTGTGCGAGACCTGAAATGCACAGGCTCTTTGGAGAAAATGAAAATAAGTGGGATCTATAAGAGGGGAGGGAACAGGGCCCAGGAAATTCAGGCTGACTCAGAACATCAGAACATCTCTACCAGTCAACGAACATTTAAGTTTAAAACACTCTGCTATGTGGAATAGGAAATTTAAATTCATTCCTGTATTATTAAAATAAACCCAAGGATACATATTGATCTTTCAACAATTTGTGTTTAGGCAAATGGTACAATCATTTGCTGTAGCTTAGAATCTGAAAAGCACAATTCTCCAAACATATCTAAAGCACACTTTCTCCCAAACAAATGAAAACTCGACTGTTAGGTGACACAAAAGTATCAAGAACATCAATATTTAGCGTTCTGCTGTTGTTTATTTGAATCAGCAGACTCCTGCAGTAAAGATGATTCCGCATAGATAGTTGAGGTGAGCAGAAATTAATAGGTGGAGGTGGGGATTCAGGGAACCCCTGATGGATTTACTGCTCTGGTCTGTCCCCTCAGAGGCCAGGAAAGGAAAGAGACCCAGGCCGAGGAGCTGGTGCAGAAGCGGAGATAGACCTTTCCTAAGAAAACCAGGCTCCGGGCCAGAGCTGGGAGGGAGCTGCCCCTGACCCCTCTGTCTTTTGACCCTCTGGTCTGGCCTCCCATAGAAAGCCTCCTGGAAGTCAGAGAGTGGTCCACGGAGGTTACCATCCACGTGCAAAGCAAGGCAGACCGGTGTGGAGAACAGATCTGGCTGGGGAAAAGGGGGACTCAGAAAATCACAAGCAAAATAGTCACACAGGAGAACAACAGAGTTTAATCATTTCTCATACATAAACCAAATAACCGAAACCAGAATACCCTTACACATACTTTTTTTTTTCTTATCTCTCTGGCTGTTTTTATTCCTAAAATCAAGTTACAAAGCCCCATTTGGACAGTTGGCACACTGGAACCTGTGCCCTTTCTCAACTGGAGTCCCCCATCTGAACCGTGAAACACAAACCATCATTTGAGGCCTTTTTCTCCAGTTTCCCCAGGTACACACTTAGTACCCACTGAAGGAATGGGAGAGAAATTAATTGATTACATATGATGGATGCTGTATGCAATAGGACTTGATTACCTGGAGGAACCCAGGGGGAAAATGCTAGAGACCCAATTCTCTGGGGCTTCTTGGTGGAACCCCTGAAATGTGGAAGACTCCCCTCCTGAAAAAGGTCCTCTCCTGTCACTATTAGAATCTCTCATTAATGGAAGCGAGTCATGGCTTTGCTATATCTTGTGACAATAAGCATTTTCCATAGGAAGCCCTTACTCCCCAGCTCCTGATACAGGGCAGGGGACAAACAGTACTTGGTGGCCAAGTATGTGAGTGAAAGGATGAATGAATAAATTAACATCCGAACTGATACGTTAGTCAAAAGGCAACTCTCAATTGAAAAGTGTAAACAATCTCAAAGAAAATTGTGCAGGTCTAACGGTGATTTCAAAAAATCCATTTGGAGAGGTATTTAAACCCTTCTTTAAAAGGAGCAACACAGTCTTATCCTCAATACTGCCATTTCCCTCATGTGTTTTTCATACTTTTTTTTTGCATTCTATTTATTTCCTTCCTGTGTCTTGAGTCAGTTAACTTCCTTAAATGGCCAATTTTCTAACTTTGAGTGTCATTTGAATCCATGTATTGGCCACATTCCCAATCCTTCTAAACATAAGTGCTCAAATTTAATAAAATGCATGGCTTCCCATCTGTGTTTTAATATCAAACTTCTAGAGAAATCAACATGTGAAGTATGTTAAAGGCTGTCAGAAAACATGGTCATGTTAGGGTGAAAATTGAAAGAAAGGTTTAAGGGGGAACCAAAGCAGAGGAGGCCTTTGCTGCTTTTGGGCTCTCATTTTTCCACAGCTGTATGTGGGGAGTGAAAGGCAGTTAACACTCCCCATTGAACCGGGAAGGGCATAAATTCAAGCCCTGAATGTGTGAACTGCATTGTAGCCTCTTTGTGAGCATCTCTGAATGCTACCCTGTTGTAGGCATTTAATTTCATTCTATAATAATTCAGTTGCCAAAGTCTTTGTCCTTGCTTCCTAACATATGCCCCAAAGGCTTGTTTCATGCAAGCAGGTGCCATTAAATACGTTTCTTAAGCTTAAGGATAGAAAATACTACCTCAACCTGCATAGGTGTTGTTACACAGCTTCAAAATTTAATGAAGTATTCCCTTAAGAAAGTATGGCATTGATTTCTACGTGGCATCAAATCATAGGCTTCCATAATTTCAAGAACTAATTAAGCAGATAGAAAGTAGTGCCTGTGGCTTAATCCTGTGATAAAGCTGCATGAGCCTCAGACAGCTCTCGTTTGAATTTGCATTGGATCGACAAAATAAACTAAGTTCTGGAAGAAATACTTATTGTATAATTATAGTTTAACTATATGCAATAAAATAATTATTTAAATAAACAGGAATGGCAGACGGTTCATGGAACTCTAAGAACAGGAAGATCTGTAAGCTATATAAACTGTGCATGTTATTCCTAAGAAAGAGTGTGCAAAAAGCAGGTTAGAATTGGCAAAATTCCTAAGCAGTGAGAAAATCGGTCAGTTGTTTCCCATTGATAGGCCACAAAAGAACCAAACTTGGAAACCAATGTGGTTTTTCGGGAATAACTGAATAGAACCCTCAGGGGCATGCCATTTTCAGGAGTTGGCATGTTGTTTAGTTTTGTCCAATTATCAATAAGTGGAGGGGGATTAGCTGTTGGTAATAGTGCAATGGATAAAAGACTCAGGTCATAAGCAGTGAATTTTAAAAAGTGAGAGTTTACTTAGAGGGGGGAAAGCTTTTCTAAATTAGCAATAAAATGAGATGATTAGGTTAACTGTTCAGTTTCTAAAGCAGATAAATCCTGGTGATATGTATTATACCCTGAGTGGTATGTCAAGGTTCATCTAGCTTTCATTTCCTTACTGAAAAATAATCATTTAGGCCTTCATCAAGCAGGCAACAGAAGACCCTTGGTAAAACTTTAAATGCCTTTGGAAACAGCAGAAAATGACCTTGAGAAGAGAAAAAGGAAAAAGACCAACAGAGGGAAGTAAAACTCGGAATGGTTAATAAAAAGTTTAGATTCAGATTAATGATTTTCTTTGTTTAAATGCCAGTGCTTGTATTCACATGAAAATCTGTCCTTAAAAGTGCAGTTAGAATGCATCAATCCTTAAATGCTGCATATACCAGAGATAAATGAAAAGTCGCTGTGCCAAAAAAATGTTGATTTATGGCTGGCAGGAGCTGACTACTAGCTTTTCTGTCATCATTTGGGGGTATCAGTTTAACCAGAAGAATATGCAAAGGTAATTAAGAAAAGCAGAAAATTATGAATTTAGAATGCATTTCAAGACTTTTCTAATCATCTACAATACTCACATCACATTAACTAAGCATTCAAGGGAGAAAAGAGATGAAAATATTTTTGCTTTATCCCTCAGTCATTTAAAATTAACCTGTATTCACAGAACTTCAACGGGTATTTGGCTCTAGGGGGCAATCCAAACTTAATTTGAGGGGTCATGAACAAAAGCCATCTAACTTCTTTGATGTCCCAAGTCATATCTAAAATATTGTCTACAGAACAAGCACAATCTGGATATCTAAGAAGATCCAAGAAATGTTACCCTCTTAGAGTTTCCTAAATGCCCAGAGAAAGCACACAGTTAATATTTGTAAAAGCTTAGCAATAGAAACCCCAGCCAATAGAACATTATGTGAGATCTGACATCATGTGTTATATAATTAACCGATAAAGTCCACCAAGCATTCTCTCTTTTGTACTGTGTAAGACATAACAGTAGCTGCAAATCCAATTCACAAGCTGTCTGAATGAATAATTTGTGGGAGGAGTAAGGAGAAAGATGCTAGTATTATAATATATTTTCATTTGAAAATTCCAACTTCTCTGCAAGCTGGGCCCCTGGACATTGCTAGTTTTACTTCAGTACCTGAAAATTGGTATTTCATCCAATTTTCCGATGGTATGTCCGTCGGATGTTTTGTTGTTAAAAATAACTGGCTTATGGGCTTCCCTGGTGGCGCAGTGGTTGAGAGTCAGCCTGCCGATGCAGGGGACACGGGTTCATGCCCCGGTCCGGGAAGATCCCACATGCCGCGGAGTGGCTGGGCCCGTGAGCCATGGCCGCTGAGCCTGCGCGTCCGGAGCCTGTGCTTCGCAACGGGAGAGGCCACAACAGTGAGAGGCCCGCGTACCGCAAATAAATAAATAACTGGCTTAGCCAGCTGCAACTTAGCTCATCTTGTTGTTATGTCTGTAATGAGTGTGCCTAGGATGGAGATAAAGGAGATATTTTGTCTGCTCATCTATGAGATTTGATCTACAAGGAAGACAAAATTAGAGCAAGGCAGATGGGGAATTCTCTGTTATGGAGAATCTCCTAGTGTTACATAGTTTCAGTATATTGAAATTCAGTATGTTTGAAATTGACTGTATTGGCTTGGCGATAGAAGAATAAACATGTATGATGTCACCCTATCATCAAAGATTGCCCACCCCACTCCACCTCACTTTCTTCCCCTCCAGGACAATGACATTTTGTTTTATTGCACTAATAGTATATGTTTTTTTCTTTGATCCAACCTCCTTTTGACTACCTAAGCTATAATAGCTTTTGTTGGGAAAAAACAGAAAATTATATGCCATTATATAAAGTTTGAAATTTGGGCTAATGGTTTGGAGTATTGTAGTTATATAGTCTGGGATATGGCAGACACTTGCTCAACAACTCATGTTTATTGGTGCGCATTTTATGAATAGAAAGGAGAGACTTACACAGCACAGATATAAGAGAATTCAGAAAAATTGCTGCTTGATGTTGGGGGAAAACAGACTTTGAGTAATAGATTCATTTCTTCAGTATGGAAAATCTCCAACCAAAGAGTGAAGTCAATTTTGCCAGAAGTAATGCTAAAGTTCACTGGCTCCAAGAGTCCACAGGTGTGTTCAAAAGACATTTTTGCATGCCAGGCACATGGGAAGCAATGAGATGAACTCTGCCTGCTACCCCATTCCCCCAAACTATGGCTCTTGTTAATTAAATGCCAACTATGTGCCAGGCACCTCATGGACACTGCACATATCATATATACATATAGTAATCGTATTTGCTCTAATCCCAGAAAGTACCAGAACTTTAAGGTAATAGCAGGAAGATAGTGAAGATGACATTTGAACTGAGATCTGAAGAATTAGTAGGAATCTCCTAGAAGCACAGGGTAAGGAGGCATTTCACAGCCATACTAGCAAGTGTGATGGTGCTGCTTTTGCTGGATTGCACACATTGTCAAGGAACATGACTTAGTTAAGTCATCCCTCCTGAGAGGTCATGCAATATTATGATTTTCATTTCTAAAGTTTCCCACAATTAAAAAACTATTTCAGTATCAGTACTGCTCATTTAGGATAAGCAGATATACATTCCAACTTCTCTCTTGTTCTCTCATATTTCTATTTCTATTTCTGATACACATAAATTTATAGATTAGTAAATTCTTCTTTTCATATGAGGTATGTCCAGTTGTTCTTTCCTAAGTTCAGCTGGCTCAGATAAGCTGTTTTTTTTTTTTTGTCATTGCTGTTGTTACTGCTTTTTGTTTTAATAGAAATCTATTATTATAATTTATTAGAAGTAGAAATACAGCTTAGAACAGTCTATGGCAATTGCAAGCTAAGGATTCACTAATAAATTAAGTCTGTATAATCTGGGTTATATTAATATAATGACCCCTCTCACCTTACGAATAAACTAATTTCCAAAAATGAACTTCTCTGAAGGAGTTGATCCTCAAGATGTCTTTATCTGATTTCCGTCCTTCTGGATGTGTGTGTGATTCCTTATAGATAGGAGCACTTGGAGACCCCGTCTTCTTATACCACCCTTGACAATGTTGAGTTTTTCATATGAGCATAGGATTTAGCTTTCTGTTAAAGTATCAGATTAATACAGAAGCAGTTACAGATCATAAATGGAGAGCTCAGTGAATTTTCACAAAGCCGGGGTTGGGGAGCCATCCAGATAAGGAACAACAACACTGCCAACACTCAGGAAGCCCTACGTGCATCCTTCACATTCTGTCTCCAAAGATTCCATGATCGCCAGTGATTTGTTTCACCAGTTTTTCAAACTTTATGTTAATGGAATCACACAACATGTACTCTTTGGAGTTTTCTTCAACATTATAACTGTTTGTTGTTGTTTATAAAGTTTTTATTATGAAAATTGTCAAATGTGTACAAGAAGGCATAAAACAGTATAGCAAACCCTCATGTGCTTATCACCCAGCAATTAATTTCAACAATTAAAATTCATTGTCAGTCTGGTTTCTTCTGTACTTCTCACTTCCTCCTTTCCATAGGATTTCAAAGCAATTCCAAACACTGTTTTTTTCACGCAAGAATATTTCGGCATAACCTGTTAAGGACTCTTGTTAAGCATGAACACAATTCCAGAATCAAGCTTGAAAAACTAAAAATCATTCATTAATATCATATTTATTCAGGTATACAATTTTAATTATTTTACAAATGTCATTTTTAATAGGCTGGATGTTTATAACAAATTCCATAAATTTTCAGTGTTATAATTGTTTGACAGTTCTCTTACGTCTTTAAGGTTCCATTTCATCTTTTCTTTTTTCTCTAGCAATTTAATTTTTGCAAAAAATTAATCATCTACTTGTAGTGATCTCTAGGGTTTGGGTTTTTCTTATTGCCCCTCCATGATACCATTTACCATGTCATCATATTTTCTGTGTTTCCAGTAACGTTGCTGCCTCTAGGGGCGTAATCAGGACGCTTCTTTTTCTTCCTTCCCCTCTCCTCCTCTCCCCTCTCCCGCTTCTCCATTGTGGGAGAACTATTTAATCAAAAGCTCTGTGCTCCTTCATCAAGAGGCACATTACATCTGGAGTCTCACTTTTTGTAAAGCTAGCAACCATCAAGGATTAATGTGAAATCCCATCATTTTGTTAGGGATTGAACATATTTATATATTAATTCCGTCATTTCATAATTGATTATTATTTGGAATAATTCAGTGACTCGTACATCTAGAATGTGGTCATCAAGAACAGTTTGGGGCTTCCCTGGTGGCGCAGTGGTTGAGAGTCCGCCTGCCGATGCAGGGGACAGGGGTTCGTGCCCCGGTCCGGGAGGATCCTACATGCCGCGGAGCGGCGGGGCCCGTGAGCCATGGCCGCTGAGCTTGCGTGTCCGGAAACGGGAGAGGCCAGGACAGTGAGAGGCCCGCGTACCAAAAAAAAAAAAAAAATACAGTTTTTATATAATGGGGAATATAAACGTTTGATTCTTTATTTAACAGATTTCAAAATAGTAAGTTTGTTCACAGAGGCTATTTTTTTAATTGTTGTTGCTGCTTTAGTATCATTATGAATTTAGCGACTTCAGTTTATTCACTATGTTTCAATTCATTGCAGTTATTAGTTTTATTGATGCTCAAATCATCCCATTACTAGTAACGGAGCGGGGTGGGGGGGCACCTCTTAGAGCCGACACAGCCCTTTTGACCTGTTTCCTTTTTATCTGGTTTCATATGATGTTCACATTTGTTTTGTGTATGCCTGCTGTCTCTTCAAGGAGCCCTGGAGATAGGACTACAAGACCATGATTTGGGTGGTGGTGTGCTCATTGTAACTTAATCAGTCATTGTTTCTAGGCATTTGAAGTAGACAAAGTAAAGATGTAGATAAATATATCACAAGTTTACAGTGATACTTGTAAATAAGATTCAGAATAATAGACTTATTTTTACTTAACCTCCTCCATGTTACAACTTTATCTCGTTCCTCGTCCCCAGTGCGTCCCAGTTCCCATTGACCCCGGGAATAATAAAACCAGTATACCTTATAAGTTAATTATTTGTTCTATCACCTGTTACACACACAACAGTTTTATAATAATACTGACACTACTACTGGCAATATGGTTACAGAAAACAGTTTAAGATTTTAAGATTTCTTTTTCAGTTATTTTGTGTTCTCAGTGCATATTACACTAGAGATGTACAGTTAATTACAATGTTTTAAAGTTCTTTATCATAATTCCTCTCTGATAGTTTTGACAAATCAAATGCACATTTACATTCATGGCTTCTTAATTTTAAGGGATTGCTTTTAGAGTTTAATTTTCTTTTATAATTCTGTATTCACATGATTCTAAAGACAAATCTCAGTAAAATACGATATATTGAAGAATCACCCAAGGAAATTCCTTCTCCCTATGGGTAGCTACTTTAAAATGCTTTTATGGTTGATCATTTTATTTTTTGAAAATATAATTATACACTATATCATCTATTTGTTTATCTCTATCTATCTGTTTACCTGCGTAGTTATTTCCTTTTGTAAATACTAGCATATTATATACCTTTTCTCTACTTTTATTTACTCTTGCTAATATAACTTGGAAGATGCTCATTAATGGTATATAGTAATATTCATCACTGACTTTCAGTACTTCCAAGAATTCACTGTGTCTGTACCAGAGTTAGTTCAGCTGGTCTGGTTTGATTGACAGACCTTTGAGTTGTTTCCAGTCTTTTGTTTTTGTTTTCTGCAATGAATACCCTTCTGCATACTCCTCTCATATTTTTGCCAGTGTATCTCTTGGGTGGCTTCCTAAAAGTGGGATTGCTAGGTCAAAGGTAAATGCATATATACTTTTGGTAGATATTGCTAAGCTCTCCTTCGTAAGATTTGTAACATTTTGATACCCACTGGCTGTGTATGAGAGCCTCATCAACAGAAGGTATCTTTTGCAATCTAATTTTTCTATCATCAATTATTCCTTCTAGAGTTTTCAGTCACAATTATGGAAATTCTTTTCTTTCAAGCTGTAAAAAGAATTCACCTCCATTTTTCTAGTAACTGTAATCTTTTAGTTTTTACATTTAATTATCATATTCATTTGGAATTTATCTGGTTTGTGGTAAGTAGAATTATTCTGATATAATCTTATATTTTTCAACATGGATGGTCAGTTATTTCAATATGATCTTTAAAAGGCCAATGTTTTCTTAACTGATTTAAGATGCTACCTTTAATATATACTAAATGTGTATAACTGGGACTTTTTCTGGATTTTTCTCTCCTGTTCCACTGTTTTGTCTTTCTAACCTTATGCCAAAATTGTTCCATTTTAATTGTAGGAAACTTGGGGTATATTTTAATATCTGATAGGGCTACTTCTCTTTAAAATAAAACATATTATCAACTTGTCTAGATGAAGAAAGAGTATTTTTTATTAGGATTGCACGTAACGTGTACACTAACTTGGCGATAAGTGACCCACTAATGATCTGGGGTCTTCCTGTGCAAGAATGTGATAGAGCCTTCCTTTTGTTCAGGTTAGGATTTCTCCTTTTTTCGGGATTTTTTTTCTCCTTCAGGAAAAATCATAGCTTCCTCTATAGGTTCTAGATATCCCTTCTTGTAATTACATGTAGGTATTTCCTGTTAGACATAAAAATGGGATACATGTTTTATTTGGCTTCTGTTTATATATATTAATGGTTATTTAATAGTCATCAAAGATACCAAACAATTGGATTTTCCAGTTAATGTAATCACAACATCTCCAAATATGGATTGTTTCACCACTTTCTTTCCAGCATAAATGAACCTCAAAAACCTAACACTGAGCAAAGGAAACCAGACAAGAAAGAGTACTGCTACATGATTACATTTTGTAGAGTGTGAAACAGACAAAACCAATCTTTGGTGGTGAAGGTCAGGAAATTGCTTACCTTTGTGGTGCGTGGTGAATTAGAACAGAAGGAAGCTCTGGACTGCGGGCAGTGTTCTCTTTCTTGATCTGCTCAGTAACTGCCTACAAGGGTGTGTTTCATTTTGGGGATTAATAGAAATTATAAAATTATTTTTGTGCTTTTCTGTGTGTGTGTGATAAATTCCTCTCTAAAGTCTAAACACATGTAATAAAAAAGGAATTGGTGGATTCTTCCCTAATGTGATTAAATGTATCAGAAAAGTCAGCATGTTGCTTAATTGGGAAATTGACCAGAACCTTTCCCATGAAGTCAAGAATAAGGCAAGGTTGTTCATAATCTCCACTATTTAATATTACGGGACAGTAAACTATTAGATATGCCCTTTTCATCATACCAGATCACGGGCACATGATACCTGTATGATTTACCATTGGTGATGTTAACCTTGATCTGGTTAAGGAAGTATCTGCTTGCTTTCTCCACCGTAAAGTCACTGATTTTCTTTCCACACTCTTCTTATTAGAAGTGAATCAGTAAGTCCAGGATTCATTCAAGTAGAGAGACGTTAAATTCTACCTCCTGGTGGGAAGAGCTTCAAAGAATTGCGATTATGTATTAAAATACCACAGTAATTGGTAAATGTAGGGAAGATATTTTGAGGCTACACAAGTATCCTATTTCCTTTAAAGATTCCTCAACTGATTTTAACATTGCCTGCTGCATTTGTTACTACGGTATTCTAGTAGAAATCTTCCACTCAGTGATATTCCATTGCCTCTTTTGCTTATAAGCCAATACTAGCATTATGTAATATGTTTTTCATGTTGTTCCAGCCTTGGTCATTGAGATCTTCCAGGTTGGCTTTTGACATGGCTTAATCTTTTTACTTTATTTTTTTTAAAGAAATTCTTTGTTTTCTGGGACTACAACATGCTACAAACTCATCTTGTGTTTTCTTTGCCTCTGCCCTAGATTTAGCCATTTCTCCTAAGAGCCCTGCTTTCTTTGATCGGAGAATGGTATTAGAAACCAATATCTGGGTGCAGGGTATGTTCATTGCTACTGGAGTATCACTGTTTCTAGGCCCTCTCGGGGGCACAGTTAGGAAATATTTGCATTTATATTAGCCAGTATATGCACATGTCTATAATTATTTCTGCACCTACTTATCTAGAATATATATATATATATATATATACACACACACACACACACACACACACATATATATATATATATATATATATATATATATACACATACTGAGTTAATACTGAAATCTCTGACTATAATTCAGTACTAGTGGTCCATTCTAGACATCCTCTCTTGTTACCTGTAATTTATTTTGACTGTTAGAAAGAAACTTGAGTTCCTAGCATCTAAATTTTATTTGCTTATTTTTTACCCCTACTGTACAGGTGAAATAGTTTCTGAATTGTTAGCCTATACCCTGTGAGAAACAAATTTAGCAACTACACGGCAATGTTTATGTACAGTCCTTTTCTTTTTCTTTTTTTTTTTTTCCAGCTTTATGGCATCAGGCAGAAAAACTGTTTTCCAAAATTGTTTAGTTCAACTTTTTTTATCTCCACCTTCTACCGTAGGGTTACGTCATGCACGTGTAATACAGAGTTATTTGTCACACTACATTCAATTCTGGGATACCCAGTATCAAGCATAATAGGATTTTCTTTGAATACAGTTAACTTCATTGTATGGGTTTTCATCAACCCATAGAGTTAGGTATCCACCACACAAGCCAGTTCCTTCACCCTAGAATTTCGGTTTTGTGGTTCCTTTAGGGTCAACTCACCTACTTCCTCCAAACCCTGCCAGTCATTAACCCGTTTCCTGTCCATGCTGTTCTGCCTATTTTCAGAATGCCGTGGAAGTGCAATCATACAATATGTACTATTGGGGTTTAGCTTCCTTCACTTAGCAAAATGTGTTTAACTTACATCAATACTATTGTGTGATTCAATAGTTCCTTATTGCTCAGCTGTGTATGAACATACATCTTCAATTCAGTTGTGTAAATACCTTGGAATATGATTCTGGGTCATATGTAAGGTGTGCAATTATGATTATCTTTATGAGAGGGTGACAAGTTGTTTTCCAGAATGGCTGTACAATTTTGCGCTCCACTAGGAATAAATAAGCTTTCCTCATGCTCGGCAACTGTAATCAGTTGAATTGTGTGCCCCTGAAAATTCTTATGTTGAAATTCTAACACTCAGTACCTCAGAATGTGATCTTATTTGGACATAGGGTCTTTACAAAGGTAATCAAGATAAAATGAGGTCATCAGCATGGGCCCTAATTCAATACGATCAGTGTCCTTGTAAAAAGTGGGAAGTCACACACAAAGACATGCATAGAAGGAAGATGTTGTAAAGAGATGTAAGGAGAAGATGACCGCCAGCAACCTAAGGCTAAAGGCCTGAGACAGATTATTTCTTCACATCCCTCAGAAGAAACTAACTCCACTGACCCCTTGATTTTGGACTTCTGGCCTCCAGAAATATGAGGGAACAAATTTCTGTTGTTTAAGGCATGCAATTTGTGGAACTTTACTATAGCAGCCCTTTGACAGCCAGCTCTTGGTTCTTCACATGTGCAACCTAGAGGTGCAATGGGGTTCATGTTTACGGGGCAACTTCAGCCAGTGAGTCAGGAGGAGAGCCAGAGGGTAAGTGCTTCCCTCTTGCCTCTCCAGATGGACAATTCTGAGAAGATCCTATCAGCAAACTCCTGCCTTAGCTGTGCTCTTCAGGGGACCATGGCTGCAAACTATTTTTCCCATGCCATGAAAAGCTGGCCCTGGCTGAGGTTTTATACTTGTTTCCTTGAGAGTTTGGAAACCTGGGTGTCCACCATTTTGTCTTTTTGTTGATAAGTGGTATAAAACATTAGATTCACTTAAAACATATTATAGAAAATTAAAGTTCCTTATATTGCATTTATGTTTGAATGTTTGATTTATAAAGAGATTATTTTAGAAGAATACGGTCATGCCTTGAAGACTTATCTGGTAGAGGAAAGGCATTTTGTCCTCATGTCTGTTTATCAGGGAAGCGATAATACACTTCCTTGGTCGTCTGATCACAGTGTTCCCTTCAGCCTTTTGACAAATCTATCAGGATGTAGCATTTTGGGTTAATTTTTCAGGTGGGAAGGGTGACATTTATTTAATTAAAAGAGAAACTCTAATTCAACACAAGCAAAAAAAAAATGTAGCTTTGTCTCAATGATAACCCACAGTTAATGCATTTCAAAGTACTTATAGATATAATCCTGACAGTAGGTGGATTGATTATTAATCTTAATTATGCCCAGATATTGTTTCAGATGTTTTTATTACTAATTAATGTCAATGTGACAATATCAATCTTTCTATTAACTAGAAATCTGATAAAATTGCAGCTCCACCCTCCTGGTATTTGATGTAAATCAACTTTATTCTTTTTTTCACTCTATGTACACTGTCTTTATTGACACTTCAAAGAAAATTTTAAAATAATCACTCTGTAAAAAAAAAAAGTTAGAAGCCCTAACAACATACAAATGCCTAGAAAACCAGCACTTCTTATGAATTTCTCCACTCATGTTCTTTTCTGTGACTACATGCAACAATATGCATATGATGGATGGAGTCCTTCATTACAAGCCTTTAGCAAATGACAACTATGTGGGCAGAGACAGCAAGTTCATCCTTGACCCCAGTAGCTAGCAAAGAACATACTAAACTACAAATATCAACTAATAATTCTAGGAAGAATAGACTGTCTTTTCTAAATAATACTATTGTGCTGGTATCAAAATGAATTAAATGCATTTAATGGTATTTCTAGTTTGCTTCGTCCCAATATAATTTTAAAAGTGACCAACATTCCTAATCTCATTAAAATCATCCTAAGAAGCACAATATGGAAGAAAAGGAATTATATAGATTTCATCCAATTCCTCCAAATAAAAAGAGCATCTACCAGGTACCAGGTATAAGCCAGATGTTTGGATGCTGTGAAAATTAAGAAGAATAAAAATCCAAGCTGTTTTCCTTTTGGAACTTACAGGCAATGCTGGGTGGTGTCAGACAGAAAACTGATATACAAAGAGATGGGTTGGACCTGGTTTGGAGTAGCTGGGCCCACGGACATCAATAGATGATGCTGTCAGGCCCCTCACTATCTTACTTGACTCCCTTAAATAATTCCTCGTGTTCCCTTACGGTACTGGTTCTTCCACTTGTAACCTACATTTAGCAGATCAGGACAGACAACCTCTGTTTCCTCAAGAAGACAAGAGTGAAGTTAGTTATGGTTTTGCAGCTACATGGTATAGTTTAAACACATGAACTTCATGATCGACTAAAATTCATGTTGTTTAAAAATGCATAGTGTTGTTACTTGCCTTACACATTTATTTCATGTCTCAAAATTAATTTTAAGTAATTAAAAGTAGCACATATACATAATTTTAAAAATTACATTTTGCGCTAGTTAATGGGCCACCCGGATCCTCTTCCCAGGCAGGGGCAGCCCTTCCGCAGCTGCTGGGACTACTGGCTGTCAATGGACCACGGCTGTTACCCACTCAGGAGAACAGTTCTTGGCCAAGTATGCCTCTCATTTACCCCACAAGGGCAGCCTGCAGACAGGGATTACCTGACACAGGGTACAGAGGGCCCCGTGGCTCAGTGTGTGATCAAGTACGGGGAGGGATGGACCAAAATCCCCTCCAGCTGAGACATTCTGTTTCTGCGTCCTACTTTCTTGATTTCCTTTCTTGGGAACATTCTTTCAATAAATCATGGGCCCTGAAATCTCTATCTCAGGCTGTATTCCTAGGGAACTTGGGCAAAAATGACTACTAAAAGGATTATCATAAAATATAAACATCTTGCTGGTTTTCAGAGCTAAACTCATTGAAATGTTTAAGCTCTGTGCCTGTGTTTTGTGGGGAGTTTGGCGGGTGAAGGATTCTTAAATATTGTGCATATTTTTTCATTTCTTGAGTTACACATTTTGTATTATCTTCAATTTCCTTTCTGTGGAAATAAACCTTTTGTTTTTCTTCACTTTACTCTCCAAGCAATCAAAATTTTTGCTAAACTATGTGATTGAGAGTTACATTCTCATGACAGTATTTATGCTTTCATACTTGGACCAGGTGTTATGAGTACATTTTTTCTCATTTAATTTTTTTTTTCTGGAGTTGGTAACATTCTTAGTATGTTTTATTATGTGCCTCAGTTAGGTATTGTTTCATTCCCAGTGTTTTCCTTTGTTTTCTACTTGCTTACAAATCATCACATGATCCTGCCAGAACCCTGCCCTTCACAGGAGCCTTCTTACCTCAGTCCTGTTTTTCTAACCCCAGCTGTATGGCTGCTAAGTCAGGCTTCTCTTTACTGTCATCCTGTTTGTCATATTCTGTTTTTCCATTTTCTTCTTTCTACTGAGCTTCCCAGTAGCATCCTAAGAAAGGGTACTCATGAACTAAGTCATCCTTGTGTATTTGAAACACCTTATTCTGTCTTTATATCCTATTGATAATTTGACCAGAAGGAGGACTCCAGGTGAATGTCTTTTTTTTCTCTCTGAATTTGAACACATCACATCTGACTTCTGTCCTTACTACCAAATAATCCACTGCCATCCCCATTAGCTACTTGGCATATGGCTTTAGTTTTCCTCCTCTCAGCAAGCTTACAGGTCCTTTTCTTTATCTCCAATGTTCTAACATTTTAGAATGATGCCCTTTTTCATTTGTTTTGCCTGGTGGACCTCTTCAGCAATATGTGTTATCTCAGTTAAAAGTAGTCATTATTATCCTCAACTTTCAGATGAGAAAAGGGAATTTCAGCTAACATGTGGGACATAACCAGGACCAGGACAGCATAATCAGGACAGCAGCAGTAGCAGAGCAAATTCTGAAACCTGGACTTCAACCACACATCTAAAGACTTTATTCTCCTACCACAACTTCCAGCTAACTTTTATCTCCCACATTCTGACCTCCGATCGTGAGGTTTCGTTTATTTGTATAATTGTGATTTTGTGAAACGTTAATTGTAAAAAAATGTTAAATTCTACTGAGTTAGTAAAAACCAAAAGTCCCCTCTAATTCCATCAAGTATCAATATTTCTGGATACTGGTTGTGTCATTAGTTGCATTAAGGATGGCTCTCAGTCTGATGTCATCTCCAAATCAGAAATATCAGGATAACTTCTCTTTAGTAAGAATTTTCTCTCCATCGACCAATAAGCCTGTCACCTTTGGATATGTTTAAAGGCAACGTGAGAATAGCCTACTGCTTAAAAATGTGGGCCTTAGGTTCAAACAGCACTAAGTGTAGAAACCAAATGTGAAATGAGTATCTTTCAGAGTCTTCTGATCTTGAATATAGAAAAATATTTATCTCAAAATTGATATGAAATTAACTGATATAAGAATGTAACATGAATATTCAACAAGTGGCTGTTTAGATTTTTGAAGGCAATTTCTGAACTAGTTGGTAAGAACTCATAAGAGGCAGAACATAGAATTAAGGTCTATTTTACAAAGCATGGGGCAGAAAACATTTTCCCCCCAAAATACTTAAAATTATGAAATGCAATACATATATAAATATTATCATATCAGTTATAATATCCCTCTCCTAAAGGGGCTAGATTTAATTTTCTTTCAATTTAAAGAATAATATCTGCAATTTATTGAACAGATGTTAATAATAACTATTTCAACTAGAGATTATTTTAAGGAATTTTCAAACTATATAAGGTTACAATATTTAAATCCTTGGCTAACTATTTGGACTCAGTATTTGAATCAAGAAAGCTTGTTGGTATGTATGTATGACAGTATATGATAAATTCTATCTTGGGTATTACATGTTTAATTTCATCTCATGTTGGTGACATTGTGGTTCTAGGTAATTCTTGTGTACTATCTCAGAGATGGGTTCTCATAATCTAAAATGCATATGTGAGGCAGTTCTTTAGAACATTATTAATTCTGCGTGTGTGTTTGGAAAAAGAGGGAATGAAATTGATTTTTTTTTCCTGAGACATCTAGTTGCTACTTTATTGAGAAAGTTACATTTGAAACTTCATGCAATTTTTTCCATTTTTATATTAAATCCATGTGTTTGGATAATGTTTTGAAAAATGGATAATCACAAACAACTGTAAAAATATTGCTTTAATATCTCATCTTTGAGGTCTTTTAATTAATGATGGATTCTATTAAGAGACTCTTGTTTGCTTAAAAGAGACCATACAATTTTAAGTGGAGTCAAGGGAAAATTTATCACTGAAGCTGCTCTTGTTAATTCTTATTGAAAAACTCAAGTCTAAGAGTCCTAATATCCCCATTGCCACTTGCTGAATGTTTTAACCATCTTGCTTATATAAATTTATGCACTCCACTGAATGGCTTTACACCTGGAAGAAGCAAATAGTACTGTATTTTTTGGCAGAGATCTTTTCTTTCTTATTAATTCATCTTGACTAGAGTTGTATTTAGTGTGGACACAATCAACACCACAGGCAGAGCTGTGTAAGAAACTGATGGAAATGGTTGATTTAGTGCATCTGTTATACATAACTCTCTGAATTAATAAAACTAACCTGCTTTATTTGGAAATTACAGTTTAATCTAGTTACCTAATAATAGGTTTGGTTTCCAAGAAACTTTTTTAAAGAGTCCATTTTGCTTGAATAATAGTTGCTATCCCTTTTCTCATTTTTTAATAACAATTTTCCTTGTTGTCGATCTGCAGTTATGTCTTTGGTGTGATTGAAGAGGGCCATAGCACTGACTGAGTCCTAAGGGCCATGTGTTTGGATAGAAGAGAGCACCATTCTGACAAATGGCGCCTTGTTTTTGTAAATATCAAAATAACGCTAAGGCTAGTTTGATGGTTTTCTGCTTGCCTGTATGTTGGATTGTTTCTCACAGTGCTATCCAGAAGATTTTCACATATTCAAATAAAATAATTTATGGAAAAGCTAAAGGGAAAATTGTTCAAAAGGACTATAAAATTAAACAAAACAAAACAAACATCAAAGGAAATGCTCATTCCAGTTTGAACTTTCAGCAAATTCTAAGAACTTCTCAACCTCATCAGAGAACATTATATGAGAATTAAAAAAAATGCCACAATGCAAGTTTTGATGTGAACCAACCAGAAATTACCCACTGAAAGGAAAATACGTTTCATTTTCTCTCTCTCTCTCTCCCCCCATCTCTCTATGTATACAGGTACATATTTCTATAGATATATATATTTGAAAATCTCTCTATGTACATACATTTGAAAAATCACAATCACTGTGAGGTTTTAAAACAGTGCTTCCATCAAGTGAGAAATAAAGTCTATTCCACCTTCCTCCTACACGGCTTTTAAGCTTTTGGTTTGCAGGAAGTAAGCTAGGAACAGTTAGATCAGGCAGACTTTTATGCTGAGAAAGGCAAGCTCTGTGATAATATTGATTGATTTCAAGGGCATATTAGAGATGAAGCCAAGTCTCTGGAGAGAGGTTGCCCTCACCTTGACCTTGGGTCAGCGTTAGACCACTGACCTTTGAACCTAAGACCTATCTACCAGATTCTGATATCTTCCATGCCACCGGAGCAAGTCAGCAGGGGACCCACATCGATGTGGCTCTTGCCAAATCAGAATTGACTGGACAGTGGGAAGCCTGCGAGCAGCGGGAAATCTGGGTTAAAGTATGTCAATAATGTTTCAGAAGAACGATTTCTCCCAAGAACTGTAGCTGTTGGAATGTTTTGACATTTATTCGGTAGAGAAATGTAGCATGTTTTGTGAAGCACTTCAAGAGAGCTGCTGCTAACTGCTGTGGTGTATTGATCTTTCTGTTAAATTGCATGGGCACACTTGGGAGATCATTGAGATTCAGGCAACAGGACAGAAGGGATCTGCTGCACCCGATGGTCACTAATGGTAATTGGTTTCGATCCTTGCACGTGAAGAAGCCATGATTTACTTGGTTCACTGATGAATGGTAGACACTAAATGTTTTGAAAAGAAAAAAAAATACTTACTTTTTTTTTAACCTTTCACAAGGTAGCACCTCCATTCTTGAATGTCTCATATATATAATAAATCTGTCAATGTAGAAAATATATCAAGGCATTGTTTAAAATTCTAATTTTCTTGCTGGTATTGCAACCCTTTAATTATACCACTTGTTTCTTCATTGGTTTGTTTCTCAACTTGCTCAGAAATGAATTTAAATTCATTTAAAATGAATTTAAATCCACTCTCCTTGTGTGTTTCCACGTAGACTTTGTTTTATAACGATAAGAGGAATATATCCTCCTGGTGGGGAAAAATATACCCACAAGAGTGCATAGAGCATAGACTAGAAATCAAATGATCTCTCCTCCATTCAGGCATTTACAATTCTGATTTATAGATATACATATCTATGTATACATATAAATTATGTATATATGTATATATTCATATATGTAATATACATGCATATATACATGTATATAACAGGATGACATTTGCGTGTGTGCAATATAAATATATAACATATTTACATTTATATAATATATATTATATGTAAATAATCAGGATTGTTAGAGCTAGCAAAAGGAATTTTACAATATATCCATATATCTGATATTCTGACTACTGGTGATGGTTTATCTAGTACATGTTCCCCAAAATGCAGTCATTTTTACTCTTAATAAATATTGCCACATTTCATTTTCAAAAGATTACAGCATTTTATATTGTTTTTAGGCCTATTCCTTAATTTTTCCTATCCTTGTTAACTAAAATTTAAATTACTTTAATTAACTCCAATATAATTCAGGGATTTGAATATTAAATAAATATTACAATTAATTAAAAATTAGAATTAGTGGAATTAGAACCTCTACAATTCAATGAGAAGATCTTACATTTTATTCATATTACAAATTACAAATCAAGTTGATTTGTAGTGTGCAATCCCATTCATGTTCTGAAGTTTATAATAGTTCAATATAAAAGCCCCCTATGGTGTAAAGTAGGCTTAAACTTTGATTCAAGGTTTATTTCTTTAACCTACATGGATGAGAAGAAGATCTTTCTGATTAAGAACATAGAAAAGGAGCAAGAACCACTGTTGTCTATTAAACTGGAGGACATTTTGCAAACTTGTGTTACACAGAAAACCCTCTACATATTTCACTGAACCACAGTCAGGAAGAATTGTGGTCTCCATTACGTCAGATATAAAATGTGCACTAAAGTCCCCTGGGAGGCTTTCGACCCTGTAGGTAAATAACATTATCGTTTCTTTGGAATCTCATTTGCTGTTTCTGGATGAAGATAATATTCTTGAAAACCACCAGCAGGAATTACAGGAGGCGGGCTTTCGTTGGGGTAGCAGCAGTGAACTTGTCTCCAGTGTTGCAATGTATTCATAAGAAAGCAGTATGAAACCAACTACGACGTTGGATGAGATACCAAGTTTCCTCTTTTTCTAACACTTCACATTTAGTTCTTTCCAGCAGTTTTCACATTCTCCTATGCTTCCCAAAGAATTTTGTGTATGTCTACATACATGCTCCTTTTATTAGAGGTTTCTCAACCCCTAGGTTCTAGGTGTCTTCTGAATCTTAGAGATATAGATAGATATAAACATAGATATAGACAGATAAAGATATAGATATGATATAGATATAGGCATAAATATAGATATAGATATAAATCTGGCAGCTTGGATAAGCTGTTGCCTTATGCTCATGAAATAAAATTGTGACTATGTTCTCAGGCCCACTATTGCCCACCACAGCTGAACTTCCTGGTCCAAACCAGGTCCTACACAGAATTTGTAGCATTTCCACAGAATGGCTTTTCCTGGCTTTTCCTGGTCTCTGTCATCATCATATTATAATTCTGGGTCTATTGTCTTTCCACATAAACTCTAGAATCAGTTTTTTATTTCCACAAAGAAACTTGCTGAGATATTAATTGGGATTCTGTTGAATCTGTAAATCAAGTTGGGAAGAACTAATTTAACAATATTAATTTTCCTATGCCTGAACATGGAATACCTCTCCTTATTTATGCCTTTGATTTCTTTCAACATCATTGTGTTCTACAACGATTCATAAATGCTTTCCTCTGCATATAGGGAGTCCTTGAAAAAGAAGAAGTAACCTATTAGCCAATGAAATAGTTCTCAAATGGACTAGAAGTTATTTGTAGGGAAGAAAGTTTGTTCTATTTTTATTCTTCATGCTATAAACTCACAGTGAAGTACTCTTCAGGGACCTGGCCAAGAATCATATAAGGACATTCTCAGCATACTATCATATAACTATTTCTGTTATACATTTGAATTATTCCATTACAAGAGAATGTGAATATGTGGACACTCATTTTCTAAAATGATGAGTATTTTCTCATCCTTCAAAGAGTCACACCTCCTTGAAGTTGGATTACAAACTATATTTGGTGTTTTCCAATATAGTCCACATGATACCAAAAGGTGAGAGAGAGGAAGAGGTCAGACAGAGGTCAATCAGTATGTTCTTGTATTGGGTTGGCCAAAAATTGCCTTCAGTTTTTAAGTAAAAATAAAAGACACATTTTTCATTTTCACCAAGAACTTTATTGAGCAACGTATATACCCTTTTGTTCCACTACCTTCTGCCATTTTTCAGCAACTTTGTAATTCCATCTTCTCAAAACTTTTTATTTTTTTGAGCAAAGAACTGTTCTAGGTGCCTTTTACAGTCTTCCAGGGAATTAAATTTTTTTCCATTAAGAGAATTTTGTAAAGATCAAAATAAATGGAAATCCAAAGATGCAATGTCTGGTGAATACGATGGATGAATCAGAACTTCCCAGCCAAGCTGTAACAGTTTTTGCCTGGTCATCAAAGAAACATGCAGTCTTGCGTTATCCTGATGGAAGATTATGCGTTTTCTGTTGACTAATTCCAGACACTTTTTGTCGAGTGCCGCTTTCATTTGGTCTAACTGGGAACAGTGCTTGTTGGAATAAATTTGGTTTTCTGGAAGGAGCTCATAATAGAGGACCCCCTTCCAATCCCACCATACACACAACATCACCTTCTTTGGATGATGACTGGCCTTTGGTGTAGTTGGTGGTGGCTCATTTCTCTTGCCCCACGATCTCTTCTGTTCCACATTATGGTACAGTTTCCACTTTTCAGTGCCCGTCACAGTTTGTTTTAAAAATGGAACATTTTCATTACATTTAAGTAGAGAATCCCATGTGGAAATATGGTCAAGAATATTTGTTCCGTTTAACTTATGTGGAACCCAAACATCAAAGCGATTCACATAACCAAGCTGGTGCACATGATTTTCAATGCTTGATTTGGATATTTTGAGTATGTCGGCTGTCTCCTGCATGGTATAACGTTGATTGTTCTCAATTAATGTCTCAATTTGATAGCTATCAACTTCAACTGGTCTACCAGACCATGGAGCATTGTCCAGTGAGAAATCTCCAGCACAAAACTTCTCAAGCCACTTTTGACACATTTGATCAGTCACAGCACCTTCTCCATACACTGCACAAATCTTTTTTTGAGTTTCAGTTGTGTTTTTACCTTTCTTGAAAAAATAAAGCATAATATGCCAAAAATGTTGCTTTTCTCTTCCATCTTCAATGTGAAAATGGCTACACAAAAATTCACCATTTGTTTTAAATGAACGCTGATATGACAGCTGTCACATAGAGTCTAACAAAATTGTTTCGAATGAAGTTAAAGACAACTAAGTGCTACTAGAGCCATCTTACTGAAAAAAATGAACGAAACTTTTGGCCCACCCAATATAACACTTACAGCAAATGTAATCCGTCAGAGCATTTGGTGAACTAAAGTGGTGCCAAACTAAGGAAAATAAATCAGTTCTTCCCATTTTTTTCAAAAGAAACCTTTTCCTAAGATCAAAGTCATTATTTTATAATATTGAAGCATTGACTCAAAATATGTTTTAATATAGAAAAAATGTTAGGAGAGATGAAAATGGATTGCTTGTAATTTTAATGATGATGCATCCTTTTCAAAGCTGTTGATGTGATCCCTAACTCCAGAGCATTTACAATTGAGTACATACAGTTCAATTTTGAAATATTTACAAATGTTAGAAAGTGACCACCCCAGGAAATAAAGTGGCAAACAGGAAGCACAGGGAAGATAGCCCAAGGCAATCGCTGATTAGGTTAGAGCTATGTGGTCTGTGAGTTTCAGTTGAAAATCCTTTACTAAAGTGTCTTCACGCATAGTTTTGGGCTTTGGGATAAAGTATCTGTTCTCCAAAGGAAGGTAAGGATTATTTATTGCCATCAGGAACAGAGAATCCAATATTAAAGGATACAAAGGTTATTATCTATCACACATGAAATTTACCCGGGTTGTTTGACAGCTGTTATAGCAACAGCTTCCACCTTTCCCTGCTTCAAGCAATGTTTCAGATAAAAGTTCATGTGATCACTTTAAAGGGCGGTATACTGTTAATCAAGAAATTTTGCTCCAGGCCTTGTGTTTGTCTTTCACTTCAGGCTATCTGGCAAAAAAAAAACAGAAAAGGCTGAATCCCACATGTCTGCTGTCAACCGTGTGCCACTGTGAACTTATGTGTGTTTGTGTCAGAAAGTGGCAGCAGGTGAGTATGGGAGTTTAAGTGGGAGTAGCTGCTTACTGGTTAGTGTATCATTGGTTAGGAAAACCGATGAATAGGGAATGACTTTATCCAGGTACCAAACTAGATGTTTAATTGTTGTTTCTGATGTCGTGCTTATACATTAAAATATTCTCTACTCAAGCTCTGTTATGTTTATTGGGTCTCTGATGAGAACAATTCATCCAATGCAACACTGGAGGGAAAAAAAAAAAAAACTTTAAATGCTCAAATTTTGGTAGATTTTCTAACTGGGAATTTGTTGCTTAAATAACTACATCTATCTAGCTCTCAAGGTTGCCATTATGAAAATTTATCATAAATTTCCAACACTATATTAAACCTATTATTTTTGAGCATCTATTTTTGCCCAATACTGTGTGAAATTCTTTACATTCATGAGCCTATTGTTGAGAAAGGCATTATTTGCATTTTACTTACACTGAACTGAGCGCATATAACTAGGAAATAGTGAAACTCTGGATTCAAATACAGGCTCAGCAGCGTCCATATCCCATCGCTAATATGTTACTCATTTATTCATCAACAACTTTTTATTGAGTGTGGACCATATGCTTGATCCTGGGGATATGACAGTATCTTTAGCTAAATAGAGCTTATATTTTGGAAAGGTAACCATGATTGTCAGCCCCTCTCCGTAGAGGCACCTCTCTGCTGAGATAACCAGTTGGTATCCTCAGCCACATCTGCACGTGGCCCAATAACAGGATCCACTCTGCCACCACAAAACTCCGGCCACTAGCTCCCTCACTCACCCACCTCTCTACCCTCTCAGGGTACACGGCAAGTAAGCGACTGTCTCTTCACAGTCTTGAGTGCGTAGGATCTCTGAAGCTCTCCTTAGGCAGAAACATCTACTTTATGCCCCACACCAGAAGGCAGATAAAGTTTTCTACACAGGGATCACCCCCAGAGCACAAAATGAGAAACAGGCACCAACATTCCAGCTTCTGCATTGGGGTTCTGGAATCCAAAATCCTGGTCTCAACTTCAGGAACGGGACAGGTGAGGGGTTCCTTTTCTGAGACCCTGTACCCTGCTTTTTCTTTCGGCCATTTCCTTTCCCAGCCCAGGCAACTTAATTTTCTTGCTGAGATTGGGGGATTGTGGATGATTTTGACCGAAGTTTCTTTTGTTTAATTTCTCTAAACAGCTAAGATTCAAGAATCCATTTTAAAAGCTAAAAACTAGGGTTTGTTTATCTTGTTCACTAATCTAATCTTGTTTTTACTTTTTTCTGAGCCAAGAGACTCAAAAAATAAAACATATAGAAATGTGTCGCAGTAGGTGTAAAAGAATATTCTGTATTCTGTGTAAATAACAAAGTCTCTTGCTGGTGTGTGTGCACGTCTGGGTATACCCCATTTTTTTTCCCTAAAAGTTTTGCTGTCTAGTATATGGTATCTAGCACTGACTCATCCTTATCGCGGCTGCCCTACCAGGAACTGCAGCATCCAGCCCCACTCTCCCGGCTATTCACAGACTCCCAGGCAGTCCCCTATGTCTGTGAGGCATAGGATCTGCCCCCTGCCAAGGAGCTGAGAGCAGGAGCCAGTGAGAGAGATTGTTTCCAAAACTGGACACCAAATATTCCTCTCTTCCCTCTACACTCATCTTGCTACTCATCCCATGAAAAGGTAAAGTCTATTTCTCCTCTTGAATCTTAAATCTGACTCAACCTTAGAACTTGCTTTGACCAGCCCCAGGCCTAGGACCAAGAGACCTAACCTGCTTCTACATTTATTCTGTTGTTAGCCACTTGCCACGTATATAAGCCTGTGTTAGACTAAAGAATAGTGAGAACCTATTCAGAGAGAGAAACGTCCAGCCAACGGTAGCCTTTCAGCCATTCCTTCTGAGTTGATGAACATATGAGTGGGATTCCCTTTACGGTTCCTTTCTCAGCCAAGCTCCCAGCTGAATGTGGCTACAGAAGTGACCCCAGCCAAGATCACATGGAACAGAAAACCCACCAAGCTGACCACAAAACTAGGAGAAATAATACATCGTTGTCTAAAGCCCGTAAGATTGGGGGTAGTGACATAGCAATAGACAAATTAAGGAGGCTGGTAGCTTACCATGGAAATTAAGGGCATTTATGGCTTAACCAAAGAGACGGGGAAATGCAAACATCCTTCACATGAATTCCCCACTTGATTTGGAAATTTAACTGATCTGCCTGTGCTGTCTCTCATACATATTTATATTGATGTGACTTCTTTCCAAAGAAAAAAAATACTCTTAAAATTATTTTAAATATGCTAGAATACTTGATAAATAACATGCTAAAAATCTTAAACATATCAAAATACTCACTGGCATATACATTGTCATTAGGGCAAAAAAATAATGTTGGGGAAGGGATTTTCACATGCTGTGGTAAGATGTTCCCATTACAACATCCTTAGATCATTACGAATCTCATTGGTTTTTAAGGCAAAAGGCACAGCAGACTGAGCGCTACTTTTCCTTTAATTAAAATATTTTCAAGTGCAGGAAGTATTTAAAAATGCCATTATCTTTTAAATTGCATGCCAAAGATTTTGTGAAGTGGAATTAGCAGTTTTCATTAATTTCCAGCAATTCAATTTAAATGTTAAGAATTATACAATTTTTTTCTAGATAAAATTAGAAGAAGAAAGTGTTTCCCTCTTTAATCACAAAGCTCCTTCCTTTGTAATACTATTTACTTGTGAGAAAAAGTAGAATAAGTTTACTAGTCTAGATTTTACATAAATGTTGTTTAAAATATTGAATTAAATAAGGAATATGGTATGACTGATTTCTAAGAGGACCCATAAGTGTGTATTGACTTGAATCTAATATTTGGATAATTTTGCTTAATTTCTTCCAATTAAAGAAAGAGTTGGATTTTTGATGACTCAGAGTAGAAAAGCTTAATAAGAGCCTCTTTATAAACATGTGATGAGTCTAAAGAACATGGGATTACTCTATACCATTTTAATCTTTACATTTTCAGCCCAAAGTAACAGCTTAAATAGGAACTTCATAAATGTTCACTGAAAACATGCCTCGTAATACCAATCACCTGAAAGAGGTGCATAACCACTTCTGGTGCAAGCATACCTAGACCAGGTATCCTTTCTTTTCATTTTTATAATAGTTTAAAAAAATAATACAAAACAAAGGAAACTACAAACTTAAAACTATAAAATGACAGATGTTGAAACTTAAACCAAATCTTAATTCAAATATGAGGAGCGAATGTGAGGAAATGGTTTTTCAGTCAACAAGACCTAAGCATGTTTCATTCATATTATACTGAATTGACAAGGAAAATATACTTAAATGTCTCAAGACTACTAAAAATTATTCTCGAAATAATTTTCTTAGAGTATAGAAAAAAAAGTCTTCATTTTCTAAAAAAGTGATCTTAATAATATAAATGTGTTTTTAAATACTGTGCACTGTTGAGTAATTTATGCAAAAAACTAAAATAAATCATGAAAAATCCTTAAGAGAAATGCTATGAAGTAAAACTAGCCATCATTGCAGGAGATATTCATATTAAAACAACCCAATTAGTAGTGGTAAAAATCATTATTAGAAAATGATGTCATATTCTGAAGGAAATTTTTCTTCCTTCGAAGGATGTTAGCTCAAATTTTAGATTAATGATATTATATTTGATTTTAGGTGTCTGATAACAGTATTTTAAACAATGTATTATTATTATATTTTATAATTCTGATGAGTGATTATTGAAGATAACTTTAAAAATACATATAAGGTCAATGAAAAATTTAAAGTTGTCTGTGTTCTTATCACATAATTAGGATTAAGTATGGGTAGAAATAGTGCATGTCTTAGACTCAAACAAGATGAAAGTTTATTTCACTCTCCTATAGATGTTCACTCCATGCTGTCAGGGATCTAGGCTCCTCCTCTCTTGCTTCTAAGCTACAAACCACTGTGACTTCACAGTGTACTCAAAGATGATAACATCCACATTCCAGATGACAGCAAGTAGCAGGGGCAGAGAGAACATATGATGAGTGTGGGCTGTTTCTTAAAGCGAATTCTCAGAAACAGTCACTTGTTCATGTTATCATATCTAGTTGCAAGCATGACTGGGACATGTAGCCTGTATTCTGAATGGACACTTCCTTGCATTTTTATAATAATGTGATAAGGGCATAAAGATTGTTAAGGGAAAATTAGCAATCTCTGTCACATCTATGGTGACCACAGTTGATATATTAATATCTCTATTTTCAATTTCTTTCTGTGCTTATATATTCATAATTTTATGTGACATAAAGAGTAAGACTGTAGAAACTAACACAACATTATAAGTTAACCATACTTCAATTTAAAAAAAGGCAGAGACAATCCAACCAGGAAGGAAAATATATCTTTAAAAAAAAAAAAGTGATTGCCTGAAATTAGTTTTTCATTTAATGTAAATTACTAATAGTCTTCAATGAGAAGCATTCTATCTTATGGATAGGCCTTAATTTAAGCAAATTGTTAAGGTTGAAAACTTAGCCTTTTTCAAAATTGTGTTAATATAACAAATTTGCTGTGGTAATAATTATCTTACTGAACTGTTTTTTATATCTGGTTGTTCCTTTATAATTAATTATATATTTATAAATATAAATGATATAAGGAGGCCTCTGACATGAAAAGGAATATATACATCAAATATATTTTTAATCAATTGTCAAGTCATTCAAGTTATACCTTAAAAATCTGAATTGTGTTAAGCTTTTAAGTTCAATTTATAGAACTTGTTTAAGCCAATTAAAATTTAAATTATCATATGATTTGTAAATGTAAAATCAATCACTTTTTCTTGCATTTTTGTTAACTTTTGATTTACTTTATAAATTTTAAAGGTAAACCTGCCTTATTATCTAATAAGATTTACCAATTTCATTACTAAATTCTTTTAGATGTTGCAAACTAAAGTTTAAAATTCAATACATTTGGATTTTTATAAGTACTTAAATCACCCCCTTTAAAACTAATAAATATCTTAAGCACCTTATAAATCCTAAACCATTTTTAAAAAATTAATATAAACCTGTTACTCTTATACTGTTACTAAAAATACTTCTTTTTGGTATAACATCCTGGGATTACACATCTACTCATACCAGCAGGAAAAAACAAATTTACTATTATTTGAAATATGAATATTCAAATCATCAAAGGACACTATATATAGCTAAAAAAGTAAATAAACAGCTTTACTCATCCTGAAGTATATTTAAAATGACACTACAACATCCAGTGGACTTGTATCTTAGTGACCTGACCGCCATAGTAAAATGAGACACATAAAGACAGGAATTGGGAGATATAGTGATTGCTTAGTTGAATGAAAACAAAACAGTACCCTTGACACTGCAGTACCTGAAATCACCATTCTATGATTCCTTTACATAATGGTATACTACACTCACTATTTTTCCCCTCATTACACACTCACATAGCAACCTCTTTTATCCACTGAATTATCACTGATATTCTAGAAGATATCAGTGACTTTCATAGGTCAAATAATGCCCCCCCACAAATATTTTCATGTACTAACCCTCAGAATCTGTTACTATGTTATCTTATAAGGTAAAGGGACTTTTCAGCTATGATTAAAAGTATGGACCTTGAGATGCATAGATTATCTAGGATTGAGTAAGTGGGCAAAATCTAATATTATTAGTCCATAAAAATGGAGACATTTTCACAGCTGTGGTCAGAATGAGAAAGATGTGGTGACAAAAATAGAGTCAGAGAGATACAATGTTGAGAACAGAATGAAGAGGGCACAAACGAAGGACTGCAGTTGGCTTCTAGAAAAGATAAAGGAACAGATTCTTCTCTAGAGCCTCAAAAAGGAAGTGTAGCCCTGTCAATACTTTGATTTTAACCTGATAAGACAGGTGCCAGGCTTGTGTTTTTTAAGCCACTGAGTTTATAATAATTTGTTATAACAGCAGTGGAAAACTAAAACAGTGACCTCTATAGCACCAAACTCAGTATGTTAAGCAAAACTCTTATGTTCCCCTATGCCATCCTGTGATACATCTATCTGAAGACTAATCATATTGTAACCTTCTGTTTAACTCTCCTTCTCTAAAATCCCAGAGAACAGAAACTACATTTTTTCCGAGGTGTCTTCAGTACCATGGACAGCGTTCAAAAGTGGGTTGAATAAATTACTCTTTTCCAAGTTTTTATTCCCATTGACTTCTGCACCATTTGACCCAGTTAAGCACTTGGTAATTAATTTAACTCCTCGAATATTTGAATGACTATTATTCACAAATTTTACTTGTTTAGGGAATGCAAATTGAAGCAGAACAACCTCTACTTCTAAGGCATTTGTAAATCTAATAGATGTAAGATTGGGAGCTCAATAGCTAATTAAATAAATTGACAGACAGGACCAGAAAATGGATAATCAAGATTAACCATGCCAAAGAGGAGAAAAGGCACTGGGTGGAAAAAAAAAGTCATAGGAAGTGGAATAAGTTCATAGCATCCAGAGAATATGGACACAATTTTGCCACTGACCTGGTCTTGCTAATTGTCTCCTATGTGAATTCATATTTTAGTGCTCCTCTCTGTACTTCTACACTATCAGATGGGTCTCATCCCTTCCTCAGTGTACTTCCATACACGAGGATGCAATGTCTCCATCTTTATTTCTTCTTCTCATGTGTCTAGCTTTCATAATTATTATCATTGATCCCGTGTCTGAAATCATGCTTAAATAAATTTCTGTTTGGCTGGTTCATATTCTTCTTTCCCCATGTCGCATCCTTTAGCTCAAGGGATGACTTTCAGCCTAAATCTTTTTTATTTGACTTAATTCTGACTTGATAACTAGTGCCTTCATAGGACAGGGATTCTGCCTTTCTTTAATCATCCCTGATGAGCTGGTACTGAGTGAAATGTCTGGTTTCAATTACTCATGAAAAACCTTCAAGAGGCAGGCCACACAGACAGATATAATTCCACCTGTGGCTCTGACCAATGCTATACATTTTAGTGATATTACTCAACGCTCAGCCTGATATTAATTGGAGCAACTTTTTGGGTTTCTCCCACTTCTCTGAAAATCGTGCTACTGGGTAGTTTCCATGAACCTGTTGTTTCTCTGAGAAATTTTAGTCCCAGGTTCTAGCTGCTGTCCTCACCTCCTGTCCTGCTGGTAATAATAAAACCAAGACTAACCAAGTTCCACTGTCTCAGCTAGTAGACATATGGCCCTGTGTAACTAAGATCACTCCCCCACTACTAATTTATCCATGGCTTATGTTGAAAAACAAACTAAACGATTAACTTTAACCTTAATAGTTATGATTTTATAATATAATCCCAACCTCCCCAGCCTTATCTTCTGCTTCTCCCATATGCATAATTTGCATCTCTACCAATACTCTACTCCTCTAAGGAAACTCTTAACCTCTGTTCCCAGAATACCCTTCACAATCACTTTGCCCTTCTTTCTTTATATGTTGTACTACCACTTAATTTTCCTGGCTTCTCTTCGAAGCTGTTTCATTCCTTTAGTTTCCAACAATTCCTATTCTGCCTTCTCACTCTCTTCTTTCTGGGAAATATATTGTGGTAAATAATATAGGTGAGTGTTATAACTATTAGTAGAAGTTTTTCATCCCAGGCTGCCCAAGTTACATTGTTATTTCTTTTGTTCTCAGACCTTGCTTTACTCAATGTACCACTTTGGATTAAGTTTGGTTGTAACAGAAAAACAAATATAACTGTGACTTAAATAAAAGAACACTTCACTTATCTTTCTTATACAAGTCATTGGTACCAAGTAAGTAATTCTCCATGATGGGGGAGACCCAGGATGCTTCTATAAGTATTTTTCTATAAATGACCTACCCTCTCTAGGTGACTTCATGATTCACCATGGCAATTCCAACTACGAAGCCTGCATTCTATCCAGCAAGAAAGAGAAAAGAGACAATGACTTTTAAAGACATTTATGCTTTTAAGGAGAATTCCTAGAAGTTGAAAACATTGTGTACATACTTTCCATTGATCAGAACTAAGTTATATGACTAGAGTAATGAAGTCTGAATCCATTTTCTTATGTGCCCTAAAGGAATGCTGAAAAAAATGTAGTCTATCTTCCAGGACATCCTGTGCCCAGCTCAGATCTGGTGGTTCTTTTACCAAAGGAGATGGGGGAAAAGTTGATAGTGCAACTCTAGCAGTTTATTTTGCATATCTTTATTTTGAATGTAACAACGATACTTTACATTAAGTAAATATTAGGAACCTATGCATTAAAATTTTTGTGTTTATCTATGTATTTTAATTATAGCTTTAGTATGTATATAATGTGATAGTTTGTATTAGATTCTTCTGCACTTGAGCAAAGAAAATTACCAAGTGAAAATATTTTCACAGAAGCACCCATACACACACAAACACTTAACGGTGCTTTATTTACACCTTAAGATGAAATTAGCATAGAACAGGCCAGAATGATTCACATTAGGAGTCAAAGAGGCCCATTTCAGGAGAACTAGAAGACTCCAGGACCTACCACCTCAGCTCATTGCTAGAAGACAACATCAATACACTACTTCACATTTTATAACTGAATGCAAATTTTAATAATTGTTTGCATTAGACATAATATTACTTGGATGTACTATATGTATTAATTGTAAGAATATTCTTAATTTATTATTATTCTCCAAGCTTTTGAACTGTGTTAATACCATTAAATTTAAATGTTAATCTTCATCTTTATCTATCCTGGCTGTCATCTAGAAGTCTTCTCTACTCACAGTAGGGGCCAACTTATTCCTTTGATTTCATCCACTCTACTATTTCTTTATTTCATTTATTTTTGGCTGCGTTGGGTCTTCATTGCTATGCGTGGGCTTTCTCTACTTGCAGCGAGAGGGGGCTACTCTTCATTGTGCTGCGCAGGCTTCTCATTGTGGTGGCTTCTTTTGTTATGGACCATGGGCTCTAGGTGTGTGGGCTCAGTAGTTGTGGCTCACGGGCTCTAGAGGGCAGGCTCAGTAGTTGTGGCACACGGGCTTAGTTGCTCTGTGGCATGTGGGATCTTCCTGGACCAGGGCTCAAACCCGTGTCCCCTGCACTGGCAGATGGATTCTTAACCACTGCACCACCAAGAAAGTCCACTACTATTTCTTTAAATAATAACATTTCATTGATTCTAAACTCACTTAAAAAAAATCTTTGATATCTTTTAGATGACGTGTGTCCTAAAAACAGTAGCATATAACCATTTAATTTGTAGTCTTTTTTTCTCTCTCTACTGGTGCATAAAATAATTAATGTAATACTAGATAGGTACTTTTGACTTCTTTAGACAATGCTATTCTTGGACAGTCATCAACATCCAAAGACATTGAAAGTTTCGTTGCTTGCTTAAAAAAAATCTCAGGTCAAATCTCAGGTGACTAAGCATCTCATTTCATTTGGCTGTTTAATGGCTCACAACCTAAAGAAGAAATAATTATGAGGAAATTACCATGGTTGACAACTTACAGGAAATGCTTTCTAATTTATTCTCAAATATGAAAACTACCCATTGACACATAAGCCCAAGAATCATCTGTACGTTTGAAATGAGTGAGTCATTATATATTTTATTTATATTTTAAAGTTAGTCATGCCTAACTTTATTAAGCATGAGAAGTAAAATCAAGTTCCACTGTTTGTTTGATCCTGAAGAAATTAATTAGGACTTACAATTGTGAACGTTTTATGTTGGGATGATATAGCAGGTCACCATGCATGCCCAAGAAAACATTGCTGGATACACATATGCAGCTCTGAAGATATATGCACCAATTAAATAATGGATACATTTTTCTTTAGGCTTGTCTTAAACTACATGAAATAGTAAACTCAACTCTAGTGGCCTAAAATAGCATGGATTTATTTTTCCCACAAGATAAGTTCTGGAGGAGGAAATCTAGGTCTCATTCAGTGGCTCCACCATGTCCTCAGTTTCCACATTTGATATTTTTTTCTGCTCCACCATAGTTACCTATGGCTCTGCTGCCTCTTCAGCTCTGTTATTTCATGGTTGCAAGATGGTGTATGATTCCATTAGAATCCACAGTGTGACCTGGGTGAGTATATATCCCCTATCATCCTCCTATAGTATCTCAATAATCCAATTAAAAAAAAAGAGGAATCTGTTGAAATAAGAAGAGGAAACCTTCCATGGGTTTTTAATTAGATGGTGATAGAAATGGCTTATGTGAAAATTATGGAGTAGTCAAACAGGCTGGTTTGCCTTTAGAAAAAAAATAACTTATGAAATAACAAAAAATATATCCATGCTGCTATGATTGTTGGAATTCATATGGAGTTGTACACTTAGGAAATTTATGGTTTTTGGACAAATATTATATAAATTCAACTTTATAATTCAGTTTAGAGAAACAGATTTTTACAAAAAGAAAGAGAAAACTAGGAAAAGAAAAAAGTCACAGAGGAAGAAGTGAAGAAAAGGACAGAGAAAAGGAAAATGGGTAGAGAAGAAAGGAGAGAGTGAAACTGAAAGAAGTTAGTAAATTCTGTCATTGTGGGGTAACATAAGGGTTTCCCCAAAGTTGGGAAGAATTAGATACAACGATGAGGTTAACATCTAAGAAATGTATCCTATGGAAAGAATAGTTTGCAAGTGTTTTTGATTAAAATTTATGAAATGCAAATGCCCAATCAGATGAACCATGGCTAGAATCATAATGTTTAAAAAAATCTGTGCTCCTATAAATGTACTGAATCCATCTGAGGAAACTGCATGTTTAAGGAAAAGTGATTGTCTACACGGAATCTAGAAAAAGGATGATCTAAAGAAGAAACAATTGGCCATCTGTC
The DNA here is from genome assembly GCF_951394435.1 of Stenella coeruleoalba. Classification (NCBI taxonomy): domain Eukaryota; kingdom Metazoa; phylum Chordata; class Mammalia; order Artiodactyla; family Delphinidae; genus Stenella; species Stenella coeruleoalba. Next base: position 4,209,217 of record NC_137159.1, read on the forward strand.
TCCAGCCTTCTTCCTGGTAGAGAATGTTCTGAGAAGCTGAAAAAAAGTATCCAGTCAGCTCAAAAGTTCTCTTTCTTATTGGAAATTAATAAATTGGGATTATGATATATATCTGATAAATAAAATGTGTATTGTAAATACATATATTAATCGAATAAAGTGTCTATTTTGGATAACTATTGGTTGGCCATGAGTATTTTCCAAAAAAGAATACTGGATGTCATAAAATATTGCGGAGGTTTTGTTTTTTTGCTTTTAATCTCATTTGTAGTTTGTTAAGCTCTGCCTTAGATCTTTTGAACTCTAAGGAGTGAATACTCACATGTGTGGTGCTTCTACTTTTACTTTTTTTTTCATACTGAGAGCTTCTGAGTATACTGACATTGGAACCATATCACTATATATTATCAAGAATTATTTGAGGCAAAATGTTGTAGAAAGCCTGAAGCCAGAATTTAGAAATGCTGTTTTAAAAATCAGCTGCTATTGCAATATAGTAGAGACATACGTGTAAAAGAATATCTTGTGTTACCTAAATGCAGTTGTGAAATAATTGTAAAGGAATAGCACTAAGCTATAAAAATATCCTTGTGGACACATTTATAGTGGCAGAAAAATCAGAATTGTCTAATAAATTGATTTCTAATGTCAATAATACATTAGAAATAAACTTTACAGTGAGACATTTAAAGCCATCATTGAAGATACTCTACAATTAATGCCCTCCCATACTTTTTTTCTAAAGGGGCAAGTGTTGACAAAAATTGAAGTATTTTTGTTTTATTCTAGAACATTTTTTTAAAGCTTATTTCTTTCTTACCCTCTTTCCCTAATAAAGATATTCAGCAGCGACATTTGAAAACTCTCCTATTGACTAGCTTAATTCTCTCTCTGAGCCTCATTTCCTTATTGTTATAAAGTAGATGAGTAACACAACTCATAGGGTTGTGTGAGAATTCTATTACATGTGTTAATGTAATTTAGAAGATGAGCAGAGTTTCTGAGACATAGGAGTGTGCTTGATAAATGCTAGCTATTACCATATCTGTGTCTGATTATTTCAATTTTGTTAATTGAGTTACATATCTCTTCCCAAGTCCACAAAAACTCGCCTGAAAATAACAATTTTTTCAGCCATCATTTTAATTTCTGAAATATTCCCCAATACAAATGGGTAGAAATATTGATATTAGTGTATTAGTTTCCTATAGGTGCTGCAGCAAATTCCCACAGGCTTAGTGACAACACAAGATGAATTTATTCTCTTATAGCTCTGGAGGTCAGAAGTCTAAAACCAAGATGCCACTTTTAAATTCAGCAATTTATTTGAATCTGCTTTGAGAAAGCTAAGTTAAAGAAATAATCAGAAATGAAAAGAAACTTATGCATAATGATATTCATCGTAGCATTATGTATAACAGTAAAGAAATAAGAGAAATTAAGGAACATCTATATGATGGAATATTGTAATCTATTAATAATCATTAAATCATGCTTTCAAAAAATATTTAATAACCCAGAATAAAGCTCACAAAACAAAACTTAAGTGAGAAAGATGTAGCTTGGTAGCTAAAAAGTAAAGACAAAGTCCTCCATATGATGGTATTAGGAGGTAGAGCCTTTGGGAGGTGATTAGGTCATGAGGGTAGAGACTTCATGAATGGAATTGGTGTTATTCCATTTTCCTTGACAATCCATTAGGTCCTTCCTTTACTGGAATGGAATTCCAGTAAAGGAAGGACCTAATGGATTGTCAAGGAAAATGTGCTCACAGCTTTTATAAATTCAAACAGAAAGGTACCCTTACTGCTATGATTATCTGTCTTTCTGGATTCTTTTTCTAATTATGGTTCTATATTTTTAATAGACACTTTCTTATTTGATTCTTTACTCCATAGTTTAGTGTCAGTATTATTTTACTATATATTCTTTGGATATTTTTCACCAGGAAGCTAAGGTGATAATATGAGCCAGTTGAAGAGAGAGAGATGAATTTTATGAAGTGAGTGAATCCCAAGAACAGAGAACTCCCCAAACTCTTGATGGTTTATGGACTGTGTTTACCTACTGGTCATACCCCATCACTTTCCAAGTGATGAGTCTGTTAGTAAAACAGCAAGAAATGTGGATTGAAGAAAACCTGTATTTCCCACTGCAGACTCTAGCTGATCAGAATGGATTCTCTGTCATCACACAGTGTGAACAAACCAGAATGTAACCTCCTGTGGGCATCTAAGTACTTGTGGTATTAATTGTTTGTGCCCACGGTGGAATCCTTCTGCTTAACATCCTAAAAACAGCATATTTTAAGTTCAGAAATAGATTCTGTATTTGTTAATGATGGAAAGGATCCAACTGTGTTATTGTGATAGAGGTTCTATAAAATGGCAAAAATTGTCTTCTACTTGTCAGTGCATAGGGGGCATTCTGAGAATGGAGGTAGGTCAAAAAATTTACTGTGCATTTTAAACAGACCCTCCTTCTTTTTCTTTCTTTACCAAGTAAAAATAAGCCTATTATAGGAAAATAATACGAACTTAACGGTATTTGAAATATCATCATCTCTGTTTTCCAGGTAAGACAACCAAGTCTCAAAAGGAGTGAAACATGTGCAAGTTTTCATGTGTGGGATGTGGCAGAGATAGGCTTGGAGCTTGGTGGTCCTGACTTCAGACATAGAGTATTGAGCACCGCATTGCATCTCCTTTTTCTTTTTTACTCTCCATCCCTTCCTTTCTCATTTTTAAACTATTTTATAGCACTATTAATTGTTGATGTTAAGAATTTTTAATACATGCTATTTACAAATTAGGGTCCTGTGCTTTGATTCATTAAATTTCCTCCAAAGTCTATCAAGGGCAGACGTGATTATACACAATCTCCTGGGAGGAAGAGCTCATGGTCCATGTCCTCAGTGTCTCCAAGGCTGATTTCCCTGGTGCTCTTTCCATACATTTCTTTATATGTAGGCTTCTCACATGTCTCCACATTCAACATGAGCAAGCAAATTCCCACCCACACAGCAGAAGTTCTGTGTACTGAAAATTTAAGGCCAAGGGAGAAAACTAGGACAAAAACAGTCCTAGTTGATGACAAACTTTGGAGATAAGCTGGTTAACTACTCGGATGTTTCCTCCCCCAGAGAGGTAAGTTCTGGCAGGATAAAGTCCTGGAGAAAAGGAGAATCAGGAGAAGAAAAGGAGAATAGTGAATCTTCAGGCCAAGGAAATAGTGAATCTTCAGGCCAAGAGTGGGGATTGGACAAAGGAGCCCTGAAACGTTGAAATCGTCAGAAACAAAACAAAACAACAGCAATATAGAAAAAAAATGGCATCACTGGCCCACCAGCATTGTGAAGTAGACAGTCGGTAGCATAAGTTTAATTCAGATGCACCTAAAATTTAGTCATTTAGAAGTTAATTAAATGTGAGTTTCTGAAAAATACGACTTTGTGTGTTTTTAGGGGAAGTCATGATATCAACAAGTTTATCACAGTAGCTGGAAAGCAAAGAGAATGGAGGAGTTAACTAGTATGGATTAATTTTATGTAAAGCAAAAGGAAGAGGCAATGCGTGTGAAAGCATTTTGTAAGCTTTAAAATACTTTCCACAAACACGCACATCATCATTGCGTAATATCTGTGAATAGAAAACTTTAACTATTTAGCCCTCACTTCAGGGTATAATCTACTGTGGAGAGTAGTTACCATCTGCCTGAGATCCCTGAGAGCTTTTTCCTGACAAAGTTTTTCTGTGAAAGTGTTGCATGAGAATATATCATTTATTGACATTTAATGCCTATGTAGGTCACCCTACATTGTTGGGAAATTTTGAGATACTTTCTTTAAGTACAAGCAGAAATTACGATGGAAATCCACTTTACATTTTCATATTTTTCAATGAATAAAAGGTGATCATAATTGAATTTTTTAATTCTTTGATTATTTTCTCCAGCATACTCATATTTACTCAAGCCTCATCAGCAGTTATTGTAAAATTAAAAGCTTATGAAAAGCACGCTAATACATAGGGATATAAATTAATTATTACATTTATAAATAGAATACTTTTCCTGTTCCCACCCACGTTTATCATTTATTTATTTTGTCATTAAAGGTGTATTTATTAAAGGTCAATTTTATGGCATGATAATTTAGAAAATAAAAATGAATGCCTATCTATTGTGGTAGGCAGAATTTTAAAGGTGCTCCTCCCCTCAAACCCCACAGCCCTTCTCCTCCCTCCAAGATTCTCATTCTCTGTTTATTCAATCAAACTCAAAGTTCTGTGAAGGAATTTTGCAAATATCATGAAAATTTCCAATCAGCTGATCTTAAAATGCAGGGGTTATCCAGGTGGGCCTGATCCAGTCAGGAGAGCCCTTTAATTTAAAAAAAAATTAAATTTAAAAAATTTATATATATATATATATGTGTGTGTGTGTATATATATATATATATATATATATATAGGCACAGCTTGTGGGATCTTAGTTCCCTGACCAGGGATTGAACCCTGGCCCTTGGCAGTGAAAGTGCAGAGTCCTAACCACTGGACTACCAGGGAATTCTCCCAGGAGAGCCCTTGGAAAGCATTAACACTCTTTCCAGCTGATGGACAAGGAAATTAGAGTTTCAGAGCATGAAAGATTCAAAGTGCAATGGGCAGCTTTGAAGAAGGAGGATGCCACAGGATAAGGAATGTGGGTGGTCTTTAGGGGCTACAGATAGGCTGCAGCTATTAGCAAAGAAATGAGGTCCTCGGTCCTGTGGATGCGGGGAGCTGAATGGGGTTTGACCAACAACCTAAATGAGCTTGTTCAAGGATTCTTCCTGGGAGCATCCAGGTAAGAACCCAGGCTGGCTGACACCTTGTTTTTGGCTTTATGAGACCTCAAGCAGAGAACCCATCTGAGCCCAACCCCAATTCTAACCTATAGAACTGTGAGCTAACAAGTGAGTATTTTTGTTGTTGTTGTTGTTTGTTTGTTTGTTTTGCGGTACGCGAGCCTCTCACTGTTGTGGCCTCTCCCGTCGCGGAGCACAGGCTCCGGACGCGCAGGCTCAGCGGCCATGGCTCACGGGCCCAGCCGCTCCGCGGCATGTGGGATCTTCCCGGACCGGGGCACGAACCCGTGTACCCCGCGTCGGCAGGCGGACTCTCAACCACTGCACCACCAGGGAAGCCCGTGAGTATTGTTTTGTGCTGTCAAATTTGTGGTAACTTGTTATACAGCAACAAATACTAATAATTTATTAAATGCCAGCTACATGGTAGGATACTTGACAATGCACCTTTTCATCCTGCCCAGTGAGGTAGGAAGTACTGGGTCCAAATTACCAATAAGCCACAGAGAGAAGTGATTTGCCCCAGGATTTGGAAGTAGAGCCAAGACTCTACTTTAGATTATTAACTTTTATTTGAGATCTTTTTTCCACATTTGACTCTTTATTGTATAAAGTATACACATGATATTTTATTATGTTTTTTTCTTATTACTTTGTGCTTCATTGGACCACTCCAGTCACATAATGATAGCTAGAGCAGTTGCCAAACCTTTACTTTCCAGTAGTTTTCAGTAATTAAAACTGACCTTTTCAATATTTTTTCAGTTTTAATTTACTTTTAATTAATTTTTATTGGAGTATAGTTGATTTATAATACTGTGTTAGTTTCAGGTGTACCGGAAAGTGAATCTGTTATATATGTATACATATATCCACTCTTTTAGATTCTTTTCCCATATAGGTCATTACAGAGTATTGAGTAGAGTTCCCTGTGCTATATAGTAGGTCCTTATTAGTTATGTATTTTATATATAGTAGTGTTTATGTGTCAGTCCCAATCTCCCAATTTATCCCTTCCCTCCCTTTCCCCTTGGTAACTGTAAGTTTGTATTCTACATCTGTGACTCAACTTGTTTTGTAAATATATTCATTTGTATCATTTTTTAAGATTCCACATATAAGCAATATCATATGGTATTTGTCTTTCTGTGTCTGACTTACTTCACTCAGTATGACAATCTCCAGGTCCATCCATGTCACTGCAAATGGCATTATTTCATTCTTTTTTATGGCTGAGTAATATTCCATTTTATATATGTACCACATATTCTTTTTCCATTCCTTTGTAGATGGACACTTAGGTTGCTTCCATGTCCTGGCTATACAAAACTGATGGCCTTTAGTATAAAACTTACAAGTCAAATCCAATTCAGAGCAACTCCTCTTGCCCAACACAGGCTGGACTTACAGCCTGAGGAGCTCAGAGCTGAATGGGCGTGTGGTACTGGTACTCCTGCCCTTACTTCTCTGCTTGGTTTTGTACACTTTACTGGTGGGGCTGTTTAAAGAGACGGGTAGAAAAACAGCAAGCTCCTTTCTGAATTATTGTGATTCCCTCTGTGTTGGTTTTGATGATTCTCTAGGTAATAACTTTCCATTCATACTCTTCAGGAGAAGATGTCTAAAAGCAGAGTGGTGTAGAGTGGAATCTTTGGAGACTTCTGCCAGGACCTCATCCTGAACAGTCTCCGGTTGGGACTCTTCAAGCCCTCCTCTACTTCCCTCGTCAGGACTTCTCCATTTCAGTTTTGCTGTTGGGGTCCCTTGCTTGGAGCCTATTCTCTGGGACATATTTATGGCAAAGCTCTTGAAGGTAGGGATTTTCTGCAGTGTCCACAGCAACTAACACAATCTCACCAGACCCAGAGTTGGGTTTGTAGACAGCTGTCATTGCTACCCCATACTTGTCCCTACCGTCTGTTTCCAGTTTTCTCCTTGATGAGGTAGGCATAGGGGCTGATGAGCAAATCTGTTGCTTAAGGTGGCATCCCAGAAGGGAAGGCGTGGCTGGTCACTGCTTCTTGTGGGCATTCATCCATGGGTGATACTCTGCTTGCTCTTTCATTTGCTCCATAATATAAACACTTTAATCCCCACACAGCCTTGGACACTGATGATCCTCAGGCATCCTTATCCCTTTACCTTCCCCACTTTCTACATACAGATTGGGAGAGCTGGCTAATGATAGTAGGAACAGTTCTGCCACCTCTTGGCAAGGCAGTATCTTGTACCGGTTACTGATTGCAGGCCTTAGAATATGGACAATGCAGTGATACGTGTTTTCAGCTGAGTGCACCAACCCTCAAGTCTGGGACAAAAGTCCCACTAGGCATTCATTACATGATTCTGAAACTTTCTGTCATAGCTCAACCTCTAAAAGACAAAAAGGGGAGAAGTGACTTGCCTAAATGTTATATCACACTTTGGACTTAAACAGTTACTCTTTGTTTATGATTTAGTTTGCCTGAGGCTTGACAGTAATAAAAGAACATACAAGAGAATTAATATGAGTATAATATGATCTGTATTTCAGTTGTCATCTGTGAGTTCTGCATCATCTGATCTTTGGAAATGTATTTTGAATTTTGACTTAACTATTTGAATAAAAAATTCAATCTGGAAATTGGTGTATAACAGTATTTAAGAGAGAAAGACAGGTGACTATGTTTAGTGTGGCTCGTTTTGAAGTTATTCTGCCTTGTTGAGAAAATATGAACTGATGGTGTCATTAGAAACTTGAACGTTTTGGAGGAAAACACATGAAGGGATTCACTAAAGAATGCTAATTCCTAGGTTATGTATAAATCCAGAAGAACTTACCATGTCCCTATTCAAGTGACAAAGTTGTAGGAAGTTGGCAAAGGAGGGAGATGGGGGAGAAATCCGTGGCTTGTGACAGGGCAATCCTAGATTGATTGTGAGACCAGAAACCTAACATAAAACAAGGGAGCACACTGGAACTGAGAGCCATGTGAAAGTTAAACTGAAATCTCTAGGGCTGTCAGAGTGGAAGGTGAAAGAGTCCTGATAAAACTGGAGACGTCCTGAAGGGAAGAGTTATTAGTTCAAGATGGCACATAAATTAGAGCTCTTTCAGGTTGGGAGATAATGAACATGCATAGGAAATATATCGTTAGTATATTCTATTTTTTGAGTGCTGTGCTGGCATTGGAATCCAGTTTATGTTAATCAGGATGGATAAAACACCACTGAAATCCAAAGAACTAGCCGATTTCGTTACACAGGCCAGAAAGGGGAACAACGTGCAGTGACAAGTAGTAAATGAGGTGATGCTATTCGTTGTTTTTTTACCCTATTTGTTTTTCTCAAAATAAATCTTCAAGTGAGAGAATCTTGTTCAGTTATTAATTCAATAAAAATCTGTTGATTTTTCTGTTATGTGGCTAACATTGTACTAGGCACTGGGAGAACAGATGTAATGAGCCTTATATCTTATCCTTATAGAAGTAACTGTTTAGAGAAGGAAACGGATGTGAAAAACAATAATTAAAACACTATGCAATAATACTCAGCAATGGACATCCATTGCTCTGTGGTCCATCAAACTTTCTTATGAGAATAGTATTTTATTCTGATGAGGGAACACTGTCTCTGACCTTCTTCTCTCCATGGTTTCCATACCTCAATTATGATACCTGGCTCAGAACCCAAACTTGACCACTCAGAGTCAAAACTTTTCTCTTTGTGAGGAAGAGGCTCAGCCCCTGCAGGTGGCAAAGCTGGGGTTGTTAAGAATCAAACATTTCATTGAGTGGAAGACCACAGGCTGTTGTAAGGAATCATGACTCCAATAGTCTAGCTGACACTGGGAGGTAAAAGAGCCAACACTGGTTCCATCTCTAGATGGACATCCCTGAGATTCAGGTAGCCTCTCACCTTTGCTTCGGTGTTTTTAAAGAAAATATATACATATGTATATATATACATATTTTATTGTATTAAGCTAATTCCAGTTTAGTTTTTAGATCAACTGTAAAAAGAAAGACCTGACTGCATTTCTATAAAGTTATTATTTGGACAAGCATGATCAAAGTTGTAATACGTAGCATATGGATAATAGGATAGTACAAAGGAAATGAGAATGATGGCTCACAGTGAAGCATGTCTAGAAAGTATCCTTCTCCTAAGAACCCTGACAACAACTTGTTTTGTACCATGTATAGAAGGACAATGGTTGGAACTATTCCATCCATCCTGTAAAGCTGTTATCAGGGACTGAGGGGTTTGGTATAGCAGAAAAGCAAGAAGCTTTCAGTCACAGTGAAAAGTAACAACAAGAACCGATATGATAAGAGAAGAAACACACCTCCCTCAAATTATTAAAAAGAGAGAAAGACAGAAAGTTAAAAAAAAGAGAAAAAAGGAAATGGCTGGATGACACTGGATGGTGGAATGAAGATGTAAAACTCTGTACAAAGCAGTAGGAAATAACAAGAAATGAGAATAAGTCATAGAAGGTGAGGTCAAAGTGAAGTGGGATGAAAATTATCATGTTGTTGACGGACAGACCCCTGGTCCCTCCAATTTTGGGCCCAATATGAGCAGTGATCTTTAAAAGAAAAATGAAAAAGACTCAAGATGAGAAATTCAGCCTTTAAAATGTATTTTAAAGTGAAAAGACAGAAATGTTAGAGGTATTTTGGAGACGATAGACCTTTCAGCTCATAGAAACTGGGAAACTACTTTCCTCAAAGATTTCAGTTGCTTTTGAGATTCAGCACATTTAGAATGTTCTTCATTTCTAGATTTCTACTTCTTAGTTTCAAACTTATTCTTGGAGTCAGCAGTTGTAGTTTTGTGTAAAATGCAGCATCTAAAACCAGAAAAGAACACTCTAAATAGACTGCCCTTTGAAATAGCACCTTGTCCTGGGCACTAACAGTTAATACTTTATTTCAATAGGAAGAGACATTGGCCTATGGCGTTGAGAAGCCCATGCTATGAAAGATGCAAAATAAGGTTGACAGTATAACGGCACTTTACTTATAAATTCAAGCAAAACACTTTTCTCTTTGGGAAAGCAAGAACTGAGAGAGCAGGCATTTTTGCACTGTTTGTAAAACATTCTTAAACTCATGTCTACTGCCAAAGTGATAGAAAATAATAACAGTATTAAAAGAATGATTATAAAAGTCATTGTTGATGACAATATAAAAATTGATTTCATGTTAATTACCCTGAGGACCTTTATTCAAACATTTAATAGAACATTTTGTTACTGTTAGGCACTAAAGCTAGGAGTTGAGATGTTCTTAACTAATCATTATGTAAAACTTGTGTTTTGGTCAAGTTTTTATAACAGAGGTGAGCAAACTTTCTTCCTTGAAAGGCCAGATAGTGAATATTTGCTGCCATATGGTCTCTCCCACAACTGCTCAACTCTGCCATGTGGTACAAAGCAGCCACGGACAAGACATAAATAAATGAGCTTGGCTGTGTTCCAGAAAACTTTATTTACAAAATCAGGTGGTGGTCTAGATCTGACCCACAGGCTATATCTTGCCGACCTCTGCTTTACAATAGCAAAGAGAAACATAGCCTTTATAATTAAACTTCTCCCTATCTTCTTTCAATTGATGGTATTTAGTAACAGCACACAAGAGAGGCCACAGTGAGGCAATAGCAAAAGGGACAGCGTGAGAAAAAGCCAAATAATTTTGCCGAGTGTCCCAGACAGTCAGGAAGAATGTGGGTGATATTGCAAAGAACACTCAGTTATAAATATTAAGTGCTGGCATGTTTCTGAAGAGAGATGTGCCTGGCATTCTGACAATCCTCAATTCACTACTGGGGAAGCAGACCAGCCTCGAGAACCCAAATCAGGAAGTAGCCATATATGCCCACTGCTCCTTGCTTCTGTCTCTCCATTAAGAATTTTCCTACCCTCTAGTGCATGCTAAAGTCTACAAATGTAACTGTAACCCAGTCAAATTTAACATCCTTTTCTAATATTTTGCATTTGTGTTTAGGCCTTCTACAAGTTGGAGAAAGCCAAATGTATGCATTTCAATAGTATTCTGTTGGCTTTTAGTTTGTAAGGGAGTGGAATGAGTTTAAAAATAAACAAGAAATAAGGAAATGGTAGACAAAGGACTTTGTGAACTACTAAGCCTGATTATACTTTTAAGATCTTGAAAAAAATACTCTGTTTATAACTGAGACTTGACTGTGCCTGACTCACTAATTTAGGGACTGGCTCCAATAAAATAAAAGGTAAAACAAATTTATTTTTTTTTGAAAATGCTAATGAATGTGATTAATACATTTTAATCAGAGCAGCTGGACTCTTCGTGCAGTTACTCTTTTGGCAGGAGCATAGGTAATCCATTGAAAAATTATGTATCGCATATTTAAACACGAAAACTACTACAGTGAGAACCACTCAGAAAATGCAGAACTGGAAGAAGCTTCATTCAAAAATCTGTTAAAGAGAAACAAGATATGTATTAGAGTTGACTGAAGTGTAATTAATAATAACTCTTAAGAATTGTAAACTAGTGTTATAAAAGCAACATGCATATATCCTAATGGGTTAAAGTCTGCATGAGTGAAGTATTAAAGGTGGAATAGGGCCAAGCAGAGAAGCAAGGGTAAGACCTGCTGTAAAGCCACAGTGAGTGTGGACAGAGGGAGGAGGACATTTGCCCTGGAGGAGTTAGCACAGAGATGAGTCCAAACAAGACACTACAGGAGAAATGTCAGAACCAGCTCTGGTTAAAGGATTATGGTGGGTGAAAATTGTGAGTGACCCGAGCCTACTTTTAACACCTTTTCAAGCTACTGTGGCATCACTTTTCATAAGTCTTCACTATGTCATTTATTAATTTATTCTCTCATGTTGTAAACATGCATTAAATTCTTTCTCAGTGATAGTTGTCATAGCTACCATGACTCGGAGAGTATCAACCAAGACCGAATGACAATACCAATGGGCTGGTTCAGACAAGCGTATCCAGAATCTTTGCTGGAAGATCAGTTGTGCTCCTCCTCGTGTGCCAGAATATCTGGGTTTGGCTAGAAAGGGCTTTGTGTGTCAGATCACATGGCAAAGAATTCATCATATAGGAAGAGAAAGTTTGGGTACATTAAGAGAAAGCTAAGACCAAGGGCCTGGAAACAAGGGAGAGAGAGGAAGTATCCCCAGGGCCTTTGTTTTTTATTACATCAAGTTGGGCTATTGTCCTCACAACTGGAGACTGAAATGTAGCTAAGGAAAATATGTTTAAAAACTTTGCAAAAAAACACTAATGGAAGCTATCGAAGATGAACTAAACAAAAAACCCATAAAGAAAATTTTTTGAAAATATGCTAGCAGGTGCAAAAACCTTGTACTTTTTGTGAAATATCTTTCTGTCTCATAGTGAAAATACAGCTTTTATGTGGATTCAGGATTGCCATAGGAAAGATATACTTGTAGACTTTAATATGATTTGCGAAAAAGTGAACTCATTATATGACAACTTAAAGCAAAAGGAAGGTGAAGAATCTAAAACTGGAGAACTTAATGCCAGTAAAGGATGGTTTGATAATTTTAGAGAGAGGTTTGGCTTTTAAAATGTCAAGATAACAGGGTAAGCAGCTTCTCCTGACCAAGAAGCAGCAGACGAGTCCCCAGATGCCATTAAGAAAACCATTGAGGAGACAGAATATCTTGCCTGAACAGGATTTTAATGCAGACAAACGTACCCTATTCTGAAAAACAAAAGTCACAAAGGATATTTATTAGTAAGAGAAGCAAACATCAGGATTTAAGGCAAGAAGGGTCAGGCCAACTCTGCTGTTTTGTGCAAATGTGGTTTTATGATCAGGACAGCAGCTAAGCTCTGAGCCTTGAAGAGAAAAGATAGACACCAGCTACCAGTCTTTTGGTTGTACAAGAACGACTGGACAATGAGAACAGTTTTTCTGGATTGGTTCCATAGATGATTTGTCCTTGAAGTCAGGAAGCACGTTGCCAGGAAGGGACTGCCTTTAAAGTTCTTCTAATATTGGACAATGCCTCTGGCTACCCAGAACCCAATGAGATCAACATCAAAAGTGTTGAAGTGGTCTACTTGCCCCCAAACACAAGATCTCTAATTCAGCCTCTATATCAGTGGGTCAGAAGGACCTTTAAGTCTCATTACACACAGTACTCTATGGAAAGGATTGTCAGTGCAATGGAAGAGAACGCCCATGGAGAGAACATCATGAAAGTCTGGAAGGATTAGACCACTGAGGATGCCATTGTTGTTATAGAAAAAGCCATGAGAGCCGTCAAGCCTGAAACAATCAATTGCTGCTGGAGAAAACTGTGTCCAGATGCTGTGCATGACTTCTTCAGGTTCACAAAAAAGGCAATCAAGGAAATCGTGAAAGAACTTGGCTCTCCCACCTCACAGGCACAGCCCCTGACGCCTGGCTGGAGCACCAAGAGCCTGTCATCCACACGGCTCAGAATAAAAGGAGAAAAAAAAGAAAGAAAGAAAAAAGAAGATAAATAAACCAAAACAAAATAAAATAAATAAAATAAAGTTATTAAAATAAAAAATAATTATTAAAAAAATGTTGTAAAGTAATAAAAAATAGAAAGAAAGAAGAGAGCAACCAAACCAAAAAACAAATCCACCAATGATAACAAGTGCTAAAAACTATACTAAAAAAAACCCCAAAAACAAACAAAAAAAACCAGACAGAACCCTAGAACAAATGGTAAAAGCAAAGCTATACAGACAAAATCACACACAGAAGCATACACATGCACACTCACAGAAAAGGAAAAAAATATATATCGTTGCTCCCAAAGTCCACCTCCTCAATTTGGGATGATTCGTTGTCTATTCAAGTATTCCACAGATGCAGGGTACATCAAGTTGATTGTGGAGATTTAATTCACTGCTCCTGAGGCTGCTGGGAGAGATTTCCCTTTCTCTTCTTTGTTTACACAGCTCCTGGGGTTCAGCTTTGGATTTGGACCCGCCTCTGTGTGTAGGTCACCTGAGGGCATCTGTTCTTCACTCAGACAGGACGGAGTTAAAGGAGACATTGATTCAGGGGCTCTGGCTCACTCAGGCCAGGGGGAGGGAGGGGTACAGAATGTGGGGCGAGCCTGTGACAGCAGAGGCCGTAGTGACGTTGCACCAGCGTGAGGCGTGCTGTGTGTTCTCCTGGGGAAGTTGTCCCTGGATCATGGGACCCTGGCAGTGGCCGGCTGCACAGGATACCCAAAGCAAAATACAGATTCAATGCAATCTCTATCAAACTACGAGTGACATTTTACACAGAACTAGAACAAAAAATTTCACAATTTGTATGGAAACACAAAAGACCCCGAATAACCAAAGCAATCTTGAGAAAGAAAAACAGAGCTGAGAAATCATGCTCCCTGACTTCAGACTATACTACAAAGCTACAGTAATCAAGACAGTATGGTACTGGCACAAAAACAGAAATATAGATCAATGGAACAGGATAGAAAGCCCAGAGATAGACCCACGAACATATGGTCACCTTATCTTTGATAAAGGAGGCAAGAATATACAGTGGAGAAAAGACAGCCTCTTCAATAAGTGGTGCTGGGAAAACTGGACAGCTACATGTAAAAGAATGAAATTAGAACACTCTCTAACACCATACACAAAAATAAACTCAAAATGGATTAAAGACCTAAATGTAAGGCCAGACACTATCAAACTTTTAGAGGAAAACATAGGCAGAACACTCTATGACATAAATCACAGAAAGGTCCTTTTTGACCCACCTGCTAGAGAAATGGAAATAAAAACAAAAATAAACAAATGGGACATGAAGAAACTTCAAAGCGTTTGCACAGCAAAGGAAACCATAAACAATATGAAAAGACAACCCTCAGAATGGGAGAAAATATTTGCAAATGAAACAACTGACAAAGGGTTAATCTCCAAAATTTACAAGCAGTTCATGCAGCTCAATATCAAAACAACAAACAACCCAATCCAAAAATGGACAGATGACCTAAATAGACATTTCTCCAAAGAAGATATACAGATTACCAACAAACACATGAAAGAATGCTCAGCATCATTAATCATTAGAGAAATGCAAATCAAAACTACAATGTGGTATCATCTCACAGTGGTCAGAATGACCATGATCAAAAACTCTACAAACAATAAATGCTGGAGAGGGTGTGGAGAAAAGGGAACCCTCTTGCACTCTTGGTGGGATTGCAAATTGATACAGCCACTATGGAGAACAGTATGGAAATTCCTTAAAGAACTAAAAATAGAACTACCGTACAACCCAGCAATCTCACTACTGGGCATATACCCTGAGAAAACCATAATTCAAAAAGAGTCATGTACCACAATGTTCATTACAGCTCTATTTACAATAGGCAGGACATGGAAGCAACCTAAGTGTCCATCAACAGATGAATGGATAAAGAAGATTTGGCACATATATACAATGGAATATTACTCAGCCATAAAAAGAAATGAAATTGAGTTATTTGTAGTGAGGTGGATGGACCCAGAGTCTGTCATACACAGTGAAGTAAGTCAGAAAGAGAAAAACAAATACCATATGCTAACACATATATATGGAATCTAAAAAAAAAAAAAGGTCATGAAGAGCCTAAGGGCAAGACAGGAATAAAGATGCAGACCTACTAGAGAATTGACTTGAGGATATGGGGAGGGGGAAGGGTAAGCTGGGACAAAGTGAGAGAGAGTGGCATGGGCATATATACACAACCAAATGTAAAATAGATAGCTAGTGGGAAGCAGCTGCACAGGGAGATCAGCTCTATACTTTGTGACCACCTAGAGGGGTGGGATAGGGAGGGTGGGAGGGAGGGAGACACAAGAGGGAAGAGATATGGGGATATATGTATATGTGTAACTGGTTAACTTTGTTATAAAGCAGAAACTGACACACCATTGTAAAGCAATTATACTCCAATAAAGATGTTTAAAAAAAAAGGAAGAAGAAGAGCAGCAAAATAAATTAAAAAAAAAAAAAAAGGAAACCATGAAAGAGAATGTGGGCTATGCAAAAAAGGTAGAAGGTAAAGGGTTTCAAGATATGGATCTTGGAGAAAGTCAAGAGCTAATAGACCCCCACATCAGAATTAACAGAAGATGACTTGATGGAGATGAGGACTTTGAAACCAGTGCCAGGTGATGAGAAAAAAGACAGAAGAAGAAGCATCTCCTGGAAACAAGTTGACATCAGACAATATGGCAGAAGGGTTCCAATTATTATTCAAGACTGCTTTTGACTTCTTCTACAATGTGGACCCTTCTATGATCTGAACACTGAAACTGAAGCAAATGACGGAAGCAGGATTGGTAGCCTGTAGAAACATTTTTAGAGAAATGAAAATGCAAATAAGTCAGACAGAAATTATGATGCATTTCAGTAATGTTCACCAAGGGTACCTGCCTCTCCTGCCTCACCCTCACCCTCCTCCACCTCTGCCACTCCGAGACAGCAAGGCCAACCCCTCCTCTTCATCCTTTTCCTCAGCCTCCTCAACATGAACACGATGAGGATGAAGACATAACCAAATGATTAAGTAATCTTCCAGTTCCGAACCTACTGAGAGAAGTCAAAAGATAAGTTAGATGGAAATAGGGTACTACTTTGGAGAATGTACCTTCAAATATGAAAAACAATGAGCTTCCTAATTACCCCAGAAAAAGACAGACTTTGTGCCCTCAGTCACTAATAGTGCAGGACAACTGTAACTTCCCCTCATGGGGCAAAACTGGCGTCTATGAAATATATGGCTGAGGCAGCAGACCAGGTTGTGTACTCACCACAATCAGGTAGATCATAAAAAGAGAAGAGGCTGCACCACATAAGCCCACCTCATTTCTCAAAGTCATCGAATAGATCATTCCACGCTAAGACATGGAGTAGGGATCTGCACATAACCAGGGGCATTTAGAGAAAATATCTCATCTTGGAAATCACAAGAGAAGACAAAGTATTCTAACCCCAGGAAGTTGCTCTTACCCATGGCCACATTCTAGACCTGCAAAAGCATATAACTGCCAAATTTTGGAAATCTTAAATTTGAATACTTCCCTCTCAGATCACTGATTTCTGCCCTTTCAGACGTCTTACTGCGTACATGTCAGTCACTTGAATCCTCCACTATCTTGCTGGGTCACCAACCCCTATTGATCTCACTCACTTCCTTCTAAGTCTATATCACTAAACTAATCACCCAGAGCACATGATCTTCTAAACCTTTTCCTTTGTAATTTGGGGGGATGAATTGGAGAACGTAGCTGGAATCAGTCTATGAAAAGACAAAAATGACACAAGGAATTAAATTTTATTGTGTGGGCGTTGGGGAAACCTTTGCAAGTTTTTGTGTTGGGGAGTGACAAACTTTCACTCATGTTACTAAACTGATGGAAGTCTAAAATAAAGACGGAAAAGGCAGAATGTTGAAATCTGTGGAAGCGGATGGGAGGCAATGTATAGATAAAATGGAGATGAAGTAGACCTGAACAGAAGCTGTGGGTAGGGCAGTGGTGAAAAGAACACAGAATGAGAAATTACAGAGTCAATAGGACCTGGATATAGAGTGAACTTGAGAGTAGGAGATATCAAAGATGACCACTAGTGTCTAAGATAGTACCTACCACATGAGCACTAACACGAATGTGGGTTGAATGTGATAAAGTATTTGTAATCAATAGTTTACAGGAGTCAATTAACATTGACAGCCTCCAGGACAGATGCAGCCTCCACAAACAAATGCAGCCTCCAGAAACAAATGCAGCTTCTAGAAGCAAATGCAGCTTCCAGAAACAAAGGCAGCCCTCATTGACACCGAGGCCAGACTTCTAATTTGTCGAATTTTAAAATAATAAACCTATGTTGTTTTAATCCAGTTACTTTGTGGTAATTTTATGCAGCAGCAATATAAAATGAACACAACTGTATAACAAGAAATTAGACACAGCTGAAAATTGAATTTATGTATTGGAAAGTTGATTTGAGGCAAACATTCTAAGAACGATAGATAAAACAAATAAAAATCTTGGTCCATAATGTAAAAACCGCAGGACATCAAAGACTGAGTGTGCCATTCATAAGTATTTAACAAAAGATCACTAAGGGATGAGCTATTTAAAAAAAAGAAAAGAAACTGACCACAGAAGCAAGACATTGGATACCAAAAGAAAACGCTCAGAAAGAAATTGGTAAACCTGTAGATAATTTTAAATAAATAACATTAAAAATAACATAACAAATGAAGGTATCTGGAAATTACAATGCAGTTAGTGTTCTAAAATCTTTTTGTAGTTCAGGATCTGGAAGTAAGTAATCAAAAGTCTGTATCTTAATATGTAAAGTATGATTCAAAGTTTATGGGAAACAACGAAAAGGTTATATATATGGTGTATATATAATATGCTACTTTTTCACTTATTTGTTTATTCTCTGTATCCCCCTACTAGAATGATAGGAGGACATATTTTTGATCTTACTTACTTACTACTTACCGTCATATTCCCAGAACTTAGAAGAGGGTATGGAACATTGTAAGTGGTGATTACTAAGTGTAGAATTAGCTAAATAGATTGTATATCTTTCAAACCAGCAAGAAAGGGAGAGAGATAAAATTTAATTTCAAGAGAAAGCAGGAAAAATAAGAAAGAAGGAAAGAAAATGCATGGGGGAAAACATAAAATAAGATGATAAAAATTTAGAGATTAACACTTGGGTAAAATAAATTCCCAATAGGCAGTTTAAAAGAGACACCCATAGTGAAGATATCCAGCTGATATACAACAAGAGAAGGCACCTTTTCAGTGGTTGAAATCTATTTTTAAGGTCCAGTTGTTCACTGTGTTTGGCCAGGAGGTATGCCACATTGGTTCTTAATATTTGAATATTTTTCCTGCAGCACACCTAAAGGCTAAAAATAGAGGGGTAGGAAATACTAACCTAAAACATGCAGAAACAACCATTTTAATCTGAGAAAAAACCTGTACATTTTAGCAACGTGATTGTGCAATGCCCAATGATAAAACATCTGATTCTGTAAGAAGACCTAAAAAATCCTGAATCTGAATATAATAATATAAACACAACAGATATAAAATATAACATTAGAGAACTGTAAAAATAAAAAGTGGACAAAATTACAGTGCAAAGTTTAATTTTGCTAAAATTTGCTAACTTTAATTAGCAAAGTTTAGGTCCTGTAATTTCAGCTCAGCCCCAACTATCTTTAGTAATCATATGTTCATAATTCAGCAACTACATATTACATGGTGAATAACATTTTCCCAAATTTCTCTTTCTCTCAAAATAACAATTTAAAACAGAAACTAAAATTTATTTTGTATGACCTGTTACTAATCAAGTTACATCTACTTTTCTTTCCAAAGACGATCTACTTATTCTTCAAAATATGTGTACTATTTCATTAAAGATCAGTGTTTTCTTCTCTAAGATGGTGATATGAAGGCTCTTAGTACTCAGATGCCAAAGAATTGAAAAAGTTTCAAAGTAAATATTTCGGCAAATGAGCCATATGTCCCTAGGTTAAAGGACAATGAGAAAGTCTTAATCAGTCATATGGTTTTCAGCACTTATCCTGATAAATGGCAGGTCAAGGAGGGTTGTGTTTAATAGTATATTCCTCAATGAAATGCCACTTTTTCCTCAATGTGTCCTCTGTGCAAGCTAATTAAAATCATGTTTTGCTGCACTGTCAGCACAGCAAGTTGCTGACTTTCTTGTCTCTCCACATGGTACAAAAAACGAATGCTGGCATATGATACACCTGAGCTCGTAAAGGGTCCTTGACATGTAATATAGTGCATGCTTTTTTGCAATCCACACTTATAGCATCTTCCTTCTCCCTTATGCATTATTACCATCCACTTATATTACATGCAGATAGAAGTTAAATAAGTTGAAAAGACATGGCTACTGCTTTGTTTCCCAAATCCAGAGAAACAATTCCTACCTTATTAAACGCTCCTGAGTCTCTCAGATGCACTCAATGGAAATTAGGGTGGTGTCGCACTGCTGTACATTTTTAACTACTATTAGAAGACTATGCTTGATAAATACCACTTAGTCCCTCAAATCATAAAAGTAATATCTGAAAAGGAATTTCAGTGAGTTAAAGCATATACTATAAATGTGTGTAAAAGCAGTGTTAATGATCACCCCTCCCTTCTCACATATTTTCCATTTGAACAATGAAACCAATGGTAAGAATTTTTTGTATTTGCTTGCACAATGTTCTTCTTGCAGAAAATACATGGTTAATAAATAAATGGTTTAAGAGTTTGTCGTGATGAAGCTTTCTTGCTTCTCATCAACTATGAATATAACTCAATTGACAGATGATTTTCCATTCTATGCTATATCACAAAGACTAATATAATACTTGTGTGAGTCTATGTGATGATCTACAGGGTATAACACCTGAATGATGTGGACAGAAAGACACATGAATAAATAAAAATAAATAGAGATGATTTGTAATTATACAAATGTTACTTGGAGCCCTTTATCTCAATTGTTATAGAAAGTTATTACACCAGGGGCCAGTAATTGTGGGAGGCATTTTAGAATTCTCCCTGTCACATAGTTCTTTCATAATCTGGTCCCAACTTACATTTGAAAATTCACTATCATTTACTCACTTCCCTAAATCTATGGTTTGCAAAGCGTGTTCCCTGGACCTGAAGCAGTGGCATAATCTGAGAGTTGTTGGGAATGCAATTCTGAAACCCACCTCAAACTTACTGGATCAGAAACTCTAGGATGAGAACCTGAAATTGACATTTTTAATAAACCCTACATGTGGTTTTGATATACCCTAAATTTAAGAACAACTTCCCTAGGTCAGTCTTGTCAGATTTTAATATGCATAAGAATCACCTCAGAATTATGAAAAAGAGATTCCTTTTCCCACTGCCATAGACTGGATTCAGCAGAACTGAGGTTGGGCCTGAGAATTTGCATTTCTAACACTTTCTCTGGTGATGTATTGCTCTTGGTTCATGCACACACTTTGTATATTACCGTATCAGAAAATCAAAGGGACCTCTTCCCAGAACTAGCACTTCCCAGGGTCTTTGACTTTGATCATTCCATCCTTTCTGTCTCAGAATGTCCCTTTCATAACTTGTCCACTTATGAAATCCTATTTACTCCTTAACACCCATTTCCAAAGCCACCTCTCTTTCCCAGGAAAATGTACACACCCTTCCCATTCCTCTATTTCCCCAAGATTTTGTGTACACATCAATGATAGCACCCATTGCATTGTAATGATTTAAATATCTCACTTTTCCACTAAAGCTATGCATTTCCTACCTTAGCTCTAATAAGTCTGAACACATTTGGCCCCCAAAATATTTGTTGAATTAATATATGTATGAATTAGTGCGTGTCAGGCAAAAGAAAATTAACCTTATATGTATTCATGAAAAACATTTTCTTCTGTGTTGTTTATATTATCACAATATTTGAGAAATTAAATGTATGACAATGCACTTGTGTTTGTGCAGCTTCATTAATAATAAACATAGCCAAATTTGTGGATGACTGAATGCCTGACTGGTTAGATAACCTAAAACTTGTCATTAGTAATCTTACCGCATGTGGCAACAAGGGCTCGAAATGCTACTGTAATTCCATTAAAATAAGAGAGGCTAATGTTTGAATAACTAAAATAGGAGAGAGATTACATTGAAAGGCAACTTCTTAAGAATCATTACTAGTCAATTTGCAAAAAGAACTACTGGGAAACTCCTCAATATTTTTCCCTTATAATTCCCATAAAATAAACTGGTATTTGAGTGGAAGGTGGATAGGATCTGTAGCTCACATTCATGCAAATTCAAGTCAATTCATGCCTTAGCTTAAAATGTCTTGCCATTTCACAAGTGGTAACATTCCCCTGAATTTTAGGTTCATTGTGCATAATGTCATTATAGTTATCAAATCAAGCATTAGAATAAGCACAGGTTGCTGATAATATTGTATACTTGAGCCTTATGAGAATTAATAATCAGGATATTTTATATTTCTTTAGCCTTCTTTTTATGACAACTTATGTTTATAATGAAATTATGATTTATACTCTTTGGCAACATGTCTGTCATTTCCAAGCCTTTAAAACATGGATTAAATACATATGGCAAAAATTGCAAAAAGAGTAGGAAAGAGTTTTTAATGATAAACACATACTATTGCACTGATGTATTGTTCATCACACAATTTTTGAGCACCTACCTTCCATTAGGTACTGGACACATAAAGATGACTAACATATAGTTTTTGAGCGACTCCAGCTACATACGTTAGGCATTGCTGGGTAACAAACCACAGTAGAACTTAGTGGCTTAAAAGAACCGCCTCTATTTCTCACAAGTCCTTGGGTTCATCTGGTTGGTCCCATTGTCTCCCCTGTGTTCCCCATGCTTCTGGGATTGGCTGCATGTCACATGGTCAATGCCATGGCCACTGTGTGGGACAGAACTCCCCACCCAAAGTGGGGGAGTGAAGAACAGAGGTCATGAATGCAGTCAGTCTACCTTATTAATAAATGAGATTTAGGTAGGTAGTAATGGTGGGAAGGATACTGAGTGGTTTCCTAGGCAAAGCTAGTCATGTGTACAGAGACTTGAAGGCAAGATTAAGCACTTGAGTTTGAAACAATTTGATGTGGCTAAAGTGTAGGATGTATGCTGAAGGGTGTAGGGTTGAGGTAGCAGGTGGAGAAAGACTGGGAAGTTACTATACGGTTTGAGGAGTGTGTTCTCCACCCCATAACATGCAATGAGGAGTAATAAGAGGAGACATACAACTTAGGATGCTAGATGGGGCCGGTGCAGCGTAGGAAGCTAGGTGGGGCAGGTGGAGGGTTTGCAGGGGTGAATCTAAATTCCTGAAGACACTTAGAGAGCAATTTAAATATTCTGACCAGAGATGATGAACACCTGGATGAAGCCAGTGGCTATAAGTAAGAGCAGTGAGAACACTGGAGATACGTTTAGGAAATCATTGTCACTCTTACATCTGGCTCAAAATTTTTATAGGGCCCCAAAGCAGACTACTGAACAAGAAGTGGACATACTAGGTAAAAACTACAGGAATTTTCATCTTGAAGGAGAGAAGAGTTTGGGCATGATAGCTTGAGGTATAAGCCGTATCTGCTAGCTTCTATGACCTTAGTTCTTTAACATCTGCTCTACATGTCTATGTTGGACATGCCTTGTGTTGCACTACCTGAAAATATACCCGAGTCACCTTGCCTTGGCCTCCTGCCTCCCCCATTGCCCTCCCCTGATTCCTCTGGAAGAGTCATTCTCCCGGGATGCACTTCTTAAATACAAACCAACCAATCCAGAGCCCATACGCCAACCACACCCTTTATTGGGCTCCCACGCTCTGGGCAGCTATGCGCCTGCCTTAAGCACCCCAGGGCCTGCCTGGTCTGAGAAACCTGGTTCAGCCCCTGCATCCCAGAGCCCTCTGACATCATTCAAACTAGCCAATCCTGAACCTGCTCATTCTGCCTCACAGTTCATTCCCTCACATGGAAAACACACTAAAGGCTCTTGACTTCAGTTTCCCCTTCTCTCTTTTGCCTCGTGACTAACCCTCCTGTTTCCCTGCAGGGCCCCCCATGCACAGGGTGCTCTTCTTCTCTAAAACCTATGCAAAATAAACCATCTTTTAATGGCAATAGTGCCTTGATCTGTTGTCCTTACTCTACCTCAAATTTTCTATTAATATACTATATTTTTTCCCTTAGCCAATATGGCAGGGTTTTTTTTCCTTTTTCAAATCTTTTTAAATTGAATGAAAGGTTCTTTAAATTCTATAGTGCTTTACAACTTTCAAAAGTTTCACACACATGATTTCATATAATTCCATAATAACCTTTTTTTTTTCCTACCCCTATTGCCCCTTCCCCCTTCCCTCTCCACACTGTTAACCACTAGTTTGTTCTCTGTATCTGTGAGTCTGTTTCTTTTTTGGTTTATTCACTAATTTGTTGTATTTTTTACATTCCACATATAAATGATTTCATATAGTATTTGTCTTTCTCTGCCTGACCTATCTCACTTAGCATAATGCCCTCCAAGTCCATCCATGTTGCTGCAAATGGCAAAATTTCATTCTTTTTTATGGCTGAATATTACTCCATTGTGTATATATGTACCACATCTTTACCCATTCATCTGTTGATTAACACTTAAGTTGCTTCCATACCTTGGCAATTGTAAATAATGCTGCTATGAACATTGGGGTGCATGTATCTCTTCGAATTAGTGTTTTTGTTTTTTTCAGATGGAGTGGAAGTACTGGGTTATACGGTAGTTCTACTGTTAGTTTTTTGATAAACCTCCATACTGTTTTTCACAATAACTGCATGAATTTACATTCCCACCAACAGTGTACCCACCAACAGAGGATGTAGGGAAAAGGTTTCCTTTTCCCTACATCTTTTCCAACATTTGTTCTTTGTAAACTTTTTGATGATAACCATTCTGACCAGTGTGAGTGACATCTCACTGTGGTTTTGATTTGCATTTGCCTGATGATTAGCGATGTTGAGCATCTTTTCAAGTGTCTGTTGGCAATCTGCATTTCCTCTTTGGAAAAATGTCTATTCAGTTCTGCCCATATTTTAATTGGGTTGTTTGGATTTTTGACATTGAGTTGTATGAGCCATTTATAAATGTTAGATATTAACCCCTTGTCAGTCATATCATTTGCAGATATCTTTTCCCATTCAGTAGGTTGTCTTTCCATTGTGTCAATGATTTCCTTTGCTGTGCTAAAGCTTTTAAGTTTAATTAAGTCCCTTTTTTATTTTTGCTTTTATTTCCTTTAGGAGACAGATCCCAAAAACATATTGCTGTGATTTATGTCAAAGAGTGTCCTCCCTATGTTTTCCTGTAGGAGTTTTATAGTATCCGGTCTTAATTTTAGGTCTTTAATCCATCCTAAAACTGTTGAATAAAAGATCCTGCTGAGGAAAGGATTTTTTACTCTTGCTTTTATTTTAAATTGTGGCCAATGTGAGCTTAGTGAAAGACTTGGTGGTGACAGAAAGTGCAGAGTTGGAAAGGACGTGAAATAGTTAATAACCACAAGTTCTTAAAAGATTCAAAAAAAGATGGGAGGAACAAATAACTTTTGGTCAAGGGGAGCAATTTCTCATGAAAAAGATAATTTTGAAGGTAGAATGCGAAAGTATATTTAGTAAATTCGGGACTGCTGACCTCCATTTCTTGTGGAGCAGGAAGCAGAGACATCTGGTGAGCATGTGGAAGGTGCCTGAGGAAACTTGGAAGCATCGCAGTGGTGAATAGAAGCAAAGGGGAGCTGCCAGATACAGGGAGGGCTGGACCCAGGGGAGGTCTGACAGGACTCATCCAAGTTTGGTGGACCACAGGCTTTCTGTGGGCCTAATGCTCATTGAAAACCCTTTGTAAAACTGATCCGTATCGTGGCTGCTGGGCTGCTGTCTGCCTCAGCAAATCAGTCTGACTAATTAATGAGTAGGCATTATTCTGTCCATAATGGAGTTAGCCAAGGGACAGGGTATGTATGAAGTCTCATTTCACCAGTGGCAGGCTTCCCAGTTGAGCATCTCAGAATCACTATTCTGAGCCCATACACCCACTTTAAATTGAAAATGGCATTGTTAACGCACGTCTGGGATGTGTTGAATTTTACAAATAAATAACGCAACAAGACTTTGGCAGGGATGAAGCAAACAGAAGCCGGGACGCTGGCTCCCTGAAACCCTCGGCTCTGAGTTTCCACATCCCCGCAGACTCCTGGTCTCCCCCCCTCTCCCTCTGGTAACTCCACAGAGGCCTTGTCTGGCTGCTTCTGCTCCAGCACCCAGTATATTGCCAGACTTTAAGAGCTGCGTCTGCTCTTCTGTGACAGCTTCTCTGATCCTGTTCAGGTGGGAATTAATCTCTCCTCTCGACTTCCATGTGGCTTTGCTTCCACCTCTTAATCAGTTACAGAGTGCTCTCTTGTAGTAGAATTGTTTGTCTACCTCCCTAGTTGGTATGCAAGATCTAAGAAAAAGATGGGATTGAGAATCATGAAGGTCACTGGTGCTAAGTCTCCAGAAAACACTTTCGGAGATCCTGTTTGACTGTTGTTCGACTACAGTGAAGAGCACAGGACTTCACTCACTGCATGTGCCTGGTTTATTTTAGAGGGAAGTATATTCCACAATAAGAGTGATGCAATAATTCTGTACTTCATCCTAGTGCTATCTGTACATTCAATTACTTGGTTCATTTTCCTCTGAGTGAAGTCTAGACTCAAGTTTTAAAAGTTTTGTTGAATTAATTTTATTGAAGTGTGATTTGTATACTTTGTAAGTTTATGCATTGCATCCATTTAAAGTGTATACTTTGAAGATTTTTTAGCAGAAATATACACCCCTGTAAACATAGACACAATCAAGATATAGACTTTTTCCATCGCCTGTAAAAATGCTCTCTTTCTACTTGGAACTGTGTGACTCCATCCATCCCAAGCCCAGAAAACCACCGATCTGCTTTTTGTCATGATAAATCAGCTTGAATTTTTCTACAATTTTATATAAATAGAATTATACTGCATGTAGTCTTTTCTGTCTTCCTTCTTTTACTCCCTTAATGGTTTTGAAATTGGTCTTTATTACAGTGTGTAGCCGTTGTCCGTTCCTATTTATTTCTAAGTAGTAGTCGACCCTACAGATATACCTCGGCTTATTCATTCATCTCTTGGTAAACATTTAGATTAGTTCTAGTTTTTGACTATGGTGAATAATGTTGTTCTTAACACTGATATACAAGTACTGATATTTGTGTGGACACATGTTCTTACATCTCTTGGACAGATACCTAGGGGTACTCCTAGGACTGTATAGTAGGTATACATATTTAAAATTTTCAAACACTTGCTAACAATTCTCCGAAATAGTTGTGCCACTTTATATTCCTACCAGCCGTATATGTGTGCTTCAGCCGCTTCACACCCTCACCAAAACTTGGTATTTTGAATCTTTTTAAATATTACCCTTCTAGTGGATACTTAGAGATAGCTCATTGTAGTTTTAATTTTCATTGCCCTGATTCCTAATGGTATTTTCACGTGTTCAATGGACATTTGTATATTTTCTTTTGTGAAGTCTTTCTCTCATTTTATTATTGGTTGTTTTTAACCCTCTACTACTGAGTTATGAGTTACTTTATACATTCTGGACACAATTTTTTTTGTCTGATATATGTGTTGCAAGTATTTTCTCCCAATCCATTATTTGAACTTTCATTTCTAATGATGCTTTTTGAAAAGCAAAAATTATTAATTTTGATCAAATTAAATGTACTATATTTAATTCATTCTTTTTGTGTTCTATCTAGGAATCTTTTCATTCTCCAAGTTAGCAAGAATTTCTCATTTCTCTTCTATTAGAGGTTTTATGAATTAAACTTTTACATTTAGATCTCTGGTATATTTTGAGTTATATCTGTGTGTTCTATGAGATAATGGTCAAGTCTCTTTTATTTTTCTGTATGGATATCCAGTAGTTTCCACACCATTTATTAAAAAGTGTTTCCTTTCCCCATTGAATTGCCTTGTTGGCTTTGTCAAAAATTAATTGACCATGTATGAGTGTATCTATTTCTGGAATCTCAATTCTGTTTCATTAACCTATATATCTATTTTAGTGTGCAAATCATGCTGTCTTAATTGCAGTAATCTTATAGTAATTCTTAAAATCAGGTAGTTTATTAGTCCTTCAAATTTATTTTAATGATTTAGCTGTTCTAGATCGTTTCTACTATTATATAAATGTTAGAATCAGCTTATCCATTTCCATAAAATGCATAGTGGTAGTTTGCATGTGACAGCCTGAAATCTATATATGAATTTGGGGACAATAGGCACCTAACAATAATGAATCTATCAATCCATAAACATAGTTTGTTACTTCATTAATTTATGCCTTCTTTAATTTCTCTCAGCAATGTTATATAGTTTTTAGTGATGCTACCTTGTATATCTTTTCTTACTCATTCTGAGAATTTTTTAGTTTTTACACAGAATTGTAAATGTGATTGTTTTTTAAGTTTAACTTTTCTAAATGTTAGTTGTTAGCATATAAAAATATACCTGATTTTTCATACTTCTTAATCTGTTTCCCTTCTAAATTTTCCTCATTAGTTCTAGAGTTGAAATAAGACTTTCTATGTAAACAATCTTGTCATCTACAAATAGACGTAGCTTTATTTCTTCCTTTCTCTTCTTTACATCTTTAATTTCTTTTCTCTTGCTTTATTGTACTAATTAAGACTCCAGTAAAATATCAAACAAGAATGGTGAAAGTACACATCTTTGTCTGGTTCCCAAACTTAGCAGAAAAGTTTCAATATTTCACTACTGAGCCTGTTGAAAGTTGTAGATTTTTCTTAGATACTCTTTATCAGTTGAGGATGTTTCTTTCTGTTCCAAGTTTGAAAACGTTTATGTTTTTTTTAAATCATGAATTGGTGTTGAACTTGTCAAATCTTTTTTTCTACTTCACTTGAAATGATAATATGATTATTCCCTTTTTTAAAAAACTTGATGAATTTATTGATTATTTTAAAGTTAAACCATCACAAGTTACCCCAAAAGTGAGCACCTTAGCACAACAGATATTTAATATCTCCTAATTTTTGTGGATCAGGAACTCAGCCACTTCTTAGGTAGGTGTCTCAGGCCCAGGATCTCTCATGAGGATTCAGTCAACCTATTGTTTGAGACTGTGGTCTCATCTGAAGATGCAACTGCAGGAAGATTTCTTCCGAAGCTCAGTCACGTGGGCCACTATGCATCATGGGCTATTGGGCTAAAGGCTCAATTTCTCACTGGCTGTTGATTTCCATAGGACTGCCTCATGCTATGAAAAGGTGAAATAGTGAGTAGTCCAAGTGAGAGAACTGCAAGATAAAAACCGTAGTCTTTTTAGTAGCCCAATATCAGAAGTTAGCCGTGAATCACTAAGTCCAGCCCACACTCAATAGGAGGTGATTTTAAGAACATGAATACCAGGCTACAGACATCACCAGGAATCACCTCAAAGCCTGCCTACAACACTTTGTCTTTTGTGCCTCTTTCCTCCTTGGCTGACTTCTTTTGGATTAGATCAAAAGTTTTTTTTTTTAGAATTTAATTTTGATTTACCTGTTCTCTTTTTAGCTATATCACTTTCATTATTTTTTAATTTGGATACTCCATAAACAATCTTCACTCTTTACATCATACTTAGAATTTATGTGCATTACTTATTTAAATGTAGAATCATTGATAACATATATTTTGATTTACCTCAGCTCATCATTTTTATGCTAAAATGTTATGTTATATATAAAAAACTCTATAAGACAATGTTAACCTTTTTTTAAACAAGTCATGTGTATTTAAAAGGAATTATTGGACCATATTCTTTTATTTTTTATGGTATATTTGCCATTTTTTAAATTCCTGAAGATTTGAATTTTCCACTCGTATCATTTCCTTTCATTTTGAAGAACTTAGTATATTTTGTATTGATGGTGGGCTGGCCATAACTACGTTAGTTTTCTTTTATCTTAAAGTGCTTTTATTTCACCTTTATTCTGAAAGAATACTTTTTGTTGGCTACTGTGGGCATCATTTGAGGTATTGATTTTTTTTTCTTTCAGCACTTTAAAAATGCCTTTACATTATCTTTGGCCTCCATAGTTTCTGATAAAAAGTCTGACATCTTTGAAATTAGTTTTGCCTTTTAAATAATGTGTCATTTTTCTCTGGAAGCTTTCAAGAGTTTCTCTTTATCTTTCCTTTTCACTAGATTGACTGTAAAAGTGAGGTTTGCTCCTCAATCTGGATACGGTATTATTTATGGACCCTATAGAGCTCTAAAGCACTAATAAAATTAAAAATGGAGTACAGTAGGGGCTTCCATAGTGGCACAGTGGTTGAGAGTCTGCCTGCCGATGCAGGGAACACGGGTTCGTGCCCTGGCCCGGGAAGGTCCCACATGTCGCGAAGCGGCTGGGCCCATGGGCCATGGCTACTGAGCCTGCATGTCCGGAGCCTGTGCTCCACAACAGGAGAGGCCACAACAGTGAGAAGCCCGCGTTCCACAAAAAAAAAAAAAAAAGAGTACAGTAAAATGTACAGCTAAAGATTTGGGGAAAGGTACCACCTCTATAAGCGTCCTTTCTTACAGCTGCAATTACATCATGTCTTTTGGCTTTCTGCATCCCTACCCAACATGTCCCAATATATATACAGACCTATAGAGCCAACTGCAAGGACACATACCTGTCTCCACGGGTCAATACAATCCAGTCTTTAGCTGAGACAGTTTTTAGGAGCTCTGCACTCTCACCTCTGGTCTCAGCAGGCAGAGATTCTTACCTCTGCTTGTCATGAACCCTGTGCCAGCTCCAGCACAACTGAGTCTACTGATGACAAATGCTACTTGAATCTAAAATGTGAGTAAGACCCATAGGCAGACTTTCATGCAAATTGGATTAACTTCTAAGACCATGAGCCTTATTAAGCATGTATGTAAGAAGTTTGGAGTAAACACTTTTAAGACTTAATATTGTGTTCATGGAAAGGCAGTCAGTAGCTGAAAATTCATCAAAAGAAGGTAGTGACACTTCAAAATCAATACCCATAATGGGATCCTCCTTCCAACTGAAATTAAATGCAGGAATGGTTTGTATGTTTACCAAGATTATACAGTCTTGGCTTTTTGAGGTGACAGCAGATGGTCCAGATAAGAAGTGGCAGGACTAAGTGCAGGCAACCAGCATCTCATCTCAAACTCTCTTAACCATGATATCTATGAATTTATGCTTAACTGAGCGATGGGGGAAAAATCATGTATAGTCTTAGGGCAAGTCAGGGTGACTGTACCCTGTACTTCTCAAGAGTAATTAAATCTTAAACATTTTATCTATCTCACATTTTTAAAAAGGGTGTGCATTTCTACTTTTCTTGAAATGTCACCCATCAAAAAATGTCACTTACACATGCTTGTACTCTTTCATTTAGTTTTAGATACTTTGTGACTTGGCTTAGATCATTTTTATTTCTTATTTCCAAGCTTCAGATCCTTAGCCAAGTAAGCATCAGTGCTGACTTTATTTTCCAAATTCTATCATTCTTTAAATATCATTTAGGATTATTTCCAGGACTTCATGGATTTTCATGTTTTTCTCCTTTGTTTTTCACTCAGAATACTGGTAGTGTATTGTCCACATTGTTTTTAGTTTCAAACATATTTTGGGTAATTTAAACATGAAACCTGATTTCAGATAATCGTATGTCTCGAGTAAGAAAGGAATATAAAAGAATATTTAGACAGCACGCTCTTTTCAAAGAGACGAAAAATAATTTTGAAAGAAATATTCTAGTATCACCTACCTGGTTAATAAATAACATTCATTCTTAATGGTTCTTAAAAAATAAAATGTGGTTAACTCATGCTTATCTTTCCAAATAAATTCAGGTTATTTTTAAAAAGCATTGGATATTCTGTCCTGAAAAGAATTTGTCCCTGCCTCTTTCTAGTTATTTAATTCATGGCAACTCATTAGAAAAAAAAGTATTCAATCTTTTTTGTATTTTATGATTTCATTGCTATATTATTTTCTTTGTACAACGTAAACTAAATGTATTGCTGTTTCTACTTTAGTGTCAGACCAAATACTGGGGAGATATTCTGCTACCCTCAGAAGTTATATACACAGCATTTCATGGCAGAATATTGAGAATACAGCTTTAAAGCAGGATGATAAAGGTGAATGATCAATTTTTCAGGTATTGATTGTAATACATGGAGGGAGTCAAAGCAAAAGCCAATGAATTGATAGATTAATGAATTTTCTATTGCTAGATAGGGTGCCAAGAAAAGAAAGAAAGAAAGAAAAGTCCCTTTTCTTTAAGTGAGAAAATTACAAGTAAGGAAGAACTAGAAATAAAGAGGAAGTCATTTGAATAAATGCATTTTCTTTTTAAGACATTTAAAATAAATTAAGACGCTTTTAGCCTTTGGATATTTCCAAAGCGAAAGGAATCTAAGTTCAAAACTGTCTCAGCTGACCTTACATTACTTACATTTAAGTCACTGGGAGTGACAGTGCCATTGAAGGAGAAGTCAAGAGCACGATTAATTGTATCTTGATTCTAGTCAACAAGAAGCAGCAGGGTTTTCTAGAAGACTTCAACCACCATCTCCTTGATCTGAATGCTGCTCTCTCCAGAAATCCAGTTATTAGCAGCTGAATAACTGGAAACTAACTGACAAATCCTTTTAACTAAAGTAGCCTTTCAGATGTAAAGAGTATTCTGAAACTAACTCTTATATTTACATTTTTCTTCAACAGATAGTTGGAGTTATCAAATACATTGTAATCATCATGAGAATGTTTGCTACTAGTTCTAGCAAAAGTATACATGAGGAATTGCTCATTTATATGGATAGAGAGATAATAATAGAGTGAGAAAAAGAGATAATGAATTACAGTGAGAACTTGATTAATGTTCTACCTCATCTGCTTCATCCTCTCCATTCCCACTGTCAGTGTTCTTGTAGGGGCCCTCACACACTGCTCCTGAAATAAAGCCAGAGCTCCGAAAGATGGTCTATTGCTTCTCCTCCTGTGCTTCCAGGTTAATCTTCAGAAAGCCAAGTTAAAAGTAATAAAAATAACAACCATGGAGTTTCCCTGGTGGCGCAGTGGCTGAGAATCCGTCTGCCGATGCAGGGGACGCGGGTTCGTGTCCCGGTCCGGGAAGATCCCACATGCCGTGGAATGGCTGGGCCCGTGAGCCATGGCCACGGAGCCTGCGCGTCCGGAGCCTGTGCTCCGCAACGGGAGAGGCCACGACAGTGAGAGGCCCGCGTACCGCAAAAAATAAAAATAAAAAAAAATAACAACCATAATGCTTTTCCATTTCTTATAGGAAAAATATCCTTAAATCATTAGCTTGACATTCAAAGCCCTGAATCCATTTCTTTACAGCATTATTTCCCATTCCTACCTCCCATGCCTATGATTCACCCAAAGTTACACTCACTGTTTCCCAAACACACTTCTGCGTCTTTGTTTATAGGAATTCCCTACTGACTTGCTATGCTTGTCCCCTGATCTTTGTAGCCCAGATTGAGCCAGAAAACAAAAAAGAAAAAAAACTCTCTCCTCTGAAATCCCTTAGAACTTTACCTGTACATCTTTTAATTCAGCACTTATCATTTTCTACCTCTTGTTATGTTAATTTAGGTGTTTAGGACCCAGGCATAGTACATTAATTCCCTACAGCACTTCCTGTGGGGCTTCGTAGATGAAAAACCCTCAAAACCTAATTGGTGAATGAGTAAATAAACCAATTTCCTAATCTGAAGACTTTTCCCCCTAACTATCCTTGTTGTTAGTGGAAATTGTGAATGAGAGCTTGAAGGACAGTGAGGAAATTGGTATTGAAAGCTGGAAAAAAAAATAACCTCTGCTATATAGCAGAGGAAATTTTGAAATCACTGTTGTTTGCAGCAATGAGGTAGAGCAAAAATATACATAAGGGACCTATGTGTTTGGCTACGGAAATTTCAGGTAGCGTGTAGAAAAGGCCAAAATACTTCTCGTAGCTGCATGTGATAAAACATGGCTGAAGAGAGGTGAGGAAAAATAAAGTGAATTTTACATTTTCAAGTAGAATTCAGAGGATATATATAAAGGAGCAAAGACTTGCTGGTTTCTAAAATAAAACTCTTGGTCATCCTTGGTTTCTTCTACCGGGAAAATTTTCTGGACTCAGGGAAGACATCCAGTCCAGGGTCTACTAGAATAGCATGGTCACAGGGTGAAGCTCTGTGGCTTTAAATCCCTTTATTGAGACTTCAGAAAGATAAGTGTGCTTTCCTAGTGGACACTGAAAGATTCTTAAGGATGTGTCTCTAAGACCCTCTCTACCAGGCATAAAGACCTCTCTGGATTTTAATGACATGTTTTGTAGACACTTTGAACTAGAAAAAATGCTTCAAAGTATATTAAATACAGCATTCTGACACTCAGCCCAAGTTGTAGAAAAGCCTATCTTGAAAAGAAACATTCCTGTGACTTTTGTCTATCAGAGAGGATTATAATTTGATACATACAAAGGTGACAAAGTTTTTAAAGGTATTTGATCAGCTTGGTTTAAAAGGGACAGCCGCAGTTCCACCTGCAGAGACTTTGGGACTCAACCTTCTAGAGTAGAAATCAGGTTGGAGAAAACTACACAGTCGTAAACATAGGTCATTTCTTAGAGAAATGGAGAAATTACTTAAGACGGTAAACCCAAGATCCCAGAAGATAGATCCCATGAACCATGGGGAACCATTTTCAGAGACTCAGATTAAGTCCTAGGCAAGAACATGGACATATGTTTCTGGCTAACTTTCAGACCTTTTATGGACCAGTGAGCACTTGATACCTCCCATATCCACTCTTAAAAATATGAGTATTGGGCTTCCCTGGTGGCACAGTGGTTGAGAGTCCGCCTGCCGATGCAGGGGACACGCGTTTGTGTCCCGGTCCGGGAAGATTCCACATGCTGCCGAGCGGCTGGGCCCATGAGCCATGGCTGCTGAGCCTGCGCATCCGGAGCCTGTGCTCCGCAATGGGAGAGGCCACAACAGTGAGAGGCCCGCGTACCACAAAAAAAAAAAGCTTATTTTAGCTTACAATTGCCATACTAGTCCACTCAATTCTTGTACCAATTTTAAAACATTATGTGATCACACATAGTCATTTTATTTTGCCTGTATCTTGAAATAGTTTGGTATTAGAAATCATTCTACGAAGTATTTCATTCTTATTCATTACTACTTATCATTTACTATCAATTATGCCATAAAAGACTAAATAAGAAGAAAATGGAAGAATGTTGGAATCTTCTGGAAGGATGATGCCATACTGAATAAATCATCATTTTTCAGTTTTATATGGTGTGGGCTGAACTATTGTATGATCTTTTGAGAAGATATAAAAGGAATCTGGAGACACTGTAAATGCATAGTGCATTCTTAGCTTTCATTGAACACAACTTAAAATTTTTCATTTTCTGTACACAATGTTAAAAACAAAGTTTGTAGATGAGGACCTTTCACAATTAGACAAATCAAAAGATGAATGCAAAGACACAGTGAACAGCACTCCAGACTCTAATGATGATGATGCAATTGATCTCAAAAGAGCAATCTTAGACTATGATTCCTCAGAGGATGATATCCTAGATACATTTTCTTAAACTGAAGAATAGATAAGGAAACTGTATATTTCTAAAGCTAGAAATGAATTATGATATTCTCATCCAGTTAACCATTCAAAAAGAAAGATTTTATCATGCAGTATTTTACAACAAGAACCTGGATTATCTTATTTTGCTAAAAGGACTTGTGACAATATCTGTTCTGATATCTGTGGTGAATCAAAATTTGCATGATGCAAGGGGATCTGCTAAGATTAAGTTGTTATTAAAATAGTTAATAATGTTCTTTTGACTATAATTTCATTCTTCTGTAAATTATTGCAAATACAATGACAATATACTACCTCTAAAAAAGTCTGCAGATGTAAGTGGCAAATAGGGATGTCAATTTTTCCTGGTATACTGTTTCAAAACAATGTAAAGAAAATTAAAGATTGAGGAAATCTTACAATCATTTTTCTTAAATAATTTTTCCAATTAAGAAATTTCTCTTACACCATGCTTCAGGGGAAGTTGGACACCTACAGTGAAGGAAAACACAGTAACTCTTAAATAGCCTATTATCTGTGTCAGAAGGTCAAGCTCTTTTGTATCACCAAATAGTGTTGTACATAAACATCTCTTTAGTTGCCAAGAGAGAAAAATCTCCATTCCCTTGTCTTCATGACTACTGTCAAGCACATATTCTTTTAAAATTAATATAAAAAATATACTATAAATAATGAGACAAATTGTCCATATCTATTTTGATCATTTAGGAATAAAATGTGGCTACAGAATTCTATGTATTGAAATTATACTTTATTCATAACCTTATGATTATTATAGCATTTTTAATAGACTCATCACAATTTTGGCTTATATTAAAGTTTTAATCAGCTTTAACACTGATGGATTTTATATGTGGATGCTGCCAAGGCTGATTCCTCTCTTCTTGTACATGTACAATTTTTTTAATGTGAAAGAGAGAATTTACAATATCTCTATTAAATTCAAGTACATCAATTTGCATGAGTTTCCAGCCAATCAGGATCCTCTGTATAATTTGATTGGCAAGGGCCAGAGAGATCGTTTTCATGTCTGAGTCCCAATATTTATTTTTATTCCTATCTAAGATTTTCTATGAAAAGAGCATACTTAACTAGATAAATAACATAACAGAAAAAAATTGATTAACCATCAAGTATACATTGCTTACCCAAATGAAAGTATGTAGTTAAGCTATATCAGTTGGGCCCACATTGGAGTGGATCATCCTGAATTCCAACTTGAATCTAAATCTTTTGGGGTTTTTGCGTATGCGGGCCTCTCACTGTTGTGGCCTCTCCCATTGCAGAGCACAGGCTCCGGACGCGCAGGCTCAGCGGCCATGGCTCACGGGCCCAGCCGCTCGGCGGCATGTGGGATCTTCCCGGACTGGGGCACGAACCCGTGTCTGCTGCAACGGCAAGCAGACTCTCAACCACTGCACCACCAAGGAAGCCCGAATCTAAATCTTCGTACATGTATAATTGAATTGAGAGAATGATCACGTGGTCATGTCTACAAAGCCTAGACAAAGATGTCTTCTCTTTATATCTAAGAACTTCTGGAGGCAAAAGAGAGGGTAAGAAATAGCCCTTCACATGAACATTGGAGATGAGCAGATATATGGAAATTGTGTACTATCCACTGAAATTTTCCTTAAACCTTTAACTGATCTTAAAAATAAAGCTTATTAATTTAAAATAATAATAATTGTATAATGTATATTTTAAAATAACCATTAAGAATATGAGTATGCAAACAACAGATGGAAAATATTCACAGTACGTATATTTGACAAAGTGTTATTTTTGGAACAAGTAAAGCATGCTTACATAATCTTCAAACCAATCAACCCAGTAAAAACAAGCAAAATATCAGACACAAGACAGAAGATATATTCAATAGCACATAGCCAATAGCAAAAGAAAAAGCATTCAACATAATGAGTCATCAGAGAAATGCAAATCTAAAACCACACAGATGCCATTAGCATAGCTGAAATAACACTGACAACACTAAATACTGGCAAAGATTTAGAGCAACTGGATTGCTGGTGGGAGTATGAAAGGCACAACAAGGTCAGAAAACTCTTTTGGCAGATTTGTGTCTATTCATACAATAACTGTGATCTGGAATAAAAAAGGAAAAATATACAAACAAAACCTTCAGAGATATATGAGTGAATCTCATAAAACATTGTTTTGCAGAAACAGTCAGACATATGCACAGCAATTATATATTGTATGATTCCATTTGCATGGTGTTGAAGAAGATGCAAAATTTCTTGCTGATTGTGGAAGTCAGAAATGATTCCATTAGATGTGTTGGGGAATGGCAGGAATTGACTGGGAGGAATCAAGAGAAAAGTTCCTGGGTAATGGAAATGTTCTGCTTCTTGTTTGGGTTCAATTATTCAATTATTAAAGTTACCAAGTCTACAACTTTAAAATCTTAAAGTCACCAAATTTACAAATTTAACAATTCACTAAACAGAAAGATTTGTGCGATTTATTTTACGT
This sequence comes from Stenella coeruleoalba, assembly GCF_951394435.1. Classification (NCBI taxonomy): domain Eukaryota; kingdom Metazoa; phylum Chordata; class Mammalia; order Artiodactyla; family Delphinidae; genus Stenella; species Stenella coeruleoalba. The sequence continues at coordinate 4,246,897 of NC_137159.1, forward strand.
GATGTATACCTCAGTACAAATATTTTTTATTCACAATATGTGTAAATCAAACCATTATGCTGAACACTTTAACCTTATACAATGATGCATGTCGTTATTTATTTATTTATTTTTAATAGATCTTTATTGGAGTATAATTGCTTCACAATACTGTGTTAGTTTCTGCTGTATAACAAAGTGAATCAGCTATATATCACACATATATCCTCATATACCCTCCCTCTTGCGTCTCCCTCCCACCCTCCCTATCCCACCCCTCTAGGTGGTCACAAAGCACTGAGCTGATCTCCCTGTGCTATGCGGCTGCTTCCCACTAGCTATTTTACATTTGGTAGTGTATACATGTCCATGCTACTCTCACTTCACCCCAGCTTCCCCCTCTCCATACTGTGTCCTCAAGTCCATTCTCTATGTCTACGTCTTTATTCTTGCCCTGCCATGTCAATTATTTACTAATAAAACTAGGAAAAAGTACATGCTGAAATAATCTTGCAACTCACAAAAAATGTTTCAAAGTTGCATTTCTTTGAAAAGGGTCTTATTGTGCTGGGCTGTTTAACAATTTATGGGCTGATGTCCAAACAAAGCATGGATTATCCCTGTAGATAATACAATTCAGCATTATGTGATTAAACTGTGTATCATATTATTTTTCCATAGACTGTGGTCACACTAGCAAGGGTGCTGGGAGACCTGACACCTGGTAATTGCATGATTCCACCGAATCCAATGATGAATCCCTGGAACTGGTTACATTTGTTACTTAGGTATGAAGTACAGAGTTAGCACGAGCTGTATGATTCTTGTAAATATTTTTCTATCATTATGACTTTAAAATGTGAACTACCAAGAAATATCCTAGCTCCATGCTCTCAGGCAAAAAAAAAAAAATGTATACACTCTTTGTGAGGCTTAAGGATCCCATTTTTGTGGAAGTTTAAAGAAATACATAGTAAAATAAATGTATCATACACATAATTATTATAATGTTAATAATAGAAAACATAGTATCCTGAATCCTGAATCCATATCTGTAGAGTTACCCATGAGTCTTGACAGTTTGGTATAAGGTATAAAGAACTAACCTAAGCAGAATGATGATTGGTAACGTTGAGATTATTATTTTTTCTTTACTTTATAAGACACAAATGTGACAGGAATGAGCAAAGCAGTGATATTCTGCTGTGATAACCTTCAATAATACGTGAAGTCATTCCCTCTATTTCTATGTATATCCTATTTGAGAAAAATCTATAAAATTATTGCCATATGAAAGCTTTAAGCTCTCATTTATGCCTTTTTCATTTGACTTCTACAAGAAATCCAGCTTTTGAAATCAACATTGTTCTTTTCTTATTTTTGACCTGTATTGTTTAAAGCTTAGACACATTGAAAAATAAAAAGCTGTTTTTCCAGAATGCTTAATGGATTTTTAATAAACATTGGCCAGTAGGCTGCATGCTAAAATTTAGATTTGTTTTCCTAAGGACCCATTTTGATATTTAAGTTGTATGCATGTGTTGCAATTAAAAACATCCTTCCCTTTAACATTTTTATGTTCATGTTTCTCTACTTTCACAGTGTTTACATACTCTTATTCTTTACCCAGCTCTCACCTGAAACTGTGGTCAGGTTGTCCTTAGAATACACACCTAAAACATTCTTATCTCTCTGTAACAGTGTCTGATCACACTCCATACATCTCCTTTATCTTTTGACCCTGATTAGCCCCTTACAAATAATGGAAGAGACCAAATCTTACCTTAGGAATCATTGTAAAATGCATAAATTAGATTAGTAGTATTCTCTAGGAAACTTAGAGCAACAAGCAGATTAGGGAAACAATGTGGAAGAGGAGTACACTAACCAATATGTGAAATTCGCATATCAGTGTAATTTCATTTTTAATGAAAAATTACCATAAATGCTCTAATGGTCAATGATTGATATTTTTACTCTAGAATTGTCAAATAGGTTTAATTCACAGAGGAGCCACCCAGATTTTTGAATAGGCTGTAATTGTGAATTACTCTTATTTTCTATTTGAGGAAAATCAGTTTCCCTTACATTTTTAGGTGAAAAATGAAAGAAGGAAAGAAACAAAGAAAAGAAAAAGGGAGTTGACATTACTTGTACAACTAATGGAGGTCAGACATTGTATTCAATTCCCTTTATTCCCATAAGATCCCAGTGAAATAGTTATGGTTATCTACATTTCATATCTGCAAAAATTGAAGTTTAAAGGTAAGTCTAAAATCCCATGTGGCAGGCAAAGCTGAAAATTGACACCTAGCCATTCTGATGCCAAAAGTTATGTTCTTGTCATGATGGAACTTGTCCTTTCAAAGCAATTGTTTTATTATCTGAAGAAAAAAAGAATCATTTTATTTCTGTTCAATATTTAGTAAAACTTCACTTCTCTGGAGCTTTTAGCTAAATGAATTAATTTAGATAACTGAATTTTTTAGATCGTTAGTGGTGGGTCATAAGACAATTTTCCATTAATTGGGATGGAAATATATACCTATCTTCACAGTAATATCGATGGGATATATTTAGGTGCTCCTGCCCAAAATCAAGTGCAATAATTTGAAATGATGTCTTACTGAAAAATAGTTATTCTATCAGGCATTACTGTTCAGAATAAAAATATTTGATGGAAATGGTCCATTTACATGAAATGGCCCCATATGTTTAGTTTTGGGATTGTTTTTTTCTGCCTATTGTAGTTTTCCTGTTGAATTGGTCTCTGATGTCAGCTGCTGTCAATGTGCTTGCTGACATATACCACTCTCTCATTCCCTAATTGAGACCTCTGATATGAAGGAATCAAGCTCATTAAATTTTTACCTAAAACAAAACTAAGTCTTGGTAGAGAATACAAAAGGCTCACTTATGGGTAAACATTGTGAGCTATAGTAAACCTTGTGACCTTGTCATTCAATTCTCAAAGGTGATTTTACACTTACCACTTGGCCCTTATTTCTGTTTCAGGAGATGAAGTAGCTAGAGAATTGACAATAGGCCAAGGTCGATTGTTATCACATATAATTTACAACTGTTTTTTGAATCTACTGCAATCTTCCAAAATGTTTCCTTCATATACACTTCCTTTCAAAAGAAAATTATAGCTATAACTGATTTTATAATTTAAGATAAATGCCAATTTCAATATGAGTTGGTAAATTAAGCACATTTCAAACAATCGGCAGTTCTTTTTACATTTTTGTTTATGTTAACATGTATGTTTAAAATTTTTAAGAATCAAAATATATTTACAAGTTTTGTGTTTTCACAAGAATTTTAATAACAACTTGCTCCAAACTTTTGCTATCTTCATAGGATATTTTTCATACTTTCTGACTTAATATCTCACCTTATCTTCTTTTATTTTTGCTCTTATTTACTTTTTTGGAATTTTACTTTATTTTTTTTTAATATAGCAGGTTCTCATTAGTTATATGTTTTATACATATTAGGTATATATGTCAATCCCCATCTCCCAATTCATCCCACCTCCCCGACCCCGCTTTCCACCCTTGGTGTCCATACGTTTGTTCTCTATTTCTGCCTTGCAAGCTAGCTCATCTGTACTATTTTTCTAGATTCCACATATATGTGTTATATACGATATTTGTTTTTCTCTTTCTGACTTACTTCACTCTGTATGATAGTCTCTAGGTCCATCCACGTCTCTACAAATGACCCAATTTCATTCCTTTTTATGGCTGAGTAATATTCCATTGTATATATGTACCACATCTTCTTTATCCATTTGTCTGTCGATGGGCCTTTAGGTTGCTTCCATGACCTGGCTATTGTAAATAGTGCTGCAATGAACATCGAGGTGCATGTGTGTTTTGGAATTATGGTTTTCTCTGGGTATATGCCCAATAGTGGGATTGCTGGGTTATATGGGAATTCCATTTTTAGTTTTTTAAGGAACCTCCATACTGTTCTCCATAGTGGCTGCATCAATTTACATTCCCACCAACAGTGCAAGAGGGTTCCCTTTTCTCCACACCCTCTCCAGCATTTGTTGTTTGTAGATTTTCTGATGATGGCCATTCTGACTGGTGTGAGGTGATATCTCACTGTAGTTTTGATTTGCACTTCTCTGATAATTAGTGATGTTGAGCAGCTTTTCATGTGCTTCTTGGCCATCTGCATGTCTTCTTTGGAGAGATGTCTATTTAGGTCTTCTGCCCATTTTTAGATTGGGCTGTTTGTTTTTTATAATATTGAGCTGCATGTGCTGCTTATATATCTTGGAGATTAATCCTTTGTCCATTGATTCATTTGCAAATATTTTCTCCCTTTCTGAGGGTTGTCTTTTTGTCTTGTTTATAGTTTCCTTTGCTGTGCAAAAGCTTTTAAGTTTCATTAGGTCCCATTTGTTTATTTTTTTTTAATTTCCATTACTCTAGGAGGTGGGTCAAAAAAGATCTTGCTGTGATTTATGTCAAAGAGTGTTCTTCCTATGTTTTCTTCTAAGAGTTTTATAGTGTCTGGCCTTACATTTAGGTCTCTAATCCATTTTGAGTTTATTTTTGTGTACGGTGTTAGTGAGTGTTCTAATTTCATTCTTTTACATGTAGCTGTCCATTTTTCCCAGCACCACTTATTGAAGAGGCTGTCTTTTCTCCATTGTATATCCTTGCCTCCTTTGTCATAGATAAGTTGACCATAGCTGTGTGGGTTTATCTCTGGGCTTTCTATCCTGTTCCATTGATCTATAGTCCTATTTTTGTGCCAGTACCATATTCTCTTGGATTGAAAGAATCGATATTGTAAAAATGACTGTGTGGCCCAAAGCAATCTACAGATTCAATGCAATCCCTATCAAATTACCAATGACATTTTTTACAGAACTAGAACAAAAAATCTTAAAATTTGTATGGAGACACAAAAGACCCTGAATAGCCAAAGAATCTAGAGGGAAAAAAACAGAGTTGGAGGAATCAGACTCCCTGGCTTCACTTTATCTTCTAATTTGACTAGTAAATTATTATTACCATAAAGTCTCTTATTTACTGCTGTATCCACATACTTAAAAACAAAAAGACTTTTCTAAGCCTTGGAAAATGTCCATAGATACATTGGTATAATATTTTTTAATAACTCAGAAATGCATTTGTCCTACCTGTTGGTTTCAGAGGCATACCTACTTAGTTATTTTTTTTTAATTAAAAAAAATAAAAGTTTAAGTACAATCTGTCTGACACAACACATTACAAAATTACACCTCTATAGAAGTTAACTTAAAAAGACAAAATAAATAACTAGTAAAGTCAATCCATTAGTCTTTGTTCACTTTTTAATTAGAGATTAGAGAAAATTCAACTTTATTATTTCTAAAAATCTCATAAAAACGTACACAAAAGTGCTTCTATAAATATGTAGTTTGGAGATCTGTCATATTATAAAAAATTAGCAGATAAAATGACAGCATCCTGCAAAATAGCTAATATAACATCATGTGTTTTAAACATTAACAAAATATTCCATAAAGTTTAGAAGATTTAAATATGTTATTAATATGATTTTTAAACATACTATTTTAATTTTTTTTAAAAAACTGGGCTGTTAAAATTTTGTTTTATTAGTATAAAGATGGATATAATTCTACTTAAGGAAGTCATTATTTGATATAGGTGTCTGGCCACAACAAACAAGTCATTAACATGTATTAACACATTTTAATAAGCACCTATTACATTTAGGGTTCTCTGAAACTTCTTGTAGTGAACAGGATACTGTTCCTGAAATTAAGGAGCTTGCAGTTTGTACAAAGTGAAGAGAATGGAAGAAGGGGGAGGTATTCATAATTTATTAATTCACAGTCTGACAATTATTTACCTCCAGTATGAAAAATTATTTTCTTAAGTCATAATAAATGAACCAGATTAATTGTTAGAAGACAATGTAGAGGGTCCAAGATGGGACTATAGGAGGAAAAAGAAATAAAGGCATCCAAATTGAAAAGAAAAAAAAAACTGTCTCTCTTTGTAGATAAAATAATATCATATATAGAAAACTGTAATGATACTCTGAAAATACTGTTAGAACTAATAAAAAATATTCAATAAAGTTGCAGGATACAAAACCAATAAATAAATTCGGTTGCATTTCTATACACTAACAACGTGTCTAACAACTATCAGAAGGAGAATTTTTTTTTAAATCCTGTTTAAAATTACATTAAAAAGAATAAAATACCTAGGAGTAAATATAACCAAAGATGTAAAATGTTGGTACACTGAAAACTACAAGACATTGATGAATAAATTTGAAAAATACACAAATAAATGGAAAGATGTACCATGTTAATAGATGGAAAGAATTAATATTGTTAAAATGTCCATACTACCCAAAGCAATATACAGATTTAATGCAATTCCTATCATAATTCCAGTTGTATTTCTCACAGAAACAGAACAAACAATCTTAAAATTTGTATAGAACCACAAAAGTACATGAACAGTCAAAGCTATCTTGAGAAAGAAGAACAAAGCTGGGAGTGTCAACTTCCTGATTTCAAATTATAGTACAAAGTGATAGTAATCAAATCAGTATGGTCTTGGCATAAAAACAGATACATAGATCAATGAAGCAGAACAGACAGCCCAGAAATAAACTTATGCATGTATGGGCAATTAATTTGTAACAAAGGAACCAAGAATATACAATGAGAAAAAGACAGTCTCTTTAATAAATGGTGTTGGAAAAACTAGACAGCCACATGCAGAGGAAATGAAATTGGACCACTATCTTACACTGTATAAAAAATCAACTCAAAAATTGCTGAAAGATTTGAATACAACACCTGAAACTATAAAAATCCTAGAAGATGAAGTAGAGGGTAAGCTTCTTGGCATTGGTCTGGGCAAATATTTTTCAGATTTGACACCAAAGGCAAAGGCAAGAAAAACAAAAATAAACAAGTGGGAGTACATCAAACTAAACCGGTACTGCACAGAAAAGGAAAGCACTGAAAAAATGAAAAGGCAACCAACCAAATGGGATAAAATATTTGCAAACTATATATTTGATAATGGGTTAATATCCAAAATATATTTAAAAACTCATACAACTCAAAAAAAATCCCTTAAAATGGGCAGAGGAACTGAATAGACATTTTTCCAAAGAAGACCTCCAAGTGGCCAACAGTTACATGAAAAGGTGTTGAACATCAATTATCATAAAAATCAAAACCACAGTGACATATCACCTCATACCTCTTAGAATAGCTGTTATCAAAAGACAAATGATAATAAATGTTGGTGAGGATGTAGAGAAATGAGAACCCTTAAGCACTGTTGGTGGGAATGTAAATTGGTTTGGCCACTGTGGAAAACAGTATGGAAGTTCCTCAAAAAGTTAGAAATAAAACAATCATATGATCTAGTAATTTCACTTCTGGGAAAGTATCCTAAAAACCAAAATCATTGTCTCAAGGAGATATCTGCACCGCCCCACATTGATTACACCATTATTTACAACCAAGTGTCCATCCTCAGATGAATGGATAAAGAAAATGTGATTATATATATATATATATATATATATATATATATATATATATAATGGAGTGCTATTAGGTCATACAAAGAGAGGGTTGCCATTTGCAAGAACGTAGATAGACATTGAGGATATTATGCTAAGTGAAATAAGTCAACAGAGAAAGAAAAATACTGAATGTTCTCATTTTTATGTAGAATATGGATAAACAAAACATAATCAAGAAAACCCCCAAAACTCCTAGAAACAGAGAAAAGATTGCTGGTGGTCAGAGGCGGATGGTGGGAGGGTGAGGGAAATTTGTGAAGGTAGTCAAAGTACACACATCCAGTTATAAGGTAAATATGTTCTGGAGGCACAATGTTCAGCATGATGACTATAGTTAACAGTCCGTATTGTGTATTTTAAAGTTGCTAAGAGAGTAGATCTTAAAAGTTCTCATCACAATTAAAAATTGTAACTATATTAGGTGATGGATAGTAAGTAAACATTTTGGTAGTCAGTTTACAGTATAGATTTTTATCAAATTATAGTGTTATACATCTTACACTAATACAATGTTACATGTCAATTATATCTCAATAAAATTGGGAAAACATGGAATTATTAAATATTAATGAATAATAGGTGAATGAATAGTAGAGGAGGTTATTGAGATAGAGAAATAAGAGAGTATCCTTGGCATTAAAGCAGTGATTGTTGTCAAAACATAGCTCTAAAGATTCTTTTTTCTTTTTAATGTCTTTATTGGAGTATAATTGCTTTACAGTGTTTCGTTAGTTTCTGCTGTATAACAAGGTGAATCAACTATACGTATACATATATCCCCTCCCTCTTGCGTCTCCCTCCCACCCTCCCTCTCCCTCCCCTCTAGGTGGTCACAAAGCATGGAGCTGATCTCCCTGTGCTATGTGGCTGCTTCCCACTAGCGATCTATTTTACATTTGGTAGTGTATATATGTCCATGCCACTCTCTCACTTCATTCCAGTTTACCCTTCCCCCTCCCCATATCTTCAAGTCCATTCTCTAGTAGGTCTGTGTCTTTATTCCTGTCCTGCCCCTAGGTTCATGAGAATGCTTTTTTTGTTTTAGATTCCATATATATGTGTTAGCATACAGTATTTGTTTTTCTTTTTCTGACTTACTTCACTCTGTATGACAGACTCTAGGTCCATCCACCTCACTACAAATAACTCAATTTTGTTTCTTTTGATGACTTAGTAATATTCCATACACTGGTACAAAACATTAAATTTATTTGCTGGTTAACACATTTTGAGAAAAATACTTCTTATAAAGGGGTCAGACATAGATATTAATGTGATCTCTCATTTATTGAAGGAGAAACAATAAAATGTCTCAATTGTATTTTGGACAAGAATAATGCCATACATTGACTAGTGACACTCAAGGAAACATTACACTTGGACTGAAAAGAAATAAAGTAAATGTCAAGAAAGGACATAGTAGAGCCAGTTGAAATCAGTGATGACGGAGAAGTAAATAACAACTAAGGATCTGAACTGGTAAACTACAGGCCTCTTAAAAGACTAATATTTACAGTTTGCTAAAGAGCTCTGATATTTAGCAGACAAAAATAAATTAAGAATCTTATAGAGGAATTAAGGCCACTGTGAAGAGGAAGAGGACATTTCATGGGATTTTTGTGTGTAAATCATGGGACAAAGGCAAATTTCACATGGAATAAGCATTCCAGAGTCTATGGAACACTCTAATGGACAGAATCCCCTCTCTCACAAATTTCTGTGTTTCAAGGACTCAGGTAACCCTTTAGGAATCTTTTGCTTAATGAGGTCTGAAGTTAAATTTTCAGAATTACTGAATTAAGTAACATGCCTTGCTGAAAACTAGAGAGTAAAAACATACTAACCAATGACCATAGAATGTACGGAAGAAACATATGTGTGGTTTGAATACACATTTTGAAAGAGAGCAAATAATAAATATGCAGGAATAATAGTTTAAAAAAACTAATTTATAAACTTCCATGATAATAGCTGGAAGAGAAAGTCCAAATAACCCAATTAAAAATCAGCAAAGGACTGGCATAGATATTTCTACAAAGAAGAAATATAAATGTCCCATAAGCACATGAAAAGATGCTCAACATGATTAGTCATTAGGAAAATAAATATCAAACCACAATGAGATATCCTTCACACACACTAGGATGGCTATGATTAAAATGAAATGAAATAACAAACAAGGGCAAGGTGTGGAAAAAATTGGAACCCTCATAGATTACTAGTTGCAATGCAAACTGATACTGCTGATTTGCAGAACAATTTCACATTTCCTCAGATAATGAACATATTGTTACCATATGGCCCAGTAATTCAAATCTTGAATATATACCCCAAAGTACTGCTAGCATATATCTACACAACTTGTACATGAATATGTATAGCTGAGTCATTCATTATAGATTTTCTTTGACTAACAATGGACCCATCGTGATTTGAAAATAGACCCAATAGACCCATCGTGATTTGAAAATATCCTATTTTCAAATTCAAATATTGAATATTGAAAATATTGAATATTGAAAATAGGATATTGAATATCCTATTCAATATCCTAGGATATTGAATATATTGAATATCAATATATTGAATATCCTATCCTATTTTCAATAGGATATTGAAAATAGAATATTGAAAATATCCTATTTTCAATCTATTTCTATTTGAAATAGACCCAATAGACCCATCGTGATTTGAAAATATCCTAAGTCCAAAATGCATTGAATACTGCCAACCTACCAGGCTTCATAGTTTAGCCCAGCTTACCTTAAAAGTTCTCAGAACACTTACATTAGCCTACAGTTGGGCAAAATCATCTAACACAAAGCCTATTTTATCATAAAGTGTTGAATATCTCATGTAATTCTTTGAATACTGTACTGAAAGTGAAAAACATAGTGGTTGTCTGGGTACAGAACAGTCGTAAGGGTATCAGTTGCTTACCCTCATGAACACATGGCTTACTGGGATCTGTGTCTTGCTGTCCCTGCCCAGTACCACCAGAGAGTATTGTGCCACATATTTCAAACCCGCCAAAAAAGTCAAATTTCAAAATCCAATGTACAGTTTTTACTGAATGTATTTTATTTTGCACTATCATAAAGTTGAAAAGTTGTTAAGCCAAAGTATATTGTCAGGGATCTTCTGTAGAGCCAAAAAGTAGAAACAACCTAAATATTCATCACTTATGAGTGGATAAAGGATATGTGGTATATTTATAGAATAGAATATTATATGGCCTTAAAAAGTACTGCAATACTGTTATATACTATAACCTGGATGATCCTTGAAAACAGTGTGCGGACTGAAAGGAGCCATGCATGAGAATCCGCATATTGTATCATTCCATCATATGAAATATCAGAACAGACAAAGCCATACAGACAGAAAATAGATTAGTGGTTTGCAGTGGAATTTAGAATGTGATTGCTAATGGTTAGAGTTATAGGATTTCTTTTCGGGGTAAAGAAAATGTATAGGTATTTATGAATAGGAATGTTTGCACAGCTTTGTGAATATACCAAAACCCAATGAATTGTATATTTTAAAATGGTGAGTTTTATATGATTGAATTGTTTTTCAATAAAAACAAAACACACATGTACACAGGAGTTTAATTTAAAATATAATAGATACCAATACACAGTACAGATACAATACAGCCTAGATGAGGAATCACATTTGCATATATATTTAACTATTAATTGAAAATTTTATTCAATAAGCATTTTAAATTTAGAGGAGGGAAAAAGAACATGATTTGGGAATCTAAAGAATTCTTTAAAAATCAAGTGGAATTAGTCTTAGCCTTGAAACTTTGTAAAATATGGATATCAAAGAAGACATGTAATGACTTAAAGGATGACATAAGACAGAATGGTAGTAGTCATAGATTCTTGTTAGGAAAAGAGTAGAAATGATAATTATAGAAACAAAATATATTGAGTCATCACTTTGTGCCCAGTGTTGTCCTAAGGGCTTAACATATTACAACCAATTTAACATTCAAAATACTATAATATCTTTATGACTGCTTCACAGTTCCTTACTCTCAATCTTGAATACCAAAAGTCCCTTTATAATGAAAATGGGCAAACAGTTCTGAATTGACATACTGCTGTTTCTAGTCTTACTGTGTTCTACTTAGCAGGAATGTGTGTTTGTTTTACTGAAGAACTCTTAATGTATTTGATTAGAAGTACAACCTCAGTTCCCTTTCAGAGTCATACAGAATACAGGGTATAGGCACCCTATTACCTCTCAAATAAATTTTCTAAATTCTTAATTCCAATGTACATCTGCACCCTAGAGTTTCAGATAAGTGCTTGAGAACCTGTATAATTATCCCCATTTTATAGATAAGGGCACTAAGTTTCAGTGAGACCAAATAACTTGCCTAAAGTCACACAGGTAATAAGGGCCAGAGCCTTGATTTGGAATGAGCCTCTTCCCAGAGTCTGTGTTCTTAACCAATACACCACAACTTAGAATACTTTGGAAAAATAGATTGAGGCCAGATTGTATTATTTTATGAGTTGTAAACTAAGGAGGTTAGGCTTAATTCTCCTGAAAAAAAAAACAGGAAAAATACTATATTACGTGTGTTTCCAGAAGATTGGTCAGGTAGAATTATGTACTGGGTATATTGGATGGAGTAAAAATTTGTGCTAGGCAAATTAACTTTAAGAGCATAGCAATTTGTATTTTGAAATTTACCAGAAAGCAAGTAGTTTTCAAAGAGAGTGAGCTCATAGGAGGTGGATGGTATGGATTAATTTATATTACCGTAGCCTATAATGGATAAAATACATTTCCCAGTGGCTTCTCACTGCGCACAAAAATGACTTACGCTGTCAGTGGAACAGTGATTATACCCATTAGTGAAATATAAAAATTCAGCTCAATTAAATTACTTATGCTATTTTTTTTCCTTTCCTATGAATATATTTTGACATTCAAGTACATCTTCATGAGCTAACAGAATTTGAAGCAGCTACAATTTATTCTGTTTCTAGTTGTGGTTAAATGATTATGTGATTCATCAATAAACAGATAGCTAAGTTTCACAGTATATCTTAGTTTACAGAGAGATTATGACACCATGACATGTAGTAATGCAGTGAAAGGAGGAAGTTGAATGCAGATTTGTTGTTTCACAAATGCTTCCATAACTTAAAGTTTAATTTAATGTTTTGGATGAAAGCTGTTATCCTAGAAGAGTACAGAAAAATAAATTGTAAGAGAATATAACATTTCATCTCACTTAAGAGTTAGCAGTTATTAACAGCCACTTGGCAAGGGAAGACGTGGATAGTGAATATGAATGATTTTTAAATTATTTCCCATCCCCTCACTTACAATATAATAATTGAATCAGAAGGGTTGATTATAATAACAAGTACTAAATCCTTATAAGTTCGTGAAATTTATTTCAGTGTATTTTCTTAGTGTATGGCTTAGATTAATATTTATTAGCTTGCATGAATATCCTGTGCATGGCTTTGTTAATATGACGGAGAAGTTCAAACAATTGTGTTACTTCCCTGATGTACTGAGAACACATACACACACACACACACACACAAACACACAACTACCAATAAAAAGTCTACAATTACACTGATAATTCCATATATAATCTAAATGCCTCTTCCAAAATAATTTGAGAAATAAATTAGCATTCAAAATTTATTCTTTCATTCTATTACCAAATCCAAGATGATAGAGAGGGAGAAGTATAAAATATAATTTGAACACTACTCCTGATTTTGTATTTACATGCCCAAACTATTTGATTAATACAATTTTTATTTTATAATAGTTTCAGATTTATAGAAAATTTGAAGGATAGTATGGAGTTTCCATGTACTACATACTTTCTCCTATTATTAAAATTGTATAATAGTATGATATATTTGTTATCATTAATAAACCAATATCTACACATCATTATTAACTAAAGTCTGTATTTTATTCAGATGTTTTTAGTTTTTAATCTGATATCATTTTTCTGTTCAAAGATCCCACCTAAGGCGAAATGCATTTAGTCACTACATCTCCTTAAGCTCCTATTGGCTGGTGTAGTTTCTCAGACTTCCCTCTGGTTTGAAGACCTTGAGAGTTTTGAAGAGTACTGGCAATATATTCTGTAGAATGTCCCTCAGTTGAGATTTGATTAATGTTTGATTTGATTAATGTTCTCAGAAGTAGACTGTGTTTATGAGTTTTTAGGAGGACTACCATAGAGGTAAAGTGTCACCTTATTCAGGGTCTATCAGTGTTGATGTTAACCTTGATCATCGGCTGAGGTAGCATTTGTCATATTTCTCCACTTTAAAGTTACTTTTTATCTGCTTTCCATTCTGTACACTTTCAAAGCCAGAGACACTATGAACAGCCAACGGTTAAGTAGTAGGGAGTTAGGCTCCATCAACTTAAGGGCGGAGCATCTAAAATGCATTTACAATTTTTCCTCAAGGAAGTTTTGCCTCTTTCTTCTACTTATGTATTTGATTATATTTAAAAATAAATATGGGCTAATAAATATATATTTTATATCTTGTATTATATTCTAAAACAGCATTGTTTATTTTGCATTTCAAATTGTTCAAGCTTTGGCCATTGGGCACTGTTACATTTAGCTACTGTGTATCTTTATCATATACTTACATACACACATATACATATATATATAATTAGCACTTTCTTACATTCTGACCTATAAGCTATTCCAAGATCACTTGTATATTTCTTCCCCCAGTCCCAGAATCAGCCATTTCTTCAAGGAGACTTCCAATGGTAAAAATAATAATAATAATGTATTTAGGTGAAATTTACATAATGTAAAATTAACTATTTTTAAAGTAAAAGTTCAGTGCCATTTTGAACATTCATAGTGTGGTGCAACCACCACTTATAGTTAGTTCCAAAGCATTCCACCACTCCAGAGTAAAACCTTTACCCATGAAGCAATTTTTACCCCTTGTCTCCTCCCCAAGGCCCCTGAAAACCCCCGATCTGCCATCTGTCGCCATGGACTTACCAAATTCTGGTCATTCACATGAAATCGAATCATAAAATATGTGATATTTTGTGTCTGGCTTCTTTCACTTCACATAATGTTTTGAGGTGTAACTGTGCTGTACCATGTATCAGTACTTCATTCCTTTTTATGGCTGAATATCATTCCGTTGTATGCATACCCCACAGTTTGTTTCTACACTCATCTACTGATGGACACTTGGGCTATTTCCACCTTTTGGCTATTGTGAATAATGCTGTTATGAACATGAATGTATATACAGTTGTTTTACATTATTTTAGCTACATACCTGGGAGTAGAACTGCAGGTCATGTGTTAATTCTGTGTTTAACTTTTCGAGGAACTGCCAAGCTGTTTTCGACAGCTGATGAACCATTTTACATTCTACCAGCAAATTATGGGCGGGTCTAATTTCTCCACCTTCTCAAAACTTGTCATTTCATTTTATTTATTTATTTATTTTTGAAACCCTCCTAGAGGATATGAAGTAGTGTCTCATTCTAGTGGATGTGATTGTGGTTTTTATTTGCACCTCTCTTATTTTAGTTAATTAATTGTGTCCCCAAAAAGATGTTGAAGTCCTAACCCTCAGCACCAGTGTATGTGATTTTATAGAGCCTTTGTGGATGATCAAGGTAAAATGAGGTCATTAGGCTGGGTCTTAATCCAGTATGACTGGTGTCCTTATAAAAAGGGGAAATTTGGACAGAGACTGACATGTACAGAGGGAAAATGCAAAGAAGCAGAAAAAACACCATGTACAACCCAAAGAACACCTGACACTTCAGACTTTAGGAGAGAGGTATGGAACAGATTCTTCCTCAGAGTCTTGAGAAGGAACAAATCCTGCCAAAAATCTGATCTTGGACTCCTTGTCTCCAGAACTGTGAGACGATAAATGTCTGTTGTTTAAGCCACCCAATTTGTGGTACTCTGTTAAGGCAGCCCTAGCAAACAAATACAACCAATGTATGATTAGTGCTTATTGACCAGGTGTTTATTGGCCATTTGTAAAAAAAAAAAATTGGAGAAATGGCTATTATTTTCATTTTTACATGAAAAAAATTGGGTTGTTTGTCTTTTTATAAGTTATAAGTCTAGTCTAGTTATAAGTTAGTTATATACCTGGATATTATACCCTTGTCAGATATATATTCTCCTATTTTCTAGGTTCACTTTTAACTTTCTTGATAATGTCCTTTGATGCCCAGAAGTTTTTAATTTTATGAAGTTCAATTTATCCTTTTTTTTTTAACTCAAGTTTTCACTCTGTTTCACTCATATGTCATATCTAAGAATTATTTGCCAAATTCAAGGTCATGAACATTTACTCTTATATTTTATTGTTAGAGTTTGATGGTTTTACTCTTATATATAGGTCATTGATCCACTTTAAGTTAATTTTTGTATATGATGTGAGAAAGTGGTCGCACTTCATTCTTTTGCCTGTGGCTATCCCAGAACCATCTGTTGATATACTACATAATAATATTATTAATAAAAGAATTGAAATATCATTATAATCTATGAGTACAGAATGTCTTTCTATTATTTCAGTCAATTAATTTATTTCACCATATAGTTTTTATAGCTTTTAAAGTACATGTCTCTCATACCCTTTGTTTAATTTATTCCTATGTATATTATTTTTTGAATGCTATTTTAAATGGAATTGTCTTCTTAATCACCTTTTCAGATTATTAATTTCTGAAAAATAGAAACACAACTGATTTTTATACCCTGAAACTTTGATTTTATACCCTGTAACTTCACTGAATTTATTAGCTGTAGTAGCCTTCTTATGGATTTTTTGGGATATTCTACAATAATAACACATCATCTGTGAATAGACATATTTTTACTTTTTCCCTTTCAATTTGGATCCATTTTATCTCTCTCCTGTATAGTTGCCTGGCTAGAAATTCCAGTACAATGTTGAATACCATTGGCAAAAACAGGTATCCTTGTCTTCCTCCTGATATTAGGGGGAAAACCTCCAGATCATACCAAGCAAGAATGTGTATGAAGTTATTCTGCAGGCTTTTTATAAATTCCCTTTAACATCTTAAGTAAGTGTTCTTTAATTTCTAGTTTTCAGACAGTTGTGCCATGAAAAAGTGTTGGATTTTGTCACATGAATTTTCTGCATCAACTGAGAAGATATGGAAGATCATGTGCTATTTTTTTCCCTTAATTATTTAATGTGCAGCTGATTTTTTTTATGTTAAGCCATTGTTGCATTACTGGGATAAATTCCACTTTGTCATGGTGTAAATTTCTTTAAGAGGCTGTTGTATTTGATTTGCTAGTATTTTTAAAATATATATATATATTCAACTAATAGATGATAGATAGATTTTTCTTTATTCAAAACAAATATAGGTCCATAGTTATCTTTTGTAGTGATATCTTCACATGGCTTTGGTATCAGGGTGATGACCTCATAGGATGTGTTCCCTCTTCTTCTATATTTTGGAAGTGTGTGTGAAGGGTGGGTGTTATGTCTTCTTTAAATGTTTGGTAGAATTCACCAGTGAAGACATCTGTTCCTGTGTTTTGTTGGAAGAGTTTTTAGTACTGATTCAATCTTTTTACTTTTTATAGATTGTTCCAATTTTCTATTTCTTCTTGGGACAGTTTTGGTAGTTTGTGCGTTACAGTAATTTATCCATTTCATCTTGGTTATCTAATTTGTTGGTGAAAATTATCTGTAGTATTATATTCTTTTTTATTTCTCTATAGTTGATAACAATGACTTTTATTACTGATTTTAATTATTCCTTCTAGGACTCTCTTTGTCAGTAAAGCTAAAGGTCTGTCAATATTTTTGATCTTTAAAAATATCCAATTATTGGTTTCACTGATTTTCTCTAGCATTTTCCTATTCTCTATTTTATTTATCTCCAGTCAGATCTTTATTATTTCCTTCCTTGTGTTACCTTTGGGTTCAGGTTGCTCTCCTTTTAGTTTCTTAAAGTGCAAAGTGTAAAACTTTAAGTCTAGCTGTTTAGACATAGTAATGAGCATGCATGTGAAGTACACCACAAGCTCTTTAGTACATAGCATAGTTAAAATGTGTGTGCCTTGTTAATCCAATCTGAGGACGTTCGAGGAGTCTGGCTCATGAGG
Organism: Stenella coeruleoalba; assembly: GCF_951394435.1. Lineage (NCBI taxonomy): Eukaryota > Metazoa > Chordata > Mammalia > Artiodactyla > Delphinidae > Stenella > Stenella coeruleoalba. Next base: position 4,264,634 of record NC_137159.1, read on the forward strand.
CTAGGTTATAGCATGCACTTCTCTAAGCACTTCCCCACTCCAGCCTCTCCCTTAAGCATCTGCAGGTAAGTCATTTGCATTAGTTCAAAACCTGAAAGTGAAAATTGATGAACTAGTTTTGTACTTGCCAACAACTTGCAGAGATTAGACAGCCGTTGGAAAGATATCAAGGGGGGCTTAGGGATCCCCATCTGAGGTATTTCAAATTAACAGCTAATGGATGCTTTTAATAGCTTTTTTATGGTGAGGCTGAATGAAAATTAACAACCAAAAACAACTACATTTTGCATAGCAGATCTCTAGTGTTTTTACACTATACTTTGATGAGACACAAGAACCCTTAGCTTCATATTTACACAGTGAAATTACAATGCATATAAAAAGATTAATAAATACATATGCATATTACTGGAGGCTTGCTTACTATTTTTATGTAACTCGATAATCTAAGCAGCAGTATCTTATTCCTGTTTTAACCATGCATGTAAAAACAAGTCCATTATTATGAAGCTGCTACTATGATGTACTTAATATTTGGTGAAACCAGTGATGAGTTCATTTTCTATCCTCTATAGATGAATCAAAATCAATCAGAATACTTTTTGCATGTAGAAATTATTACTATACTAAATGTTTGGAGGAAAGGTTGTGGTCTCTGATTCATCAGATATGCAATCCCCACCCCCAGTCTTTTTTTTTTAATGTTATCCAGTAGAGGATAATAAGGACAGAAGCATGTTTATAGCTGGTACCCATTGAATATTTCAGCTGAAGAAAATGAGAGTATTATCTATACAAATGTTGAATTGGACTGAGAATATTTAAGAAACCTATCTTATTTTGGTTCTTAGAGTCTATATGTATGTTCTTGAGTAAGAACCATCAAACATACAAATATTAAAGAAATCTATCTTTAGTGATAAGTTCATATATATATATATATGCATATGTATATATTTTTTCCAATGTGCTTAGTGAAACTATGCAGATAGGTCTGATGTAGGCAAATTTAAATATACCAGTTTCAGAACTGTGGCCCATGATTATGTAGTTTTTAGGCTCTTGACTCCTAACAATCAGTTTATAACAGGAAATTTTTAATGAAATTTTCATTCTTAGTCATTCAGAAAACACTGCTTTACAGGCTTGTTAATATTTTCATATAAGACAAACCCAATAATTCTTGCTGAGGCCTTGCATTGTATCATTTAATACTATAAATGTCTGTGTGTTCCTGATATATTTCTTGAAATAGAAGCAACTCCTATCCCTTGTCCAAAAGGACATTAATTATAAAGGTGAACTTGAGAAGAAACAATTATTGTAGAATCTCTCAGAACTTTGAAAATTTTGATTTAGTGAAGTCAAGTCATTGTAAGTCGGAGGCATCTGTAGTTCTCAATGCTTTCTCTGTGGCGTCCCCTGTAGTATCTGACATAAGCTTAAAAACTGCTGAATAGACTAATGAAGAAAAAGAGTACTCTGTCTCTTGCGATGGTCAGTTGGTAACTCAGTTTCCATCCCAGCATCTTCCCCAGTTGGCATTCAGTGGACATACAGCTTGTCCTCTGACCTTTATTCACCCTAGTGCACACATTTTTCTCAAGCTGATGTGAACTGATCGCAGGTACCTTCAGCTACCTTTACACTTCATGGTTCTTCTAACCCCTTACATATCACCCATTTTGGCAAGAGGTGCCCTGATTTCAACATCACCAAGAGTAAAAAGATAAAATCAAAATGTGAAAGGAAATTGAAATGGGAGAAATTTATGAGGTGGTTAGATGCAAAATCTGTGCTTTTACATTTTTCTCAGGCATCCATCATAAATCATTACTTTTTTCAAAGTATCTGCAATATGACTCTTTAAAGGAGAGCAAATAATTGCATAAATGATCAAAGTGAATTTTGAAAAATCCTAAGTCAAGTCCTATTAAATACAGCTTTATGTTTGGTAAATTTTTCATTATTTGCATTTTGCATTATCTAATATTTCAGCTATCCTTTGGCTTCCTAAAATTTATTTTACTTGTGAATTTTCTCTTAATGCTTCTTGTACATGTACCAAAAGCTAGCATCCCAGGTCATGCCACCCTGTCATACATGACCACATCCTGCTCTATCCTTCCTAGTCAAGACTCTGGAAATCCCTCTGTTTGGTCCATCAGCATTACTTTTAACTCCTTTAGCCCTGCCAGCCCTCTCCTGGTAATCCTGCTTCTTGCTCAGACTTGAGGACTTCCTGGCTTTGTGAAAGTGCACAGATAGCAGAAATCAGTTTAGCAGTATGATTGCTCTTATGGTCAGTCTCTCTGCCTTGTTCAAAAGTTGACTTAATGTACTAAATAATCCACCAAATCATTACATAATGTAGACATAGAAAAAAATTAACTTATTTTGAGATTTTCAGTGCATTCTGAAAATGATACACAAAGGTGAAAGTGAAGCTTTTACAGTTCTTGATGTGTTTGCTGGGGGAAAAGAAGCAATATTCTGAGCATGTGAAGTGATATGAGAAGTATGAACTTGATGAGAAATTTGCGTTTCATTACCAAGAGCTAGTATAGACATTTTGAATTGAATAATTTAAATTAGTCCACCCAATTCTACTGTATTTGAAGGACATGGAGTATGGGATGTGTTAGATTATGAGGTGTGGTCAACTGAGTAATGACAACCCCACCCTTGCCATATGTCCCCGGAACCTGTTATGCCAACTTACATGCTAAAGGAGACTTTGCAGACATGATTAAAGATCTAGGTAGTTCCAATTTAATCACAAGGGACCTCATAAGGAGGAGGGAGGAGAATCAGAGTTAGAAAAAGGAGCTGTGAGGATGAATAGCAGTTGGAGTGATGCATTCTGAAGACAGAGGAAGAGGTCATGAGTCAAGACATGCAGGACGCCTTTGGAAACTGGAAAAGGGGAGGAACCAGAAGTCCCTCCATAGGAAAACAGCCAGGGCAATGACTTGATTTTAGTCCTATAAGATTCACTTTGGATTTCTGAATGCCAGAACTGTTGAGAACTGTAAGATAATATATCTGTGTTGCGTTAAGCCCCTAAGTTTACAATAATCTTTTACAACAGCAATAGGAAAGTAATACATGAAGTGAGTGAATATTATAAGCCAGAAGGAAGTCAGAGCAGCATATACATTAAGAAGGAACATTTGAAGTATCCCAATCTCCTTTATCTGTCACTTTTTTTGTTTTTGGCCTTCAAGTAAACTTTTCTTTATAAAATTAAAATGTGGGTAAAAATAAGTATACAATGAATACACTTGTTTTCAACAACATAAACAGATTTTTGTTTTGCTTCAAATTTGTTTCTTTTACATAAATGAGGAATTACACAGTTAAGTTACATTTAAGGTCCCTGCTTCCCAGGGGAAATTATCTCATGAATTTACTGTTTATCGTTCCCACGTGTGTTTTATACTGTAACTCTATAGATGTACATCACTGACATTACAAAGAGTTGTGTACAAGTTTAAGATTTTACAGAAGTACAAATCCTTTCAATATTATCTTTGAGTATTGTGTTCAGTATTGTTTGTTTGACTTATTCATGTTTACAGAAATAGTTATTGTGCATTTATTTTAACCACTGTGGAGTATTCAATGATGTGGGTATATCTTAGTCCATTAGGGCTGAAATAACAAACATAGCATAGACTGGGTGGCTTATTAAATTGGAAATTTCTCACAGTTCTGGAGGCTGCAGACTTGAAGATTTGGGCCCTGGCAGTTTTGTTGTCTGCTGAGGAGTTGTTCCCTGTTTCACAACCAACTGCTTTTTGCTGTACCCTCACATTCCAGAAGGGATGAGAGAGTTCTCTGTGTTTCTTCTATACGGGCACTAATCACATTCATGAGGGTTCCACCCTTATGACCTCATCACCTCCCAAAGGCATCCCTCTCCTAAAATGATCACCTTGAGGATTAGGATTTCAATATACACATTTTGGGGGAACACAAATATCAGCCCATACTAAATATATATTGATAAATTGTATTCATTCTTTTCACAATGGACACTTAGGATTTTTTTTCAGTTTTTACTTTTACATACAAGATTCTATGAATGCCTGCATAGATGTCTTCTATACATATCTGTAAGTCTTCCTCGGTCTACCTAAAAATAGAACTGCTGGTTTATAGTTCACACTTTTCTTCCTTTTGGTGGCTAGTTATAAATAATCTTTCAAAACGGTTTATCAGTTACAATCTAACGTACAGCTTATGAGAGATCCTACTGCCCCATGTCCTTGTAAATATTTCAAATATCAGATTTAAAAATTTTGGCCAATAAATTAGTATATAATATTATATTATTTTGAGCCCATGTGTGAAATTCCTCTTCTTATCTCTGCCTATATTTTCAGTATTTGCCTTTTCCTATTTATTTGCAGGGTTATTTTTGTTATATATTCTGCATTTCACGTATAATAATTCATTATTAATATTAATTATGTAGATAACATACATTCTTTTTACTCTTTGGCTTAAATATCACTCTTTTAAATGACTTTTGATGACTATTAATTTTAATATAGTTGAAATAATCAATCTTTTTCTTAATGGATTAATGTCATGTGACTGGTTCAAGAAAATTTCACTTAACTTTTAATTTATTTTTATTTTTTTAATTAATTTATTTATTTGCGGTACGCAGGCCTCTCACTGCTGTGGCCTCTCCCGTTGCGGAGCACAGGCTCCGGACGCGCAGGATCAGAGGCCATGGCTCACGGGCCCAGCCGCTCCATGGCATGTGGGATCTTCCCGGACCGGGGCACGAACCCGTGTCCCCTGCATTGGCAGGCGGACTCTCAACCACTGCATCACCAGGGAAGCCCTAATTTTATTTTATTTTTCACTTTTATTGATAGCTAAGAACAGATTAGAAAATTAGGACTAATACTGAAACTTTTCTTTTTCTTTCCTTTGAAGTATACCAGTATTTGTGGTATAATTTTAAAATATAAAGCAGTCTGTGCCTGCACAGTTGGTAAAGCTCTTTTGAGGATTCCATACATCATTTTTTTTTGCCATATAAGTTAAATTAAAACTTTAATTTCAAAGTTTTGCCTACTCATTTAAGTTTCTAATTCATCTCTAATTAGTTTTTGCACAGAATATGAGTAGATAGAAATTTTTAAATATACACAGTTGTTCTGATACCTTTTATTTAATAACCCTCCTTTCTGCACTCTTCTGTAATGTCTACTCAGGTATATACCAGGTTTCTATACATGTGTGAGTCTGTTTCTGGCTTATATTGGTTACATTGGTTTGCAGGGTTTTTTTCTGTGCTAATATCACAATACTTTCATTCATAAGGCATCATGATTATCTTGATAATTATTAGAGCATGCCTCTTAACATGTTTTTCTTTTTGAGGAATATATTTACTTTACGGTGCTTTGTACTTACCTTTTAGCACTGAGAATCAACTGATTAATTTCCACTAAAAATATTTTAGAAATCTGTCTTTTTCTGTGTGGATTTTAAGAATACCTACTTATTCTTCATTTTCAGCATTTTAATTTCAATACGTGTGCATGTGCAAGTTTTGAAGTAATGAGGATAACTCTAAGCTCAAAGATCTTTTTTATCTGTGTAATGATAGTTTATTACATTGTGAATTAAAACACTCATCATAAATTCAAACTGATTCTCTTTCACCTTCTGAAAGTAATGGAATAATTTTTGTTTGCATTATTCAGGAATCAAATTTACAGTTCCCAAGGAACCTGGACCAGTTATGGATATTGACTACATAGTTCTTTAATTTTGGGTAGTTTTATTTGTTAATTACATGTATAAGTGGAGTCACAAGGCAATGAAAAATGCTCAGATGGATTGCATCACCACCTGTAATTCAGTATCTTCTGTGCAACGATTGCTTGGCCTGCCAATAAATAAATTTCTAGTTGAGACTTTTTCTCACAGGGAGGACTAATATGGAATTTTATGTTAAGCTTTTGAAATACAGATGATGTAGAATACAGGCACTGTTTCTCAAACAATATTTTATATCATTTTATCTGCTGATCACATAATTTTATTTTTTATTCAACTCCAAGAAACATTGGTTCCTTTTTAATCAATGCTTCAGAGCCTTTATCTCTCCAGCCCCATCCTTGGTGCTAAGAGCTTCCAGTGATGAAAGAACCTGTTGCTTGTCTGTGGAGACCTTGAAATCCATTTAGGGATATAAACAATGCACACAATTAACTATTTATTATAGGGAATCATGTAACTGAATGGTAAATTATGTGGCATAGTCTAAAAGTGGTTTAATATTCAAAGATCAGATAAAGAAAATGTGGTCTAAGAAAACCTTCAAGAATGTGATAAGCTACCCAGATTTTAAATAATGTTGTAATTTTTTAGGTTATGGTCTTCTTTATCAGAGATTGCTTTTCCCCTGTACAATGTTTAAAGTAATATTCTGAAATGAATGAGGAAGCAGGCCTACATTACAGGAGAAGATTATAAATAATAACATAATATTTATTAGATGTTTGCTGTGTTCCAGGCACAAAATCTCTATACTGTAAGGATTATTATTAGTACCTTATAATTAAGGAAACTGAGGCTCTGAGAAGTTAAGTGCTCTAACATGTGGTGCATCCAAAATTCACACCCAGCGTCATCGTGTATCATATGAATAGTCTTAATTTTTTTCCACGTTACCATAACATTATTGTGTGTTGGCTTTTTAGTATGATAGACTCAAGTTTCCTGTTCACTGGTGTGTGTGTGTGTGTCACACGCACTTGTGACTTGACACTGTTTCATCATAAGCCAAGCAACGTATAAATTAGCTGAAATTGAGAACAATTTCTGAAACATTACTAAATTACAGTATAAGTCCTAAAGAACCATTAGAGCATAATAAATTGCATCTATTCAAACAAAAACAATAAAAATGTAGAGTGATTAAAGTTATCAGAAAAATTATGCCAGGAGTAAGAACAATATGACTCTCTCTTATTAAACATATTGCTGTGAGTGGTCTATGATTACTAATTAATTTAGACATTTTGTACCAATAACCATGACAAAATCCTTCTGTATTATTAACGTAGATTCTACATAAAAATCGTGCTATACTTTAGAGAAAAAAAGGTACCATTTCCTTCTTTTGATGTTCAGTGGTATGATTTCTGCCTCACCTGCTCACCTACCTCTATTCCATAATGATTATCACCATTGAAATGATCATATCAAATACTAATTAAATAAGCATAATAATTATATTTTTAATAGATGTATGACCATTTAGTGAGCTATTACTATGTACTAGATGCTACAATTAGCATTACTGTTTGTCAGGTGAACTAATCAGGAAGACAAATATTTTAGGGAAACATTTCTAAGTGCTTTCGGCTTTAGCAAAATGTTTGTACATTCATTGAACCAATTGAATACTCTTCCAGCTGTTTTTCAAAGCTAACAGTGCCCGCACTTTGCTTTTGATCTTCATTTTTTTTTACTGGCTAATGCCACAATATAGTGATGCAGTGGATCGGTGCTGGAGGGGACTCTGATTCCAAAATACCCCTGCAGGTAAGGGCAGAGAATGCTAGGGAAGAGATAAAGTTGTTCCAGAGGTACTTTCTGGGCATTTAAAAGCTTCATTTGGGATTAGATATAGCTCATAACAAAAGAGACACAAAATAATAGTGGCTAAAACAAGGTAAGAATAAACATCTTTCTTATGGTAAAACTTAGAAGTAGAAAATCCAGAGTTAGTACTGTGGCTCTGCTGACAAAGTCCTCAGGTCCGCAAGATCCTTCTAAGATTCTGGGCCACAATTCTTTAAAGTATATTATCATAGTTCAAGATGATGCTCCAGTAATCACATCCACATTTCAACTGGCAAAATAGAAGGAGGGAAGAAAGAACAAAGGAAACACTGCACAACTGCATTTATCCCCTTGCCAGATTTTGCTGACATGCCGATCAATTTGCTGTAGAGATCATTACTGCTTCTAATATCTATAGAAAACAAGTAAGGAAAGAAAAGATGATGCTGAGAAGTTCAGTGTTACAACTTGGTCATATTGTTACTAAATTTTTGTCTTTATTTGAATCATAATTAAAGAGATGGTTTCTAGAGAAGAGATGATCTATTCCTAGACTTAACTATATTTGAAGTAACCAGAATTATTAGTTAACATTTCAGGAAAGATTGTATGTATTTATGTGTAATTCAAACCACTTATTCTCCTCTAAGGTAATGCTTCATATAAATGAATATTTAATCCCTATAAAATATTTTATTTATTTTGATTAGAGTACAAAACACAATATTTTCACCTATAATTTTTATCTCCATTAATTTGTCAAAAAGAAAACTGTGAATTCTGGTTTTAGTTGAGAAAGAGAAGCCTATGTTGGACTAGAGTCCTCTTTTCCATAATTATTATCATCATTAAAATGATCATCTCAAATACTAATTAAATAAGCATAATAATTATATTTGTAATAGATGTACTACCATTAAGTGAGCTATTACTATGTACCAGATGCTATGATAAGCAATAGCATTTGTAGCAACTGGTAGCAGGTAGCAATTATAAGCTTTAGACAAATTACAAAAACTTACTATTTAAAGAAATGGAAGAGGGGGAAAATAAATTGGAGGGAATTCAACCATTGAAAGGAGAAGGGAAGTAAACTGAGTGGGATTCACATTTATACAGCTTTTCCATCAGGGCCCCTCTCCAGTATGTATAGTGCAAGTCAGTTAGAACTCAAGCAGAAATCAGGGGTCTTTTTGGCTTAAGGTATCAGAGTATGGAATTTAAGTCTGCTGTAATGTTCAAAATTGATGTTAAAAATGAAGGAAAACAGGAATCCAGAGCATCATGTTTGTTGGGGATCCAAAGTCTGCTATAAATCTCCAGTCCACAATTTTTTGGCTGATCTGTGATTTGTGCTTGTAGGAGGAGGGTATATCAAGGAGGCTACAGAAGAGAAACAACTGGAGAGAAAAAGAACAGAACGTAGAATTCAGATGATGTCCACCTATGAGACAGTGTTGAGTTTGAGTCCCCTGCTTTAGATGGGTTGATAAGTACATCAAGCTTCTATTACAGCTTATACAACAGTGACAGAAAAAAAGTTAAAGGTGATAAGCTAACAAGCTCTCCTAATAGAACAAAACCCGACTCTTCACAAGATATACCATACCCAATGTCCAGTATTAAAGCATAAATATTGAGATATTAGAAGGAAATATTTGTATAGCAAAGAGGTTTTTAAAAAAATACGTTAGCCTGAATACACAGCCAACAAATATTGATGCAAAATGATGTAGCTATTGATATTAGTTGGCAAGAAATTTAAAGAAACAAACAAAAATCTGTTTAAGGACTTAAATAAAAATACGATTTTAATAATGGACCAGATGGAGGAATCAGTATAAGTGTGGAAAATATCAGAAAGTGCCAAGGGAACTTTTAAAACTGAAAAGTAAAATAACAGAAATAAAATTTTACTTGATGAGCAATAATAGAACGTTTTGAAAAAAATAGAAGTAAAAGTCAGTGAACTTGGAGGCAGAGCAGCACATTTCCCAGTATAGACAACAGAGAGAAAAATAATTGAAGAGACTCTTACTTACCCAAAGTGGAACTGAAGTCCCCCCAAAAGAGAAATAAGAGTTGTTCAGAAAGAAAGTGTAAAAATATTGGTGAAACTTTTTCCAAATTTATTGAGAGTTCAACTTTAAAAAGTTAAGGATCTCTAAGAAATACAAAGAAACTGGTAAATATTAAAGGTAAATATTGAAAGCAGTAAGAGGAAAAAAGACATATTACGTAAGAAGAAGAAGAAGAACAAAAATACTTGATATCTTGAAAGAAATAATGGAACCCAGAAAACAACGAAACATCGTGCTTACAGAGCCCAAAGGGAGAAAAAAAAATAAGGTAAAAATTTTAAACATTAACAATTAAAAACTTAGCCAAATGAAAACCAGGTAAAATATTGACAATAAATCCATGGTTTGAATGATATGAAGACTAAAGAAGCAGAAATATCCTTTAAACATATATAGGTATTTATATATAATATTTAATCAGTTATAAGATAACATGGTATCTTCAAATTTATAATGCAATACTAGGTGCTATTCTATTCAAATTATTATTAGAAATGAATATGTAGCTCTATGAAATGCAAAGTTAAATGACAAAATGTAAATAATTAAAACTGACAATTGAAGTTTTAAGAAAAGATATACAGAAAAATAACTATGTAAGAAAGTTAAATACTCCAAAACTAGACCCTTTTATCATTGATTTCCTTTAAGAAAACATCAATACTCATATTATATACATGGTTTTATGGAATGAGGAAGCTATCCAATATCTTTTATGATGCTAATATAACACTGATATTAAAATCATGTAACAACAACTAGACCAAAAACTGCATTTCAGCTATTACATATAGCTTGAAATTTTGGCAAAAATGTGTGACAAAAATGCTCTCCATATAACCATATATCTGACAGCTTTAAAGTTGGCTTATTATTAAAGAATATGTGAACAATATATTCTATATATATATGTTCTTTATATATATATATATATACATTTTTATAAGTTCTGTTTGAAAACCATATTACATGTATATAATATATACATATTATATAAAATATATAATTATATATAATATAGACAGTATATATATACTGCTCTCTCTCTCTGTATATATATATATATATACACACACACACACACACACACACACACACACACACATGTATATATGTACATGTAAAAGAATAGTGTGTCTCAAATATGAGATAATTATCTCCACATACTGGAAGCCGTGCAGAAATGTTGAATGCAGCCTCCTGCAGGGTAAAAGACTGAAAGTACCCCATGAGCCAAGGGGAATGAAGGTGTGCTCACAGCTTCAGGCTGGGGGCTGGCCAGGTTTGCGTCTCAGGCATGTATCTCATCCCTGCCCACAGATCCATCTTCCATCATCATTAAACAGATTTCAGTTGAATGCAACTCTTCAATTATAATATTAGCAAACCTCAGTGTCTTGAAAAACAGAAGAAAATGAAAGAAAGAACGAAAGAAATAAAACCAGTTGTGTTGTCGTTTAAATTATTAGCACTTCAATTATGGTGCTTTAGGGTAATGCTAAGGGGAGCTATATGAAGTGGGAAAGACAAACGGACACATTTATATCCTTTAAGGCTGTGAAAAGCCCAGCATCTGTTATTGAAAGAGAGCTGAAAAAAAGAGATGAACAGTGATATTGTATTAGCTACAAGTGGGTTTGTCTGTGGGAGATAGAAACCCCAAAGCCACAGAGCCCTTCACGTCTTCTCAGGCAACTACTTGGAGATGGTTAGTTATGAACTAGTTCCTGGGACTCCAAATCCTACCTTGCTGTTCCACCCTTTTTGACCTTAGCTTCATGTTCCAAGACGGCAGCATCCACATTCCAAGCAACAATGTAGAAGGGTTCCAGAAAAAAGAAAAAGGCTTATGTAGACACTGTTTTAAAGAAGGATGCCCAGCAGCTGTCTCACAGTATTTCTGGTAGAAGTTGTAAATTTCTCCATACCTAGTTGCAAAAGAAGTTAGGAAACACAGCCTCTCTTCTATTTAGTGATGTACCAAGCTAAATTATACCTTCCTTCAAAAGAAAAGGGCAGGCAAACCATAAGGCAGAAGGGCTCTGATTTGAAAAGATACATGCACCCAATGTTCATAGGGGTACTATTTACAATAGCCAAGACATGGAAACTACCCAAGTGCCCATCAGTAGACGATTGGTTTAGGACGACGTGATAGATACACACACACACACACACACACACACACACACACATACACACACAGTGGAAAATTATTCAGCCATAAAAAAGAATGAAATATTGCCATTTGCAGCAACATGGATGGACCTAGATGTGATCATGATCAGACTAAGTGAAGTAAGTCAGATGGAGAAAGACAAATATTATATCACCTATATGTGGAATGTAAAAAATAATATAAATTAATTATTCAACATGGAAACAGACTCACAGACATAGAAAACAAACTTATGGTTAACAAAGAGGAAAGGGAGGGGGAGAGGGATAAATTAGTAATATGGGATTAACAGATACAAACTACTATACATAAAATAGATAAGCAGCAAGTATTTACAGGGAACTATATTCAATATCTTGTAATAACCTATAAGGGAAAGTCATCTGAAAAAATATGCACATAGCTGGATCACTTTGCTATACACCTGAAACAAACACAATATTGTAAACCAACTATACTTCAATAAAGAAAAAGACAAAAATAAAATGGAAAAAAGAGCAGAAGAGCATAATAATAATGGGCAAAAATCATCAGATTTCTCAAGATGAATCCCAAAGAACTTATAAGGACAAACTTGGAAATGTAACCCCTCCCCTACATCATCCCTGGAAAGTCAATTACTTTGCAGATTTTCAGAAGTAGTTGGACAAAGGTACAGCATTAATACAATTTAACCATCTGTACACAATGAGCCTCAATTGATAAACCCTTCAGCAGTAATATGTACCTACTCTTTCCTTAGAATAGCTGTTCTACCACAAAACAAAGATAAATGGAATTGACAGTTTGTGAATGTCATCTGTAGAGTTTATCGCTTAGGAAGATAGCTATGTAAATGGAAGACATCTCAAGGTTTTAAAGTAAATGAATCAAAAGTCAGAACTTCACTCTAAAAAACCTCTGCAAGAAATAAATCTCAATTAAAAAGTAGACTTTTAAGTTGATGGTAGGAAAAAAGAAACACTTCAGTCTACTGCTGAATCAACAGGAAACAATAGTACAAGCATTTTGGAAAAAAAGTTTAGCTAGGACAAAAACTGCAAAAATTGTTAAAGCACATCTTCAACAGCTCCCTTTTATATAATTTTGACTGTAAGGGTGAAAGCTACTTAGAATAAAACAGGCGTGCAACTAGAAGGTGGTAAGAGTTTTTTAATAATCTTCCATTCTGCAAAACTTTTAAACTATTTAAATATTCTTAGCACTGAGCCTTGTATAATTATCCTGCTCTCATCTTCTCAGGAGAAAAAAAAGAATGAAACACACACAAGCACATTAAGATTGCTTCAATTCTATCATTCCCACGAATTCTACATTTTAGTGCTACAAATTCCCTTTACTTGGTAATTCTGAGAGCAAATAGAACCAGCATTATTTTAAAGGATTGTGAGGAGAAAATAAGGCTCAATACCTTATTTATGTGTATTACCAGTTTCCCAGATAATTATTTATTCAATAATGAAAAACTTGTACTTGGTGCTTGCTCTCTGCTCATCATTGTACTAGGAGTTAGTCTGGCAAAAAATGCATAAAATATCATCTCTCCTAGAAGCTCAGAGTTTGGCAAGGGAAGATGGATTGAAAGGGAAAGATTATTTTAAAATGGTAAGTGCTATGTTTAAAGTGCAAATTTAATACCAAGAACGGAAGATAGGAAGAAACCCTGTAGCAAATCAGGAAAAATTGTATAGAAGAGGTAATAGTTGGGCATGTTTTAAAAAGACTCACAGGAATTCTTCAGATGAATGGACATGCTTTGCAAAGGGACCTACATGAACAAAAGCAACATCTTTAGAAGGAATTGCCCATCATGATGCATAGAACAATTTTTCATCCATACAAATAAATCAGGTAGGAACCAAACAGAACCCTGTGCTTCCTCCCCGCAGTACAAAGTCCCCTCCATGTCCCCTGCCCCTTGTTTATAGAAAAGCTGAAGTCTCTCAGGTCTCCCTGAGTCACAGAAGATGAGGCTCAAGTCACTAAAGATTAGGACAATAGAGTCACAGACTCAGTGTCTGATGCACATTCCTGAACTGTCTTACAGATACTATAAATGCTACCAGAGGGAGAAGCCAACTGCATGATGACCAGACTGCAGCCGTGACACAAGCTGCTCCACCTTGAGCAATACTGAGTCTATTGAGCACAATTCCAAGAACTGGCCTTAAGACAATGGGATTAACACTATTGCTCATAATAATCTATATCTCTGTGGGCATCAAAATAATTGTCGCTTGTTCTGTTTATATATGTAAGTGGGTAACTGTAACTGTTAGCAAAGAGATGCTTCAAACCCATGTCCATATCTTTCACCCTAAGACCTCAATGCCCTTTATCAGCAAGAAGTTATAGAAGAGGGACCTTCATCCCTAATCCCATAGAAATGGAATAATATCTGATGGGGGGGATTTGTAATCAGCTCTTTGGCAGAAAGTGCTCTCAGCAGGAAGCCCTCTTTCTTGTCAGTTTAGCAAAGCTACATTGTAACTAACTTTTTTTTTTGCAACTAACTTTTAAATCAGGAACCGGCATGCTCTGCTCATCTCTGGCCCTAGCACAGCTATCAAATCTTTTGATCACACAATGTCTCGCCTAACCTGTTGGTTCTTTCTGTAGATCAAAGAAGTAGAAATGAAGAATAAGTAATTAACAGATGATCAGACATCTTCCCTAGATTCCCCTTCAGTAATCTTGTGAACAAACTGTGTGAACACGATAACATCTAAAGAAAGAGCACAAGAAGTCTACAAGCCTGCACACAGTGGGGCATGGTGAGGAATCTGATCTCTATCTCAGTGATTAACTGAGACGACTTCACCTTTTCCCTTTAAACTTTCACGGCTGAACAGAATCTTCGGAGTTCGTGTTTCTAGGACACTGAGTCTGCCTTCTCCCCAGATTGCCTGCTTTCTGATTAAAAGCAATGTTTTTCCTTTCTACCAACACTTGTCTCTCAACTATTGATTTTCAAGTGGTGAGCAGGCAGACCTGGTTTGGTAACAAGGTCAGTGCCGCCTTTAAAAATTCTGGCTCTAGGTTGGATCTGGACTCTTACTCATGCCAGTGCTGTGACTTTAGGCAGGTTGTTTACCTTCTCTACATCACAGTTCCACATCTGTAAGAAGATGAGAATACTGCCTAACTCCTAAGCTTGTTGCCAAAAAATCGATTAAGTAATGTGTGTCTCACAATGTCTGCCTCATAATAAGAGCTCACTAAACAGTTATTTTATTCTTCTGTCTGCTCATCTCATCTAATGTTGTTTTTACAGATATAAAAAGCATGTGGCTTGACCAGTCATCTCATGATGTCTCTGATACATAAATTCCCCCTCAACTCTGCCTTAAGTGACAATTGGGCAAGCTGCCGGCACCTCCCTCAGATGTCTCACCTGTGATCCTGTTGCCTCACCTGGGGTTTCTCTTGCTCCTTTCTTATATTCTCCAGGCACTCATTCTTTACGGCCCGTCCAGAACTGTTTTCAGGAATCAGTTAATTCTTTTTTTTTTTTCAGTTAATTCTTGAAAATCATGGGGTCCGAAAGCTTTATTCTGCATTTAAAACTCCATAGCAATGAATGAAATCTTAATCTGTGATCTCCCACTGCTACATTAATATTACCTTATTTTATTATGTTAGCTATTTTCAAAATTTACTCTAAAAGATATTTTTGGCTCAATTAGAATCAATAGTCTAACATTTTTTTCATGTATTTTATAATATGCCTAGGGTTAAATAAAGCTGGGCATGGTGCCCTTAATCAAGGTAATCTTTGTTCATACTGTTACTTCTTTTGAAATATCAGATTATATTTACAGAGACCTTTTCCACAAAGCAACCCACAGAGTGGGAGTTCTTTCTAATATTGGTTTATTTTATTTATTTATTTTTCATTGTAAAATATCATTTCCATTGCTTTATAGTCTTTATTCTGAAATAGTTTTAGCATACCAAGAGAAATTAGACAAACAAATCCAGGTAACTTTTGTCAACCCTCAGATACTTATACTTTGCATCAGTGCTTCTCTATCGCACCAGATATTCACTGCATTAAAATGTATACACTAAACAATGTTTTAAAATCTCATCAATCGATACTTGGTTTCTTCAACCTGAAAGTTGTGGATATGTATTGTTTTATGTTGCACTGAATAAAGATGGCTTCCTAGATTTTGAGCATAGAATATTTCAATAAGTATAAAAAGCAATATCGATATCTCAGGAAGATGCCATATTTCCTCTGAGATAGATGATAGATAGATAGATATAAAATGTGCATTATCTGTCTTTTAAATAGAATAATTGTTATGCATTATATGAGTGCATTCCAAAATTTTATTGGTTTTATTTAATTTTTAAACTTTTTTATTTGTGTCTTTTTACTTTTTCCTGCTTAGGTGTCTGGACGAATTTTTCTAATAGTTTTGATATCAACATATAATTGTTTCACTTTCATGCATGATATAATATAAAATTTATCCTTCTATTATATTTCAATTTTGTTTGTCCAACACTTTTTCCCTCGATCACAGCCAGTATTACGGCATCTTTCTTCTTCCTTGTTTATTTTGTATTATTCAAATCACTCTCTCCTAACATGAACAGTTTGATATCTGCAGATTAAATATCCCACGTAAATGCAAAAGTATTATTATGATGTCAACTTTACCTTCCTCTCTTATTTTTTAAACTGTTCTTTTATGCTATGTAGATGTCCTCTATTGTTCACTGTATTTTCTAAATCCGTTGAAATTTGGGTTCACTTTTATAACAATGTTTCTTTTGAAATATATGAACCAGCAATTCAAAACTTGTGATAATATATTCATGCTAGATAAATATTTTCTATTATAGAATATTCCACAAAATATGATACTGAACTGTTTCACTGAACTTGGGCATGCCAAGCAAGACTAACCTAAAAATTTAACATTATACTTTAGTAATATCCCTCACTTAGTCTTTCATTAGCAACTCTGCAATTTACATGAAGTATGGATGTTTATGCCTCTACACGGCTCTGTCTTTGTTTTAAAGTGATTATTTTCCTGTTTGTAAAGAATCATTTCCAATTGGTTCCTGAATTTAAACCAGACTCTGTGGCTTTTTATTTCAGTAACACTGTTCTTCATAACCTTGCTTTTCCTAAATCAGTTGTCTTTAAGTACTCTATCATTGTTTGGCTGTCCATAGAATTGTTTGGTTCTTTTGAACAGGTGGTTTGAATTTAAAATATGTACAAGATGCCAGAGTGACTCTGGGAATTTGCCTGCTTTCAAGATCACCAAGAAATAGAATATGTATAGGATAGGTTATAAATCCCTCTGTGGTCTATCAGTGTCTCCTGACACTGGAATCGGGGTTCTCAGTTTCTTGTTACATATTTTTTTGTTTATAATTGTTTGAAATTCAGCAAAGAGATTTTTATGGATACAAATACACTTTTAGGTGGATTCCTAAAAGTTTTCTCTACGTGTGCTGGGGTGTTGAATTCAAATATTAGAGAAAAAGATATTCTACATAAAAAGCATTACAGATAATTGAGATTTAGTTTTTTATGTACCAGTTTTTTCAAGTAATAAAATTACACGGTAAACTTATAATAAAATATTTTGATACTGTCTTCTAGGACCTCTATCCTGGTCACAAATCTCACATGCAGGCTCTATTGGCTTCCGATTTTATATCTTCTTCTGGTTACATTCAGATCCCTAATGGCACACTTTATCGTTATTTCATCCTTTATTTTAGACAATATCTACTGATGCCTTAAAGAAAATATAAATAATAAATCCATTTGTAGTAAAGCCCTCTTTCTCTTTCTCCCTATATTTCATATCCCTATTGGTGACCTTTCTAATTAAAAATATATTTATCAAATATCTTCATCAATACCTATTTTAACACAATAATGAAATACCTGTGGTGACAGGAGGATCATTAGTTTATTTATACTTCCCTTTTCTTCTTATGGATATTGCCTTTGCATTGCAATTGGTGAACTTTAATAAAGTTCTTTGAGAAGACTGGAATGGGACAGTATGAATGCATCTCTTCATGTGACAGTGTGACAATCTTTTTCTCTATGAAATTGTCACCCCAGTTTCTGGTAACTTGAGTAATTGTTTTAGTTTCATGGACTACGAAATGTGAAAACTACACTGACACCATCCTCTACTCATGTTACTGCAAGCAAAGAAACAGAAACCTTTGTGCTCATTTCCTCCCCTGAGCTAAGCCATTTATTCCCAATTATCACCACTGCAGGACTTATGACCCAGGATTAGGGACACTGCTTTCTTCTTGTCAGTCTATACAAGAGTGGAAAGGTCCTTCTCCTTTGAACAGAGTAGTAGATCCTTGGTTTCAACTTATAAAGTTCTTCATAAAGGTTAAAGTAGAATGGAGATAAATCTACACAGACTCATTTAGAGCCCAGTCCCAGGTTTTCCATGGGGTCTCGTACCAAATTGCCTCCTGCCTTTCTCTTACATCTGTGCAAACAGAGGAAATGGAGGCTCATTCCCATATAGGACTTCCCCTTCCAACTATTATGTCATAACAGGGACTCGCCTTACCTTCCCTGTTTAAGCAGGTTGGACAAACTATCTGAAACAATATTTGCACATATTGGACACCAGACAAGTCAGGACACTGAAGGGGAAAATAATAAAATAAATCTAAAATTGCCTTAGACTGGTGAGGTTTACACCCTACACTGAAGAAAGGGAGGAGTCAAAGATGCTTAAACATCTCCCTGAGTATAGAGGAGAGAGAGAGTACAGTAGTTGGAAAGTTCAAGGCACACAGCAGAGTACTGGAGAAGCAACAGTTGCTCAGAGAGCGCTGGAGAAGTGAAGAGAGTTCCTCTCAAGCCTTCAGCTGAGTACTAGTCAGTGATAGGTATAAGAAAATGATTAAATACAGGCAAAAACACACAAAAATGGAGGCAGTAAAACAATCCCAGAAGATTACACAGGTCTCAGAATAGCTCATGTCACCATAAGCTGGAATAAATAAACCTTCTAGTACACAAGGCACTGGGTACTCAGAAGGGTATTGCCTCAGCAGTGGGGTAAAATCGTCCTAGAGAAATGGCTTTTCTGGTACCCTCTAATAAAGCTTACAAAAGAGCCTCAAAACAGTGAAACACAACCACTTTGGAAAACAGTTTGATTTTTTCCTACAAAGGTGAACTTAAATCTTTCGTACGACACAAGTACACTACTCCTAGGTAAAAGCCTATGCCCACACAACATAGTGTACACAAATGTTCATAACTGCTTTATCTGTAACAGCCCAAAATGGAAACCAAAATATCCAGTAAATGGATAAACAGATTATGGTATATCCATAAGATGGAGTACTCCTCAGCAATGTAAAGGAATGAAAGACATTTTATTGATACACAAGAAGATGAGTGAATCTCAAAGTTGAAGCTGAAAGAAGCCAGACAAAACAGAACACATCTTGTACGATTCCATTCATATGAAACCAATGAATGTGAGGCAACTGGATGGGAAGCACGTCAGTGGTTGCCTGGGGCCAGGGGTGAAAGATGGGGAGTAAGCAAGGATAGAGTACAAATGTCACAAGGAAACTTGTGAAGATGATGGGTATGTTATATTAATCATGGTGATGTTTTCATGGGTGTATACCTCTGTCAAAACTCATCAAACTGTACACTTTAAATAGGTGCAATTAATTATCTGTCAAGTATACCTCAATAAAGCTGTTAAAAAATAACTATGGGTGATTCCATACAATGGTTTCTGGGCCAATTACCCCAAACCCCAGAGATAAAAGGTTTTCCCTCCCTGAAGTCAAGAGCTCTCCTCCCCTTGGCCTCCCAGAATGACTGACAGGGGAAATTTGATTTGCTTCAAGGAAAACTCTGCCCTCACCTACAGAGCTGCGCTCTGT
Source organism: Stenella coeruleoalba (assembly GCF_951394435.1). Lineage (NCBI taxonomy): Eukaryota > Metazoa > Chordata > Mammalia > Artiodactyla > Delphinidae > Stenella > Stenella coeruleoalba. Next base: position 4,284,419 of record NC_137159.1, read on the forward strand.
TCCTTTGTCCCTCAAAAGAAAATCAAATAATAATTCAACATCAGAATATTTTGTAATATCTTGGTTATTCATTCTTAAGACCCCATGTGAGGCATCAAAAAGACAAGAATAGTCTGGATTCAGCACAATACTTTTGTATCTCTCTTCTTCCATCCAAAGCTTCAAAAAAGTTGTATTACTTTAACTAGAGTGACCTACTTACACATTTAATCTAAATCCACAAATATAAAGTCAACTCATCTAATACTATACACTTCAATATTTCAATGTAAGTCATCCTTTGTTATAACTCTTAATTGTCTCAATTTTAAAATTTTTATAAGTATGATGTTGCTGTTGGATTTTATAGCATTTCACTCAAAATATTTTAAAGCTCTTTTGCTAATCTGGAAGCAGCTCTCTTAGTGTGTTCATTTTTGTCAGAAAACACCTTATTGGATATTCCTAACTGGATTTTTGCTTATGTATTATAATTGCTGCAGAAAACAAATTCCCTTTTGACTGCCTGGAATCCGACCACCTTCCAGACTCAAAGAATACTCCACAGTGGGAAGCAGGGGCAGGAATATTCTCACCCCACACCCTGGAAGGTAAAATGCAGTCAACAGACTCATCCTGGGGTATCTATGTATCCCTGCTTAGGACTTTTAATCTCGGGCTTAGCATGCTTTTATTGTGCAGCATCTAGTGGCTTGGATATTTTGCCATGAAAAAGGACGTGTTACCAACAGCAGCAGCTGAGGCAGGCCGTTCCTGCCACATGACCTTGACTGAGTCTCTTCTGCTCCTTCTGTCTATTATGTTAGTAGGTGAATATCATGTATTTTCTTCTATGTACTTCCAATAAATTACCACTCTGTCTCAGTCAGCCCCAGTTTCTTTTGCATGTAATCAAGAATCCTGAATGATACGTATATGTACGTGTTCACATACATGTTCATATATAAATGCAGATAATGGATTTCTTGTGGGTCCTGGTAGGGACCCGCTCTACATTTTCAGTGATCTGCGGCAATGGAAAGAAGATTGGGCTGAGAGTCAGGCAACCTCAGATTCCTTGTTGTAGCATAATATTGCTCAGTAACATTGACAATATAAATTTACCATTATTATTGTGGTTGCTCTGAGTACCTTAGATGTGAGACAACTGTGAAGACTTGCGGGTGTACTCCTGAAACAAGAGTGAGTGAGAAGGGACTGAGTAAGAAAACACCTTCCAGGGAAAAAAGAAAGAGTGAGGATGCCAGGATCAACTGAATGAATATTGACTAATTCCTGCATATAAAGCAAACGAAACAGTCCTGAGCCATACATATGATACATACATAGTCAGAACCATGGACAATCAGTGAGCTCATGGAGGCATACTAGATAGTTCTACACGATGGTTATCATCTACAGTAGACTATATATTTGTTGTTTGAAATCCTTGCAAACTAATTTTCTTCACTATATATAGATATATTGAACATATATAGAATATATATATATATACACATATATATTTATCTATCGATCTATCTATCTACAGAAAATAACAATGGACACCTCTCATGTTAAGAAATAGGGTGATTCAGGCTTCCCTGGTGGCGCAGTGGTTGAGAGTCCGTCCGCTGATGCAGGGGATGCGGGTTCGTGCCCCGGTCTGGGAAGATCCCATATGCCGCGGAGCAGCTGGGCGCGTGAGCCATGGCCGCTGAGCCTGCGCATCCGGAGCCTGTGCTCCGCAGCGGGAGAGGCCACAACAGTGAGAGGCCCGCGTACCGCAAAAAAATAAAGAAAGAAAATAAAATAAAGAAATAGGGTGCTTCTTGGAAGTTAGTGTAAATGACAAGCCATGGAAGATATAACCTTTAGGAAAAGACTATTTGGAAGGAGAACTGTTGATCTCTCCCACTAAGGCTATAAGTTCAGGTTTTTGTATATTGTATTTTTTGGAAGTAAATATTTATCTAATTTGGTTGTCATTAACGAATAAACAATAGGAGGAAAAATATAACTCTCCATTTATGCTTGAAATAAGGTCATTTTCAAAATCATTAACCAAGAGTAAAAATATTTAAATAATCTCAGTGGTTTAGGAGAATGTAAACCTCGTATACTTATGTTACTAAGGGCAGAATTAAAATAAGCTTCTTCATGTGCTTTTTCCTCCTTTCCTGTTTTATGGATATGATATTAGTATTTAGGTATAATAATTATTTTATTAGAATGATGACTATCTTTTAAAAATAATCAGCTTTTGTTAAGATTTTGCTGCTCCTTTAAAACTCTAACTATGCTCTAGTAAACAGCTTTGAGAACTAAAAAGCTGTTCTCTAGCCTGCTGAGTAAATATGAATTTCACAGTTAAATACATAAAATAATGATTACATCCAATGGTCACGAGGGACATGTTTTTAGGAGTATACTAATTGAACTACATCCTTCAGACAACATGTTTCTACACTTACTGCCGATGAACCATATCTGATTGGTCATTAAGTAATTAGGAATGCTAATGTAAATAAAGTGCCATTCAAATGGGGCTTCAGACTGGAGAGGAATCATATATTTTGTCTTCTGGCCCGAACTATGCACAGAGCAATCAAATAAAACAACCAAGAGAAAAGTACTTAAGACCAGAAGAAAAAGATGGTTCCATCTGTCATTTATGTTAAATAGATCCCATATTTTTAAACAGGATTATTTTTAAAATTTTACTGACAATGTAAAAGATTGAGAAGAAATGGCTTAGCTCGTGAGCTTACATTTTTCTATGCCTATTGTAATTTATATTTATGTGTGTGTGTGCATGTGTGTGTGTGTGTGTGTGTGTATCTAGGTCCTATAAAATAGCAAAGAAGAGAGGTCCCAGACTACACAAGTCATGAAGATGGTGAGACAGAAATGGAAAAATAAATGACACTGGACCAGAAAGAGAGAGGAATATTGACTAAAAGCTACAAGTGAGGAAATGAAGCAATTGGAATAAAAATAAATGAGGAGAAATGGCACAGTGTTTGAAGTTATTAATGAAACCACATAATAATGGGTTGGAATGAGAAATCTCCAGGGTGCTATATTCCTTAAATCTGGAGTATGTGTCAAGAAAATTTAATGAAAGCATTTACTTAGGTATTAAGAAATATGACAAATGATTGTAGAACAATGATTTTAGAATGAGTTAATACAGAAAGTCCTTAAATATTGGGAATTTTTCAAAAGGATGATTTGTTTTAAATGCTTGCATTGGTAGTAAAAAACCTACCTGGCATCTGGCAGGCACGAAGTAAGTATCTGTTAAATGAATTAAGGAATGAGTGAACTAATTATGCAAATTTCAATAAAAGACCACTAGCTTTTCTAGAAAGTAAACAAAGTCCCAAATATTTTCCATTTGTTATTTTGTCAGAATGACAGCCTTTCAGTTATGTTACCACTGTTCCTGCTCCATTTGTGGCATCTTTTGTTGAAGTAGAATTTACATTCAGTGAAGTGCACAAAGCAAATTAATATAAAGCTGGATAATATTGTGCATAAGTACATATCCATGCATCACCCAGAGAAGCATAGAGCACGCTTTATAACACAAGTTTCTCTTCTACCCTTTTTCAGTCAATATTAATCCCTTCAAAGATAACAACTGTAGTTCTACAGTACTTTTTTTTAATATCTTGTAAGTAAAGACATACACTGTGTGCTTTACATGTCTGCCTTATTTCAGTGAACACAATGCTTTTAAGATTCACCCATGTTTTTATATATGTTATACATATACATGTGTATGTTGTCACATATATACTGTTGATCCTTGAACAACATGGGTTTGAACTGTGCGGGTCCACTTATACACAGATTTTTTTCAGTAAATAAATACAACAATACCACACGATCTGTGGTTGGTTGAATCTGCAGGTGCAGAACCATGGATACAGAGGGCCAATTATAAAGTTATACTCAAATTTTCAACTGTGTGGAAGGTGTGAGCCATCTATGTTGTTCAAGGGTCAACTGTACATAAAATGTTTGTTACACAAACAGTGTGTCTATGTCATAGACATACAAGAAGTTGTTCTTTTTTATTGCTGCACAGTATTCCATCGTACGAACACATTAAAATTTGCTTATCCATTCTCCTGTTGAAGGGCATTTAGGTTGTGTCCAGGTCTAGTTATTATGGACATTCTCGTGCAAGTCTTTCTGTGGACACATCTACACATTTCTCTTGAGGGTGTATCCAGAAGTGGAACTGGTAGGAGGTATAGTAAGATGTGTTTAATGTGTTTAATATTTGAAACTTTTTTTCAATGTTATTGTAACATTTTACATTCATACAAAGCAAGCACTCACCTTATACCATAATAACATTTTAAATTTTATCTACTCTGGGAAATATCCCTCAACAATTTAAGAATAGAGGGAACTTCCTTAACTTGATAAAGGACATCTATTGAAAACCTGCACTTAATATCATACTTAAAAGTGAAAAGCTGAAAACTTTCCCCCAAGATCAGGAACCAAACAATGTCTCATCATGTTTATTTAACATTTTACTGGAGATTCTAATCAAGCAACTAGGCAAGAAAAAGAAATAGAAATTATCCAGATTCGAAAGGAAGGATTAAACCCTCTATTTGCAGATGGCATGATTTTGTCTATAAAATATCCTAAGGAATTCATAAAAAACTATTAGAACTAATAAATGAGTTAAGAGCAACACAGACATAAAAATTTTAAATCTGAAAATGAAATTAAGAAAATAATTTTATTTACAATTGCATCAAAAGCATAAAATACCTAGGAATAAATTTAACAAAACATGCAAAAGATTTGTATACAGAAAACTACAAAACACAGCTGAAAGAAATTAAAGAAGACCTAAATAAATGGAAAACCATATCTTTTTCATAACTTGAAAGACTTGACATGACTAAGATGGCAATACTGCCCAAATTGGTTTGCAGATTCAATACAATTCCTACAAAATATCAGCTACTTTTTATGTTGAAATTCACAATCTGATTCTAAAGTTCATATGGTAATTCAAGAGATCCAGAATAGCAAAAGAATCTTGAAAGAGAAGATCAGTTCTGGAGATCTTACAGTTCTTGATTTCAAAATTTGCAGTGAAGCTACAAGATTGTATGGTACTCGCATAAAAAGATGTATAAATCAATGGAATAGAATTGAAGAGTCCAGAAAATGCTCTTAAATTTATAGCCAATGATTTTCAATAAGGCTCAACACAACTCAATGGGAGAAAGAATAGTCTTTTCAAAAGTTGACGTTGGGACAATAGAATATACACCTGCAGAAAATGAAGTTAGACTCCTGCCTCAGACCATATTTGTCTAAAATTAAAAATAGAATTAAGTTAAAATGATTCAAATATCTAAATGTAACAGCTAAAATTATAAATTCTTAGAAGAAAACATAGGCCTGAATCTTTGAGACCTTAGATTAGGCAATGATTTCTTAGACATGATACTAAATCACAAGCAACAAAATTTTAAAAAGCAGATAATTTGGACTGAATCAAATGAAAATTTGTTAGCTTCAAAGTACACTATCAATAACATAAATAAGATGCCCCACAGAATGGGCGAAAATACTTGCAAAGCATATATGTCATATGACAATAGCATTCAGAACTTAAAGCTCAAAAATGATCAAAGTAAAAAATGGACAAAGTGTTTGTATACACACTTCTCCAAATAAGATATACAGGTGTCTAATAACCACTTGAAAATATGTATGCTAAATATCAGTATACATTAGGAAAATGTAAATCTAAAATAAATCACAGTGAAATACTCACATGGATGGTTATAATTTTAAAAAAAGGATAAGAGCAAGCAAGGGCATGGAGCCATTGGACTCCTCATACATTGCTGATGGACATGTAAAATGGTGCATTCATTTTGGAAAACAGTTTGATAGTTGCACAAAAATTTCGAGTTATTTTATCACCCAGTAACTCCACTTGGGTAAACATCCTAGAGAATTGAAAACATGTTCATACAAAACTTTGTACTCAGATATTCATCATTGCACCATAATCCACAAGAGCCATCACAACCAGGATCTTGACACTAACAAGATATGATGTTCTAACAACTCTGGTTAGATTTTTCCAGTTTTACTTGTACTCATTTGTGTGTGTCTGTATGTATGCATGTGTGGGGTGTATTAAGGTTTGTGTATCTGCCAACACAGTCAAGTTGCAAAATAGTTCCATCACCACAAGGATTCCTCACTTTATCCTTTCACAGCCACACCCATCACCTTCCCATCTGCTGAGTCTGGGTAGCTGAGAGACGGAAGATATCTTCTTCCACTGGGTGAAGAACACTGAATCACAGGGCCTAATGGTGCTGCTACCTGGAGTGGGGTGGGGATGGGTCAGCGTGCCAGGGTCTCTGGCTGCCATTGCTACTGTCAGGAGGCATGAAGGGAATGAGTTGCCCCATTCTTCTACCTCTACTGGTGTCTTCCTGCCACTGCCATTGGGCTTACCCCTACCTCCTCTTTGACCAAAGAGAACAGGCTTTTCTTGTGCATGTGAGTGTGTGTTCATGTGTTTTCCTATTCCTACTGGAACTCTGGGTTGCAGCCCTCTCTGGTTCTCAATCAGGGACATATGAAAGATTAAAAAGAAAACCCACAGAACCCAAGGTGGTGTCATCCTTCAGATTCTGAGCTCTGTGTGCAGGCCACATTCTTTCTACTTTCAGAGTTCTTTTATAAGAGTCTGCTGAATGGCTTCCAGGGTATCTAGTTGTAATTAGAGGGAAAGTACAGGGAAAATTGAATCTATGCCATCTCGTCCCTGAACAGAAAGGGGTTCTCTCTGTTTTTATAAAGTTTTATTAGAACACAACCATGCTCATACTTATTCTATAAGTGATTGTCTGCAGTTGTACTCATGCTATAATGACAGACTTGAGTAATTGCAAAAAGATCATAAGGCCCACAAAGCCTAAAACATGCTATCTAGCCCTTTATAGAAAATATTTGATATCTCCAACTCTAGAAGAAAAATAGGAATATATATTCATGATATTGGAATAGGCAAAGATTTCTTAGACAGGACACAAACACACCAATCATAAAAAAATTATAAATGAAATTTAAGCAAAAGTAAAACTTTGTGCTCATCAAAAAACGTCTATGAAGAAATTGAAAATGCAAACCATAGACTGGGAGAAAATATTTACAGTTAAGATACCTGAAAAAAGGCTCATATCCAGACTCAAAAAAAAAGACATCCCTAAAAATCAACAATAAAAAGACAATTGTCTAACAATATGGCTACAAGATTTGATCTGCATTTCATAAAATATGCCATTTATTTTTGCTCTGAGCTTACCTTTGGTGTTATGCAAAAGTCAATTCCAAAAGGAGCCAGTGGAATAAGGGAAAGTTCTCAGGCATTTTCATAAAATGAGGCATTTTCAACAGCTGGAGGAAAATGAACATAGTTATTATTTTAAACAAAATATTTCAAAATTTTTACATTTATATACATTTGCCTAGTTATGCTTAATTATGTTACTGCTATTATAGGAAATTCAAGGATATAAAAAAAGAGTATTGATGAGAACAAAGCAAAAGGAAGAAAGAATGAGAGAGATGGAGAAAAAGATTCTAAAATTTAGGGAAATATTTTAAAGCTGAAACGTGAAGGAGGCTTTTAGGAAACATATTTTTACCTCTACCCTCCAAATTCCAACATACTTTTTTTTTCCACCTAAAAGAAGTGATGTGAGTGAAAAAAAAAGGAAAGGGGAAATAGTCTTTATTTTATAAGTTAAAAGCCAAAGAGAGGAATACTAAATATTTTGGAAGAGAAAACCATAACAAATTCCATTTTCAAACTGTATTTTTAGGAAATCCGAGTTACACATTGACTTTTGTTTTTATAATTTTTGTTGTGATATATACTCTGTGTGTGTGTGATAGTTTCTGCCATCTTCTAAATTTTTTCTAACTCTTTTTGTATCATTAGATTCCAGTGTTATTGTGCTTTGTGGTAATTATACATGCATATACCACATATATATATATATTTTTGACATATCCTCATTTTCTGTCTGCATGTTTTTTCAGGTTGTCTTTATTCTCTAAAAAATCATATATTCATATTGAGATTCAGCTTAAATCCTTTTTTTTATTCTCATGTTCAAGTGAAATGGGTTTTCCTGTGGCTTTTGAAGTTTGGGGTACTGCGGTCAGGACCACTTTCCTAGCCTGAGGTCTAGCACTCTTATTGTACTGTTATGATTAATTATTAAAAATATGACCTCTACATGCAGCCACCTTTCTAGTACTTTCTGTTTTCTCCACCACAAGTATTTGGGCCTTCTCTGTCCTTTACTGCCAGAGTAGCTGTCCTGAATAATTCATTTTCTACTCCCATGAGTTTCTCCTCAGGGCAGGACACTGTCCTTTCACAGAGAATTTGGAAATGGCTGGGTTTCTAGACAGCTAGCTGCCTGAGGTATTGCCACAGTCCCTCCTTTTTTTTTTTTTTAAATAAAATTAACTTTATTATAGAAATCATTCTGAGGATTTCTAGGGAAGATATATACTTACATTTTGACATAAAACAAATTGGATTATATCAAAGACACACCCTACGTTTTAGCTATCATTTTTTTTCTTCCTTGAATTTATAACTTTTTTGCACATGAACTTCATCTGTTAACAACCTTTGGAAAACCAACAGATACTTCTTATATAAATCTAGTGTATGTTGTATGCAAAGGAATGATACAAACTTGGAACATCATCCATAAACTAAGAACAGATGGGTAGAAGAATTCTATATATCTTGATAAAACTCTTAAATTGTGGCAAAGCTTGTTGATCATGATTTCCTTTTTTTAAAAAACAACTTCATGGGCTTCCCTGGTGGCGCAGTGATTGAGAGTCCGCCTGCCAATGCAGGTGACACGGGTTCGTGCCCCGGTCTGGGAAGATCCCACATGCCGCGGAGGGGCTGGGCCCGTGAGCCATGGCCGCTGAGCCTGCGCGTCCGGAGCCTGTGCTCCGCAATGGGAGAGGCCACAGCAGTTAGAGGCCCGCGTACCACAACAACAACAACAACAAAAAACAACTTCATGACCAACAGAGATCAAACATCCATCCAGTCTATGCTGTCCTTTTTCATCACTGGAAAGTCACCAACTGCAAAACCCCATCCTAGTTTTGACTGTGGTCTCAGATCAGCTGGCCGAGTCTTCCTGTCCCAATGAGATACCTTGGGATGAGAGCTTAGTGGAGAGTCTGTCTTCCCAAGAATTTAAGGCCTCATGAAATCCATCTTCCTTCCTTTGCATATTGACTATTCTCTTGCAGCTCTTGAATCTATGATTTGGCTCCATGAGCTGCTATTCCACAGTTCAGAGCAATAATTGCCTATACTTTTTTAAAAGTTGCTCTATTTTTGTGAAGGGATTGCCTTGAGTTTTAGCTAATTTTTTTTTCTTTGTTTTGTTTTGTTTGTTGTTGTTGTCATTTGGTTCCCTGACTGGGAAGAGTTTTAATTAATTTTTAAGGGAATGTTTTAAATATTTCTCAATTGAGTATAATGTTAACTACAATTTTTTTTTGAAAGAGTCCTTTTATTAGATTAAGGAAGCTTCCTTCTATCTTTAGTTTGCTGAGGGTTTGTATCATGTTTTCAGATTACACTGAATTATTTTTTAGTATCTTTTTTTCTACTTTTATCTATGAATGTAATTCATTTTATAGATTTCTAATAATCCTAATTAATACTTGGCACATTTGGTTAGATCATTTCTAAGTTCATGAGTAATATTGCTTTAATTCTCTTTACCTGTTTTATCTGGTTTTGATATCAGGATTATACTTGACTTATAAAATGAGTTGGTGTGTGGCTTCTCTTTTAGCATCAAAAAGATAGAAACAATCTCCTCTTTGAATGATTGGTACAATTTGCCTGTAAACTCATCTATGCCTGGGCTTTTTTTGTGGGAAAATACTTGTCTACTGATGCAAGTGTGTTAATGATTGTAGGACTATGCATGTTTTCCATTTCCTTTTTTAACTTTACATTCACATGTATATTTTGCTAGGAGCATTTCCATTTTATCTAAGTTTTCAAATTCACTGGCCTAAAGTTATTGATAGTAATTAGTTATTTAATCTCTGCCAAATTTCCAGTGTGTCTCCTTTCTTACTCCTCCTTATATTGATTCTATACTGGTTGCCACTTACGCCCCATGCATATAGAGGGGATTTTCTGTATTTCACAGAAACCCGTTTGGGACTCCATGCACAATTTTCAGTTTTGTGATTTTCTAGATGTTTGTAGTAATATATGAAGTAGTTGATGCTCTAGCACTACCATTAGTGACTCAAGTAAGGATTAAAGGGAAAAATTGACAGTCAGACCTTCAACATCCTGCAGCTTCTTGACCCTCAAGGTTAATGTAGATTATCTTCACCTTCACCAACTAACTCACTTTGTTTGGGGGCGCTCTTAAATGGGTGCAGCTTTGTTCAACAACTTCTCTTGTCTCAGTCATTCTTTAATCAAAGGCAGTGTGAATATTTTTAAGGTAAGATGAGTTATTAATTTTTAAATGAATCTACATGGTGCATTTCGAATACTGTTTAATGGGTTCATCAAAAGCATTAGTGGACTTAAAATTACTGAGATGTGACAATTTGAAAGCAAATCTAGATATTTTGTATTAATTCTTGTGGAAGTAACTGAGTATAGATTGCATTTGCTTCATCCATAATCTCAGAGTATAATGATTACCTTATATAATCATATTTCCTGGGAGGGAACTCTGCAAATAAACATTACATTGTCAGAATTATAGGACTCATTAGTAAAAACTTCCTACTTATCAATTTGCAAGAAATATAAGTTGATTTACTTTCTCATTACCTAGGAAATGTTTTTCATTCTCCTGACTCATCTTTGTTCTTTTCTTTGTGCAAGAAATGAAGTTATAAGTCCTGTGAAGTAATAGACTGCAAATTATAATGCTTCATTGCATAAGCAAGTACAGGAAATGAATTACAAAGAACAAAGTCTTTGTTACACAAGCTTCAATAATCCTTAATTTTGAAAGGAAAATAGCCAATCAGTTGTTTAAGGTCCTATGAACAAAGTAAGATAACATGCATGTGAATTGTCATTGACTAAGTTTTTATTTTAGTGGAAGGAAGAACTACCCAAAGAATGTGAAGGGAGTCAGCTTTTCAATAAGTTATATAGAATATGTATTCACTTCTTTTTTAAATCTCTAGGAAAAGCTGGTCTTCAAACTATAAGGAAGATTTCTGTGTGCATGGGAAATGATAAAATACAGTTTTCTAAGTGAAAGATTAAAAAATGACACCAAGATAATTAAAAATTTTTAAGTGTTGTACAGACCTCCTTATCAAGAAGATTATGGACGTGTAGGTGATATTTACATACAGATGGACCATTATGCCCATGTGATGTATCTGTTATTGTTTAGTTACCTGGAGAACCCTGTGGTTCAACTGCCAGGTAGTTCTTAGGTAGGGAAACAAGTAAGAGAGAGGGTTCTTTTCTGTATTTGCATGTGTGAATTAGTTCTCTCTTTTGACTGATTTTATTAATAGATCTATTTTTATTATTTGTAAATTAAAAATTGGGCTTACATACATACCTCCTAGCAAAGAGAAGTAAAAATACTAAAAACCTTTAGTATCCCATGCTTCTTGGAGAAACGATGATTCCAGACCTGGGCAGGACACATATAAATAAGCTGAGAAAATCTAGTTGTGTCCCAAAACATGGAAAGTAATGAATATTGTATCGTGCAAACAAGAAATATATTAGCCTATTTGAAAGGGCTCTACTAGCCAAAGGTGGAGAATTTAAATATCAAAAGGAATAATAACTGCAATGAATTAAAAACATACAAAAATATTCATGAGTTCAAAATGATATCCAAAAGGAAAAAGACACTCATTGGTCACTTATCATTATTTTAAAAATGTTAAATAACTGAAACGCTTGATTAAGTATTTATCTTGCTTTTTCTGAAGAAAACATTGCAGGGTAAACAAATAGTAGGTAAAGAAAATCTTTTGAATTAAATTCTCGCTAATACATGCAAAATGAATGATAGAAACTCACCATTTTGCTAATCCTAATACATAACAAATCTAAGCAGTTATTATCCACAGATGCCAAAACCATTTGATGACTATTTGCTTAGAAACTTGGTAAGGGATGCACCACCTAAATGGACACCTGAATCCATGGACCAATCTTAGCGTCACTAAATGTGGGCCACAAGTTCCCACATCCCCTCTGACATAATGCCATGGAAACTATACAGCACCTCCAATTGTCTCTCTCTCTCTCTCTCTCTCTCTCTCTCTCACACACACACACACACACACACACACACACACACACACATACAGTGAAGTGGACCCTAACTATGTCTCAAGATACAAAAAGTACTAGCTGACAACATGGATGGACCTAGAGATTATCATACTAAGTGAAGTAAGTCAGACAGAGAAATACAAATATATAATATCCCTTATATGTGCAATCTAAAAAAAATGATACAAAGGAACTTATTTACAAAACGGACATAGACTCACTTGTCATAGAAAACAAACATATGATTGCGAAAGGGGAAAGGGGGGTAGATAAATTAGGAGTTTGAGATTAACGTATACACACTACTACATATAAAATACATAAATGAAAAGGACCTACTGTATAGTAAAGGAAAGTACATTAAATATCTTCTAATAACCTATGATGGAAAAGAATCTGGAAAAGAATATATGTATATTCTTTATATATATATAACTGAATCACTTTGTTGTACACCTGAAACTAACACAACATTGTAAATTAGTTATACTTCAATATTTAAAGAGTGGTTTCAAAAAAGTACTAGCTGACAGGAAAGAGAAGGGACATAGAAATAAGGGAAATGACATCACAATAGTGCCATCAGCCAAACAGAGATATTCGACCTTCTGGTTGATAAAGATTTCAGTTTCTTCAATAAGTAAAAAAAGTGCTGAGAAGGAAAACTATCATAATGCAAAGGACAGATAAGAGACATATTAGCAAGATGTAGTGTATAGACCTTGTTTTAACCTCGATTCACACTAACGTACCTTAGATAATTTTTTGGTAGCTAATCCCAGAAAGTTGAATATCCAATTGTTTTGTGGTCTTAGTTTCTTTAGTTCCTTATCTCTTAAAGATAAATACATAAATGTTTGTAGTTAAATAATATGCTCTTTTGTGTTCTGCATTATAAAGTATTGTCTTCTAATAAAGTTTTGCCTTATAAAGTATTTTTTAATTATTGAGAGATAATTTTTTTTAAATATTGAGGCAAGAAAGATGAACCTTCAATTTAAAAAAAAATACGGCTAATGGGTGCATGGAGACTCATTATGTTCTTCTCATTACTTTGCTGTGATTTCAAAAATATCCTCAAAATAAGCGAAGAAGAATCAAACCCAGGAATTATTTAGGAATCAAATGTTAATTTTTCAAGTATATGAATGTATTAATTATCTATGGCTGTCTAACAAATCACTCTAAAACTTAGTGGCTTAAAACAACAAATATTTATTATCCTCCGCTGTTTCTGATGTCGGGAATTTGGAAGTGGCTCAGCGTTCATGAAGTGTCAGTGAAAACGTCGGCCAGGGCTTCAGTCCTCCAAAGGCTGTCCGAAGTTGGGGAATCCACCCCCAAGACACTTCACTCCCAAGCTGCTGTCTGGAGACTGCGCCCCCCGCATTATTCATTTGGCTTTTGGCAGAGGCCAGATTCCCTCCCTCTGTGGATCTCCCCATAGAGCTGGTCCTCCAGAGCAAGTAATCCAAGTGACAGCAAAAAAGGAAGCTGAATGCCCTTTATCACCTAGTCTCAGACGGGATGTACAATAACTTCTAATCTATCAGTGACACAGACCAGCTGTGACACACATGGAAGAGTAATACTCGAAAGTCAAACCCCAGAAGTCAAGAATCGTTGGGACAATCATAAAAGCTGGCTGCCATAATGGGTTTATCTGTATGATTATTATTATTGTTCTTGTTAATGCCAGTTTAATTGAATTTAATCAGAAAATTTAGTTTGCATTGCATCAATTCTCTGAAACTTTTTAGACTCTCTTTGTGACCTAGTCTTCCAACATTTTTAAAACATTTTGTACAGCTTCTCTAAGTACCCCATGTGACTGATATGAAATACATAGTCTCTGTTAATTCCAGGTTTCCTGCTATACAAATTATCTATTAGATCACACTTTTTAGTTTTGCTTTCCAAGCCTTTTATCCTATCATGTTATTTGCCTGATCTACAAGTTATTGAAAGAGCTGTGTTAAAAACTCCCACGTTGATTGTGAATTTGTCAGTTTATTTTTTAATGTTATTTGCTTTCTATTTTAAGAGCTTAATTTGTTTAGCTTTAAATTTTATTTTTGTAATAAAAGTATTATTATGCCAGTTTTCTGTTGGTAAAAATTTGTGTGGCATATATATTTTCATCCTTTTTAGTATCCTGCAAGTTTATTTTCTTTTCCTATCAAGTATCTCTAATTCCATTAATCACTACTAGTTGTCATATTGTAAAGCAACTATACTCCAATAAAAAATAATTAAAAAAGTAAAAGCAGACTATTAACAGACAGTGGCCATTTATAACCTTTGCAAATGATGTCATATATAAAGGTCTTTTCCTTAATAAGGCAAACTGTTTTCAATATTATAAGAGTTATCTGATATTGAGCCCATAACCTGAGACTACACCATTATGTGTTTCTATGTGTTTATGAATAAAGTAGTAAATATGAAGTGATCCAATACTATTTTTGGAAACTTATAGGAGCTGTTTGTGAGAGATAAATTATAAGGTATATTGATTAAAAAAAAAGATCTAAATCCTTTAAAAGGCAAGTGATTGTCAGACCTGCTCAAATATTAGGTAATCAGCACTAATTATATAGGTAGGAGATGGTAGATTCAAAACTCAAGTCCACAACTTCTGATTGATCCAGCAGCTTTGATATTGTACTATCATATTGTACTATATTAATTCTGTCATAAACCTCACCTTTGTTATTGTTGCAATTAAATAAGTTATCTTAATCTCTATTTTAAGAACTGAAATTCAGAAGGCAACTTGCAAACAATTCTACAAAAATTGAGAAAATTCTTTAGAAACTGAACACAGTAACTGTAGTTAGAGCCTAACCTTGACAAAACTTTTGTGATCCAAATGACAAATGGAGACCAGAGACTGCCTTGCCCAGATTGTTACAAATAGCAAGCAGATATCTGAAGAAGGAAGTTGGGGATAATGATTTTAAATCAGTTTCCGATGTGAGATTCAACTGCTGGATCTTACTTATAAAAATAGATGATTTGCATGGGAAAATGTGTACTGATTATTAAATGGGCAGAAAAATGCATAGGACAGTTTCTTAACAAGAGAACCTTTAGTATCTTATATTTATATTTTAGATTCAGCCCGTAATAGATAAATACATGCTTTTCATAGAACAAATGACATCACAGGTCCCCTGCTGTAGGGCTTACTCAAGACATTCCAATAGAGACATAATCCCTTTTGTGCTTCTGAAATTAAAATGAATCATATGCAAAAATAGAGCTAGCCAAGGGTCTATGTAGCCCATTATGATTATTATGCATTGTAGAACTGTACGCTGTGCTCTGCAATAGGTAAATTGTGCTAAATAAAGAAAAGCATTGCTCCTCTGTAGTAATTACATTTCTACAAAATGCCTACTTACCAGCAAGTGGATGGAGTAAGAGGAAAAGGTTTAGATTCCTATTTTAAAAAAAAGTTTATTTTTGAATAGAAGGCCAAGTTAAAGTCAGTCCCATCCATTAAAACTCAATTCATCCTGGATACTAAAAAAAAAAGAAAGAAAAGAAAAAGCCTAAATAAAGGAGGCAGATGTTGGCAATCTGAGAAGGCCACAAAGCTGCAACCTTAATAACCAAAATTCAAAATGCAGATGGTAGAAACCTCAACAAAACAGAGGAAACTCTCCAAGACTTGGATTATTTCTATGCAGATTGGTAAAATGTCCTTATGACAAAGGAAATGTTCTATCACCACTTGAAATACATTTAAAAAATATTTAGAGTACATTTTAATTTTTCTATCAATGCTTGCTAACTCAGCAGTTCACTAAGGTCACGACAAAATCTGTTAGGAACTTGAGAAGATTTCCAAACTAAGAAAAATCCAGATGGAAACTCACTGACTTCTTTATGTCCTCCCTTTAAAATACATTAATCTTGTTATGGAAACATTACCGGCCTGCCTCCTGTCTCCCCATGCTCAATCCCACCGCCTCCCTGTCAGCAGAAAAATCCTGGTTTAATAAAATCATGTTCTGCTTAAAAGCCTTGCATGCTTGTCCATGGAGTGGAACGTCAAGGTCATTTCACTTTGCAGAATATAATCCCAAGTTATCCTTTCATCCCTCTTCCTTGCTTCCCTCAAATTTCTCTAAATGAACCTTTTCCTTTGTTATCCTCTTTTTCTCCCATGGTTACTTCTAAGCGCCTCCCACGTGGGGATTTTGGAATTGCTCCAATTATAACGATCCAGCCCATTCCCATTGCCCTAAGAGAGCAAAGACCAACTGGGCACTTGATGTAGGGTCAACATTAGAAAGATCGATGCTGGGCAGATAGAAATACATCATTCCAGGTCAGTCACTGACAGTTGTTTTTTGGTTTTTCGGACTTTATTTTTTGGTCAATGAGTGAATGAGAACTGTGCTGTTTAAAGTTCATTCATTCATTCAAGGGATATTTACTGAGAACCTACTACATGCAGGGCATTTTTATATACCGAGCATACAGAGGAAAAATCCCTGCTCTCATACAACGTCTATCCCAGTGAAAAAGATATATACAACTAAGATATATAAGCAAAAATTCACAGTTTTTTAGGGATTATCGATTAAGGTGAAAAACAAAGTGTAAAGAAATAGAAGAAATGTCCAGAGAAGTGATGCATTGAAATGTAAGATAGTGCAGCTTGGGTAGGCCTGGCTGAGGAGGTGACTTTTGGGAAAAGACCTGAAGGAAGTGAGGATTTTACTCCATGGATATATGGGCTGTGGAGTGTCCACAAAGTGACAGTGGTGCCCTGCGACAGCAGTGAGCCTGGTGTGTTTCAGAAACCACCAAGATGCTGGAGCAGCCGTGACAGAGAAAAGTGGGGGAAAGCAGGAAGAACTGGGGCATCTGCAATCTGAGAAGCTGGGGACTGAGATAGGCATTTCTGTACAGTTTGTAATTTAGGCCTGTATCTTGGACGAGTTTAGTCCCACACAGACCGGAACAGTATTAAAAGTGTGGGCTGGAACAGCATGATGATCAAGAGGGCCTAGATGAAAAGAGAACAACCTTCAGTCTGAACCAGAAAAGAGACAGTTCCCTGTTATGTATGTAGATTTTCTTCCCTATTCCTTGAACAGTAACATTCAAGGAAATGTTTGAAAGTGAAGATCAGAATTGGAGTTTGATATCTATAGATGCTCACACACACAAATGCTCTTAAATAACCTTCACTAGAAGGTCAGTCCAACTCAAGATGCCTGTATATTTTCTCTTTTAATAACTGATTAAAATCTAGGGGATACTGCTCATATCAGTGGACTCTGTGGTCTATAACTGAGCTCTTTATTCTGTTTAACTGATCTGCATGTCTATTCTTTCACCAATACCATGCTGCTTTGATTATTGTAACTTCACAGTAAGTCTCATAATTGGACAATGTGATTCCTTCAACTTTGCTCTCCTTTTCCAAGATGACATTGAATATTATAGGTCTTTGGGCTTTCCATGTGAACTTTTGAATAGGTTAATTAATACATACAAAATAGCTTGCTGGAATTGTAATTGAGATTTTGCTCAATTTACAGATCAAGTTGGGAAGAACTGTCATTTTAATAATATTGAGTCTTCTAATATCTTTAACATGAACTATTTCTCCATTTATTTAGATTGTCTTTGATTTTTTTCATAACATTTTTTCTCAGTTTCTACATCTAGTTCCTTGACATATTTTGTTAGTTTTATGCCCATGTATTTCACCCTTTTGGCACTATTTTAAGTGATACATCAGTTCCAGGAGTTATTTTGTTCATACTTTAGGTATACTACATAGACAATCAAGTCATCTGTGGAGAAAAACTGTTTTTTTTTTTTCCTTCCTTCCCAATCTGTATATATTTTCTGCCTTTTACTCATCTAATTACAGCAGTTAGGACTTCCAGTATGATGTGAGGGTTTAGGGAAGAACATCCTTGCCTTATTCCTGATCTTACTGGAAAAAATATGTTTAGTTTAGTTTAGTTTCTCAAGATTAAGAATGGCAAAATATTTTTAGATGTCCTATATCAAGGTCAAGTATGTTTCCTTCTATTTCCAGTTTGCTGAAGAGTTGTTTTTGTTTTGTTTTTTTTTTCAGGAAGGGCATTGGATTTTGCCAAATGCTCTTTCTGGATTGATTGATATGATCACATGTTCTTTCTTCTTTAATCTGTTGATATGCTGGATTGGATTGATTGATTTTTAATGCCAAAATAGACATTCACGTGAAAAAATTCCCACTAGGTTGTGGTATAAAAGTATTTTTATATATTGTTGAATTTAATTTATTAGTATTTGTCAAGGATATTTACTTCAATGCTCATGGGAGAAATAGACCTGTAGTTGTCCTTTCTTGTAATATCTTTATCTAGTTTTGATATTAGAGTGAAGTAGTGATGGCTTCATAGAATCTGTTGGATGGTGTTTGGTGTTCGCTCTGTTTTTTTGTGGGTTTTTTTGTTGTTGTCTTTTTGGAAGAGATTGTGGGGAATTGGTAAATTCTTTCTAATGTGTTTGGTAGAATTCACCAGTGAAATCATTTTGGCCTGGTGCTTTATTTTATGGAAGGTTATTAATTATCAATTCAAAGTATTTAACAGTTACAGGCAATTCAGATTACTTATTTCTCCTGTGGGAATTTTGATAGGAATATTATGTGCCTAGTGTAGATTTTTGTTTACTTATTTTTTAATCCTGCTTGGTGTTCTTTGTGATTCTTGGATCTGTGGTTTGATATTTGGTGCTAATTTTGGAGTAAGGTATGAAAATTCTTGGTCAATGTTACCCTAAACATTTCTGCTCTGTTCTCTCTTTTGTAGCCCTCTGGTATTCCAATTATGTATAAGTTACATCTTTTGAACTTGCCTCACATTTCTTGGATGTTCCACTCTGCTTTTTCATTGTTTGTTTTTTCTCTTTGATTATCAGTTTGGAAGTGCCTATCAGCATGTCTTCACGGATTTATTTCTTGGTCAAATCCAGGTTATTGATAAACCCATTAAATGCATTCTTCATTTCTGTTACCATGTTTTTGATTTTTCATGTCTCCTTTTGATTCCTTCTTATCGTTTTCCACCTCTCTGTTCTTATCCCCCATCTCTTCTTTCATGTTGTCTACTTTTTCTATTAGAGCCCTTAGTATTTTAGTCACAGTTATTTTAAACTCTCTGATAATTCCAAAATCTGTACACCTTAGTTTGTTTCTGATGCTGCCTTTGTCTTTTCAGATTGAGTTTCTTCTTGTCCTATCATTTCTGTAATTCTTTTCCTGAAATCTGAATACAGTGTTTCAAGCATTAGGGACTGTGGTACATACCCATGGTATGAGGATCTGTGTCACCCTGGCTAGGAGGTCAGTTGTGCTTAATGTTTACCAGAACTTTCACATTCTTCTAGCATCTTTCTCCCCACTCTTGTTTTTCAACATCTCCCAAAATCTTTTCCTTAGACAGAGCCCATGTCTTGCAGCTCTTTGAGCCCTGCACACAGCAGTAAGATGTTGGAGAGGGGAGATGTCTACCATGGAAGGATGAAATTTTTCAGCACGTTCTGTCTCTAGTCTTTGTCCTTCACCAGTGTTTCTTAGCTCTCATCCCTTTAGGGGAGTCAGGAAGGTGGAAAGTGACCAGAGTCAGGGAAATACCCTTCCCAGATGGGATAGGCTCTGGCACAGTCTTTCCCTGGCAGGTGGACCTCTGTTATCTAGAAGGCTCTGGGTTCATTCATTTATTCTTCCCCTCCCCCTGCCAGAGCCAGGCTGAGATCCTGCTCAGATGCTCACGCTGAGAACCCACAGGATTCCTGGAGGTAAAGCCTATGAAAGTCAGTGCTCCTGCAAGATACAGCCCCCTGAAAACTTTTATTTACATGATAGTGCATGCACGGCTTCCAGAAAGTTGTCAGAATTACCATTGTGTGTTCCCACCAGTTTATAGCGCCAACGGCTTTGTTTCCACGTAAGCAGATCTTGGATGTAACTCCAGATCTCTGGACGTACCTGTCTCTCCAGATTTTCACGTGGTAGTTTATCCCAAGTCTCTGATGGGTCCAAGAAAAGTCCTTGATTTTCATGTCTTCCATTTTTAAAAATTTGCTGTAAAGACTGGTGTAAAATTTCCAAGCTTTTTACATGTCAGAGCAGGAATGGGAAACACTGCCCAGACCACATTTACGCATGTGACTTAGGGGCATACCATTCCTTCATCCTACACAGATGGAACAAACCTGTGGACACCCAGCTCCACCTAAATGAAAGGAAAAATTATGTGAAGTCACATAGGCCTATTTTAAAATTATATTTACGTCGTTAGGCTTTATGGGTTTTGCTATTTTTATCTTTTCTATTTGGATAAATGCCAGCCTTTCTCCTGCCCTGTCTTGCTTCCTTCTCTCTTGAAAGCTCATCAGAAGTTGACAAGAGAGAGATAAGTGATTGTGAATTAGGAGTGGCCTTTGAGGTCATGCAGTCAACCTCTTTTTTTAATGGAGAAGGAGACTGGCTGGGGTGGGGGACAGGGGCCAAGAGGGAGCAAACTTAAGCCAAGGTGGTCTGGCTTCTCAGGAACAAAGTCAAGTTTTCTGAATCTCTCTTGATTCTGAAATGAAAAGCACTACAAAGAAATTGCCAAGTTATTAAGTGATATCACATAACTACTAGTAATATGCAGAATTCTTATGTTTCTGTGGGTCCCAAAGGATTGCCTCCTTTTAATTGAACATTATACCTTGTTAGTAATTGAGTGCTGAAAATATATGAGTAGACATTTGGACTCTTCAGGACTGTCTCCGCGAAATCCTGTCAGTCATAATGCAGGTCACATTTTGATCCAAATGTTAATTGACAGTGTCCTTTAATGTGCATTTTGGGGCTCAGGTAATAGCAGTGAGGAAAACTCATTATAAGCTCGGCGAGAAGGCAGCATGCAGCACTGTGACACAGCATCTGATGTTCGGAAGGGGTTTTCACTGAAGCCACGTAGCTTTGCCTGAGGATAAAACCACATTTTCACCAGCATGAGGGAGGAAGGCTGCAGTGGCCCACGGAAGTACCCTCAGGCAACAGGGTCCCTGTCACCTGCAGTATCACCCAGGCTTTGAAAAGCACTTCCTTCTCTTTTCTTTAAGGATCTAAACCTTTCGTTCTCACTTTGTCCACCAAGGAAAACTGACGAGCATTATTCTCATGTCTCAGCGTTTAAAAGCGCTTCCTGTTTGACAGATTTCCTTGTTCCCAGATTAGTGTGGTGAAATGATACCCCTTGGAAGTCTGCATCAATAAAAATCATTTAAATTTCTTTCTCTGGTTTTTGCGGCAGTTGTGAGCCTGTCAACAATTTCCTAGCTGGTAAATAAATACAATTATATTTTACTTTCCACAGGACCACTCAAATTTCAATGATACAAATTGGCAATTAGCTTTCAAAAATGAGGAAAATGAATCAAATGACTAACATGTGATTTCTAAACTCATTCTAAAAAGCAGTTCTAATACAGCATCACTGTTAATTCGTGGGCAGCAGATCAACCATTTGAACAGCAGTGTGTGTAAGAAAAGTAAACAGATGCCTATACAAAGGTATTTTAATGGACTGCTGTGAAGTTTATTTTTTTATAAATTGTGTTTATACTCATTTAATTAAACTAATTTTCTTGAGCACTCCCTATTAAGGTTTGGGTTCTCCCGGAAGCTGAATCTGAGCCATTCAAGTGTAAGTAGCTTTTCGGAGAGGTTATTTCAAGAAATATTGGTAGAGAATTAGTGAAGTGACACAAGGAAGAGAGAGAAGCCAATAAAGAATTCATCATCAAGTCAATTACCCATCTGGAGATTCAGAGTTTTCCTACCTAAAGGCAAGGAAGCTCGGGTATTTACAAAGCAACTCCCTCCAATCTGAGGTCTGCTGATTCCGTGGCACTTCTAGATTGCCCTCTGCAACTGGTCTGATGTACTTCCTCAGCCAGCAAAAAACCCGCAGCTACAGAGGTGACCCCCCAGGACAGCGGCTATGGAAGTGTGGTACCCAAAACAGCAGCATCAGCATCACCTGGGAACTTGTTAAAGATGCAAGTTATCTCTCTGCTCCCCTCCTGAAGATCTACATCGCGCAACACCGTGATTCCTCTTCCCATAGATACTGGTTGCTCTCCAGATCTGCTGTCCCCATTTCATTTCAAGGTAACTTTTTGGTGTTTTATTGTGTGAGGACTCAGAATTTCCTGAACTTCAGCTTCCTGAACTTCCTGAGCTTCAGTTTCATGCTCTTATTTGCCAAAGAACATCCTACAGTCTTTGCTAGGAAAGGGTTTGTGGGATGTCAAGCTATTTTTCTCTTTGCATATCTGAAATACACCTGAATTTCTAAAAAACGTTAATTCAACCATTACTCTTGTTTTACTGTATTGGTATCAAATTCTAGGCCAAAAGTCTTCTCAAAAATTTAAAGGCAGTATTAAATTTTTTTCCCAAAGCATTCATTATTGCTTGAAAAGTCTAAAACTGTTCTGATTCCAATCATTTCTGAGGGAGCTATTTGCTCTTTCTTTTGGAATATTATTTTCATGCCCTGAGTTATGAAAATTATAAATTTATCAATGCCCCGAGCATTTTAAATCTAGAGTCTCATACTCTTTCTTTCTGAAATTCATAGAGAATTGTTCCTCTTTTTTTCTTTCTTTTTCTTTTTTTTTTGATAATTGTCTCTTTTTCATTTTCTAAAATTCCTTTAGTCAGATGTTGTACCACCTCAATTAATTTCTAATTTTATTACTTTTTTTCCCTTGTATTTCAAATTCTTATTTTTGTTTTTATTTTCAGCAATATCTTTTAAGTCCAATCTTTCTTTTGGATTTCTTATTTCAATTATTATACATTTGGTTTAGATGTGATTTTCTCACAGCAAATCATGGTTGATGGACAAAAATTCCACCTAAATATGCTGATTTTTATCAATACTAATTATAGAGAATTTTATTTGAACGTTTCTTCTGCATCTGCATTATATTTTTATATTTTTAATATTTCTGATTTTTTTGTATTCTCTTCCTAATAATGAGGATTTTCTCAAATGTTCATTAATTATAAAATAAATAAGAGGTACTGAAAAGCTAATCAGAAGCTTTAGGTACGTGGATGAGATTTTTAGAAGAAGATTATGGTTTGCTGAATAATGGTTCCCTAAACATTTCCCAGGCCTAATCCCTGGAACCTGTGAATGTGTTACCTTATATAGAAAAATAGACTTAGCAGGTGTGATTAAATATCTTGAGATGGAAGACTATCCTGGATTATTGAAATGGGCCTGATAAAATCACAAGGGTCCCTGTGAGAGAGAGGCAGGAGTTCAGAGAGAAGATGTTACAATACTAGCTTTGAAGATGGGGGAAAGGGCCATGGGGTAAGGAACTTAGACCCTTATGAGCTGGAAAAGGAGAGGAAGTAGATTCTACCACAGAGCCTCCTGTGAGAGTGCAGTCCTGGGACCCATTTTCAATTTCCAACCTCTAGAACTTAAAGTAATAAATGTGTGTTAAGTCATGAATGTGTAGTAATTTGTTACAGCAGCCATAGGAAACTAATACAGTGATCTACAAAACATACAGGGAACTGCCCTGCATGGGAACCCCTGCATTGCAGGACACAGAGGTGGATATCAGTTTCTTCAGAGCCTGCCAGCTCTGGAAATGTGGTCAAGTAATCATTTCCCATGACTTTCAGTTTTCTCATTGGTAAAATGGGCATCATAATTCTTACCATAACCATTTCCCTAGAATTTTGAGGAAACCAAATGAAATAATTGCTCTCAATTTTTTTTGAAAATTGTTGAGTGTTAGTAAATGTAAGATTTGAAAAGATTTGTACACGTAGTTATTATGAGTCCATGGCATTTCAGTAAAATATTTGTATGTCTGATCTGTAAGAACAGGTATAATCTTGCTTATATTAACACTAAAAAGTTAAAGAAAAAAAGAGAGAAAAATTATTGCTGAATAGAGAAAGGAAAATGCTAAGGTGTGTATATCCAATATTCTTTGAAGAAGTAAGTGTTGGGATTATTTTTGGTAACTTTCATGTTGATATAATTTCAAATTGGCAGAAAATATGTTAGAATGGCCCCTAGGACCCCCATACTTCCTTTTTCCAGATTTACCAGTTGATTATGGTTTGTCCCATGTGTTTTGTCATTCTCTTTCTACCTCATATCACATATATTTGTATATCACATATAATAAAGGAGGACACACAGTGTTTTATTCTTTAAATATTCCTTAAATATTTCTTGGAGTATTTCCACATGACAACAGTGAATAAAGGCATAAAATAAAATATAAAGATATTTTCTTATCCAGTTCTTCCCAAAATTTGCTGAAGATTAGAATCACCTAATGGGACTTTAAAAAAAAATACCTCTCCATGCCCAGGTCACAAACACAGGAATTAAATCAGAATGTCTAGGGGTGGGAGCCAGGCAGATAGTAAATAAATGAATAATCTAATTATAAACATGAAAGCAATCGATCAAGTCCAGGTAATTTAGAAAATGTAATTAAATCCATGTTACTGGCGGTTTCCATAAGAATGAAAGTGCACACAACAGGGCAAGCATACTTGGATTTAGCTGAACCTTCACACAAAAAGTAGAGAAACTTTTTTTTCTTCATTTCAAAACCCAATAATTCTTCCTTAAAAACAGGAGGATTACCCACCACATGCTGGAGCTTCTTGTCACCCAAGATCACCCCCGCCTGCAGTGGCTACGCCAGCACCCGCAGACGTGGGGAGAGTTCACCAGACAGGGTTTCCTGAGTGTGGGTGGGAGAGGGAGGGAGCAGTATGAGTGACCGTGTGCACGTGGGGAAAAAGAATCAGTCCCAGGAAGAGCAGAGGCATGCGCGAAGTCCACAAGCGCTTTGTCTAACCCTGGCCCGTAAAAAATATCTGATGCAAAACCTAAGAACTCTGTGTTTTAGTCACACCTATTAAAGAGGTCACTGGTCTTCAAAATTATTATTTCCAACAAAAACATCTTCCAGAACTGTAGCCTTAATATTGCTTTATTTTATTTTTGATGGCTTACGCAGAGACTCTGACTTTATTTTTCCCCATCAACTTGGAGCATGAAGTCTTCCATACAGGACATGGTCAGAAGTACCCCTAAGGATGAATAACACTCTCTGGATTCGGGACCTTTCTCACATCCATCAGCATTTCAATTTCACCTGCTGGACTCTGTGTGTCTAGGGTAACCCAGTGACATGTTCACAGAACAATTGGATTGAAGTATTATTATGTCTAGATCCAATGCCCAGTAATAATTTCCTCTCTTTGTTTCTGTGCCCTAGCAATTGGGATTGACATGTACGCAATACTATATTTAAAATAAAATGCCTTTCCATGAAAAAAAATTAAATTAAATTAAAAAATAGAACAAAACAAACAAAAGGAAAAGGAAAACAAAAAACCAGGAGACATTCTGCAAGGCCAAGGGGAAAAAAATAAGAAAAGAATGGCTGATTTCTTACATAAAATAATAACATACAATGCACTGTGTTTCCCCTCATTTGAGTGCGACAAATACACGGTAATACAAGAGGAAACACGCTCTATGTTGAATACCGGAAACACATAGGGGTCAGAAAAATATGAGTGAGAAAAATCTCTTAAGAGGCTTTGAATCACTACCCATCCATGGAGAAGGTGGTTGTTTTCCTCCTGTTAGAATGTCCCTCCCTAGTTTGTGCTTTATTATTAGGTCTAGTGGGGATAGGTAATTCTGTGTTTGTGGGGAAAAGGCATTTATCACCGGGGGGGGGGCACAACTTTTTCATCCTCAGTGTCCCCATTGGAGGAGATGTCCTCAGCAGGAGGGGCTACACAAATGTGGACCTCTCATCTCTGTGGCAAGTGACAGGGAGGCTTCTGCATCACGGAGGACTCAGAGCACAAAAGGGAATCCAGGGTCGATTGCACTGCTTGACTGAGGATATTCCTAACTCTTCTCAGGACTGTATGTCCACTGAGCATCGCTGTTAGCGGTGCTTAACGGCTTACAGACTTCTTCTCAAATAATAAAGTGAAATTGTTCTTTAACCAAAGTGTTGTTCCTTAACAAATGTTGAGAGGGACTCCACGTAAACAGAGATGTTGAGACATTTTATTTGAAGTTGACTGAAATGTATACACAAACTTTTTTTTTAACATCTTTCTTGGAGTATAATTGCTTTACAATGGTATGTTAGTTTCTGCTTTATAACAAAGTGAATCAGTTATACATATATCCCCATATCCCCTCCCTCTTGCATCTCCCTCCCACCCTCCCTATCCCACCCCTCTAGGTGGTCACAAAGCACCGAGCTGATCTCCCTGTGCTATGCAGCTTCTTCCCACTAGCTATTTTACGTTTGGTAGTGTATATATGTCCATGCCACTCTCTCACTTCGTCCCAGCTTACCCTTCCCCCTCCCCGTGTCCTCAAGTCCATTGTCTTGTAGGTCTATGTCTTTATTCCCATCTTACCCCTAGGTTCTTCATGACCTTTTTTTTTTCCCTTAGATTCCATGTATACGGGTTAGCATACGGTATTTGTTTTTCTCTTTCTGACTAACTTCACTCTGTATGACAGACTCTAGGTCCATACACCTCACTACAAATAACTCAATTTCGTTTCTTTTTATGGCTGAGTAATATTCCACTGTATATATGTGCCACGTCTTCTTTATCCATTCATCTGTCGATGGACATTTAGGTTGCTTCCATGTCCTGGCTATTGTAAATACAGCTGCAATGAACATATTGGTACATGACTCTTTGAATTATGGTTTGCTCAGGGTATATGCCCAGTAGTGAGATTGCTGGGTTGCATGGTAGTTATAGTTTTAATTTTTTAAGGAACCTCCATACCGTTCTCCATAGTGGCTGTATCAATTTACATTCCCACCAGCAGTGCAAGAGGGTTCCCTTTTCTCCACACCCTCTCCAGCATTTATTGTTTCTACATTTTTTGATGATGGCCATTCTGACCGGTGTGAGATGATATCTCATTGTAGTTTTGATTTGCATTTCTCTAATGATTAATGATGTCAAGCATCCTTTCATGTGTTTGTTGGCAGTCTGTATATCTTCTTTGGAGAAATGTCTATTTAGGTCTTCTGTCCATTTTTGGATTGGGTTGTTTGTTTTTTTGATATTGAGCTGCATGAGCTGCTTGTAAATTTTGGAGATTAATCCTTAGTCAGTCGCTTCATTTGCAAATATTTTCTCCCATTCTGAGGGTTGTCTTTTCGTCTTGTTTATGGTTTCCTTTGCTGTGCAGAAGCTTTAAAGTTTCATTATGTCCCATTTGTTTATTTTTGTTTTTATTTCCATTTCTCTAGGAGGTGGGTCAAAAAGGATCTTGCTGTGATTTATGTCATAGAGTGTTCTGCCTATGTTTTCCTCTAAGAGTTTGATAGTTTCTGGTCTTACATTTAGGTCTTTAATGGAATACCTGAATAGACAACAAATCATCCCAAATTGAGGAGGTGGACTTTATACACAAACTTTTAAAAGTTTAAAGACTTTTAAAAGGCAGGTGTTAATATCAAAGCCACTAGACTCTAAAAACTAAAAATCTTTGTTCTAGGCAAGGTGGCCTCCAACTGCCATTGCACAGATGATGCCTTGAAGTGTGGTTAGAAACATTGGAATATCTATTGATAATTATTTTGACCCTATCATCTTATTTATTTTCCCAACTTTTTATTTTGAGAAGTAAAGTAACTACAGCAAAAAAATAATTAAAGATAGTAAATTAAATGCCCACATACCTCTACCTAGATTCACCAATTACTAACATCTTGCTACATTTGCTTTACCTCTTTATATGTAGTTTTTAAAATTATTGTTGTTGAATCATTTGAGAGTTGCAGGCATCAGAGTACCAAAACCCTGAAATCTAAATGTATCTCCAAAGAACAAAGACGTTTTCCTAAACAATCACAATATAAGGGTTATGCTCAGGAAATTTAACATTGATACAAAACTAATAGTATCTAATATACAGTGTCAATCATCATAATAAAGTCTTATCTATTTTTCCTGTTTATATAGGAATAAATAGCATGTGTCTCATTTATATACTCTTTAAAACTAGAACAGTTGGTCAATTTTTTTGTCTTCGTGGTGTAGACACTTTTTAAGAGGTTAGACCAGATGTTTTCTAGAATGGCCCTCAATTTTTTTATTAAAAAATAACTTACATAACATAAAATTTGCACTTTCAATGTGTACAATTCAGTGACTTTTAGTATAATCACAAAGTTGTGCAAGCATCTTCACTATTTCATTCCAGAACATTTTAATCCCCTCAGAAATAAGCCTCATTTGTACACATTAGCAGACATTTTTTCCACCCTCGGCCCCTAGCCATCACTCATCTACTTTCTGAATCCCTAGATTTGCCTATTCTGGACATTTGACATACATATTGAATTATACAATATGTAGTATTTTGTGTGTGGTTTTTCTCTAAGCAAAATGTTTTCAAGTTTCATCCATGTTGTAGTAGGTATCAGTACTTCAGTCCTTCTTTATAGCTGAATAATATCCCATTGTACGCATGTATCATATATTATTTCTCCCTTCATCAATCAACAGACGATTGGGTTGTTTCCATTTTGTGTGGACTTGTTCTCAATGATTGGGGTTATATATTCAGGAGTGGAGCTGCTGGTGTTTCACTTTTTCAGGAACTGGCAAACTGTTTTAGGAAGTGGCTTCACCATTTGACATTCCCACCAGTCATGTGTGCCTGTTCTAATTTCTCCACATCGTCACCAAAACTGGTTATTGTCTGCTTTTCCTGATCAGTATGTTAAGGTGGTATCTGTGAGATGTGTCCCTTATAAGGGTAAACTTTCTCCTTTTCCCCTTTTAAAAATAAGAAACCTGTGGAGAGATTCTTCGAGATCTTATCCTTTCAGATGTTTAGCTTTGCACGTTTTAAGAACATACAATGTATAACAGTAAAGCATTCATAGAATTTAGAAGGAAATAAATATTTTTATTTGGGGAAAACACACTCCAGCTAGTTTTACTGATGGAAGCCAGCAATCTAGAAGTCCAACTCTCCACCATTCCTTAATTTTGTTTTGTTAAACACCCATGCTAGACATTCTTAGGCATTCCAAAAAAATAAAAGACTTAATTCCCAAATTACAAGTATTAAAATACTGCTTGCAAATATACATTAAACAGGAAGAGAAAAATGTAGCGCAGTAGAGTTTTTGTTATTTCGTTTTAAATAGACGCTGCACACTGCAGCCTTAAGACCAAACCTTACTTTTTGTTAGGTTAGGTTGTAGAGTATTCAGGTCTAGTTCAGGGTCAGTGGTCTTTCACTTTACTCTTAGAACCTGGCAGTAGAACTGCCTTGGGGAATCATTCTTTTAAAAATAATATCCTAGTAAAGCCACTTTTGAGAATTTTTCTCATTGTAATATTTCAAGTTCTAGATACTTTCTTTATACGAAGCTTCTTCATTTATCCTATGCCCTTGTGCTAACAAATGGAAAAGTGAAAACTTGACCTATTTGCTTCATGTGTATAAGTATAATTTCATGCACATGTTTTCTGTTCTTTGTCGTGGTGTCGAGTTAGGTTGATGTTCTCTGTAGCTTCTTATTTCTTATGTTTCCATCAATTTAAAACATCTCAACAACACATTTTTCTTTCTTAAAGAATATTTCACTGTCTACAGTTTCCAAAACTGTGAAGTTATCACCTCTTGGAAATGATGTATTTTTTCTTAGTCCAGTTAATTTCCAACTTTATTGAGGTAATTGATGAATAAAAACCTCTACATAATGGAATGATTACCACAATGAAACATTACATCTGTCACCTCACATAGTTACCTTTCTTCCTGTGTCTGGTGAGAACACTTAAGATCTACTCCTAGCAAATTTCAAATATCCAATACAATGTTATTAGCTATAATCATCATGTTATACATAAGATCCCCAGAATTTATTCATGTTATCACTGAAAATCTGTATCCCTTGACCAACGTCTTCCCAACTCCCACGTCCCAGACACTGTTCTATTCTCCACGTCTGTGAGTTCGACTTTTTTGATTCCACATATGAGTGAGATCATACAGTGTATCCTTCTGTGTTTGGCTTATTTCACTTGGTATAATATCTCCCAGGCTCATCCATGTTGTGGCAAATGGCAGGATTTCCTTCTTTTTTATGGCTGAATAAGATTCCATTTTACATCTGCCACATTTTCTTTATTCATTCATTCATCAACAGACACAGATTTGGACCATTTAATAATGCTTCAAGTGCTTCAGCAAGGCATTCTTACCTTATTCCTGTTCTACCACTAAATAATCTATCCTTTTTAAAGCTAATCTTAAATAAGCCAGTTTGCTGCTTATTAAAGGGAGACCTCAAATTGCCTCATTTCTACCTCTCAGATCATAGCTTTTTTTCTTTGGTTTTGGCTTTTAGTTTACAGAAGAACTTGAGAAGCTCTGGAAGCTACTCCTCCTGGACAGAGAAAAAATTAGTTACTTGAGGAGGCATGAGCTTCTGTAAAGAAATTAGGAGATATTCTCCAGTTTGTTTTTGCATCTCACACCTAATCTTTCTGGTGTGTTGGAGTGTAGGTGAATGGTGATTGCAAAACGTTTATTAAGACTACATCATCCTTTGCAAACACGAGAACTCAGTAATAAATTATGGGTCCAAATACAGCCAGTAATTCTTTCCGCCTTGTTTTAGGAGCTGCAAGAATATTTTGCTCACCTTTGTCATGGGCTCATTTCACACTGGGTTACGGTGGGTTGGCAATTCACTTGAATTTATTCTCTGCTGATTTTGGAGGGCTCCAGGCTAAAAATGATCACTGTTGCACTTACCTCTACTTGCCTTATACAGAATCTAGTTAACAGTTTGCATATTGGGTTGTGCACATACAACACTCTGGCTGCTCTTCTCGGAACTTTACATTCATCCTCCATGCTTACAACAACTCTGCGAGCCAGATCATGACTTTATCCTTTTCTTTCCAAAGTCAGGTTAAATAATTTCTCACTAGCCAGAGTTCGGTAATGCTAGAGCAGGAATTCAATCCCACTCAGGCTAGGGGGTAAACTATTTTAAGGTAATGAACACAGTGGTACTGTTCTTGGTAAATCCCATTAAGTATATTGTGGCTTCTGGAACATAGTGGAGGTTCAGTGAATATTTGTTGAATTAATTTGAAGAACAATTAAATTCAGAACATTTAATTTTGAGTACCAAAATGTTACTTTCTTTCTAACAGGCAATCTGAAGATCTATTTCCACTTTTTGAGACTAGTAGTAATAAAATACTATATCTTCTTGTGGAATTTGTTATACTGCCTACGAAGTGTTGGATATGCATGTTTACTGACAAGACTGAAATTCTAAAAGTCTTGGACCATGCTATTTTTCTTTGTATTTTTAGTACCATCATAATAGGGCTATTTCTCATTTGGTTCATATTTTCCTTAAGCTGACTAAGTACTACTTGGTCAATTGATAGGAATATAAATCTGTATTGTGTGAGTCATACTGGTTAATTCTCCTTGGGAGCTAGAAAAAATCAGGAAATAGTTCCCTTTGACTCTCACTGTTGCTCTGTTTAAGTGATTTTAATTCCTCTTCTTATAACAAGGGAGTATAAAGGACATGAGAATGTGTGACAAGATTCTTGCTACTGATAAGCATAATGGTTTCAGGAAAAGTTAATATTCTTGATTTAAAAAAGAAAAATTACATGTCAAATGCTGGGTTTTCTCAATGACATTTAGTTATTAAAGGAATAGACTTATAGCTATAGAAACAATTATTATTTCTTCTTAAACATTGTTAAAGTCTAAAAAAGAATTCTATTGAATTAGCTCTTTGATAACTAGCCGTTTCTCAGCAATACAGCAGAATAGGTCTTATCACAAACAATAATTGTGAAGAATGAATAAAACAATGGATGAACAGTAAATCTGAGGTCTGATGATCTCTCTGGACTGCCTAAAGATGTTTTGAATGGAGTATAAACCATGACCAGTACCGCTGACATGTCTAGTGATTTCTGTATTTAGAGGTATCATTTTTCTGTGAGTTCACTTAGGATTCACTAGGAACTTCTATAAACCTAGGAGAAATATTATTGGAAAACAGATACATTTAGCCAGTATCAAAATATAAATTGTGATTGGAAATAGAAAATCTAAATTCTCTTACTATACAAAGAAACACACGTTCTTTCTGGAAGAAAGAGATGTTCCAGGCACGGCCTAATCTAATGTTGCAGACAGGAGGCTGGGGATCCAGGTCAGGCCTGGGAGCATGCACAGAGGCAGGGCTTAGAGGGATGCTGTATCCAAAGGAGAAACCTCCCAAAGACAGTGGTGCAAAGTACTTATTGTCCAGAGATGTAGATGGATCTCTAGGGCAGGAATTCTAGTCTCTGCACTTTTGGGCTGGATAATTCTTTGCTGTGGGGAGCACTGCTGGGCATCATAGTATACTTAATTGTCCTTGGTCTCTACATGCCAGTAGCATCTCTCTCCCAAGCTGTGACAACCAAACATGTCTTTAGATGTTGTCAGACATTCCCTGGGGGATAAAATCACCCTCTACACACTTGACAAAGTCTGCTCTGAGGGCTGGCGCCCTGAGAGACCAGCTGAGAGATATCATTCATACAGAGTTAGAGATGGAGCCTGAAGTCATGTTCTGAACCAACACAGTGAAACCTCACTGGAATTTTTTTTTTTTTACATCTTAATTGGAGTAAAATTGCTTTACAGTGGTGTGTTAGTTTCTGCTTTATAACAAAGTGAATCAGCTATACATATACATATATCCCCATTTCCCCTCCCTCTTGCGTCTCCCTCCCACCCTTCCTATCCCACGTCTCTAGGTGGTCACAAAGCCCCCAGATGATCTCCCTGTGCTATGGAGCTCCTTCCCACTAGCAATTTATTTTACATTTGGTGGTGTATATATGTCCATGCCACTCTCTCACTTCATCCCAGCTTACCCTTCCCTCCCCGTGTCCTCAAGTCCGTTCTCTATGGCTGTGTCTTTATTCCTGTCCTCCCCTTAGGTTCTTCAGAACTATTTTTTTTGTTGTTTTTTAGATTCCATATATATGTATATGTATTAGCATATGGTATTTGTTTTACTCTTTCTGACTTACTTCACTCTGTATGATAGTCTCTAGGTCCACTTACCTCACTACAAAAAACTCAATTTTGTTTCTTTTTATGGCTGAGTAATATTCCATTATATATATGTGCCACATCTTCTTTATCCATTCATCTGTTGATGGACACTTAGGTTGCTTCCATGTCCTGGCTATTGTAAATACAGCTGCAGTGAGCATTGCAGTACATGACTCGTTTTTGATTTATGGTTTTCTCAGTGTATAGGCCCAGTAGTGGGATTGCAGGGTCATATGGTAGTTCTATTTTTAGTTTTTTAAGGAACCTCCACACTGTTCTCATAGTGGCTGTATCAATTTACGTTCCCACCAACAGTGCAAGACGGTTCCCTTTTCTCCACACCCTCTCCAGCATTTATTGTTTGTAGATTTTTTGATAGTGGCCATTCTGACTGGTGTGAGGTGATAGCTCATTGTAGTTTGGATTTGTATTTCTCTAATGATTGGTGATGTTGAGCATCCTTTCATGTGTTTGTTGGCAGTCTGTATATCTTCTTTGGAGAAATGTCTATTTAGGTCTTCTGCCCATTTTTGGATTGAGTTGTTTGTTTTTTTGATATTGAGCTGCATGAGCTGCTTGTAAATTTTGGAGATTAATCCTTTGTCAGTTGCTTTGTTTGCAAGTATTTTCTCCCATTCTGAGGGTGGTCTTTTGGTCTTGTTTATGGTTTCCTTTGCTGTGCAAAAGCTTTGAAGTTTCATTAGGTCCCATGTGTTGATTTTTGGTTTTATTTCCATTTCTCTAGGAGGTGGGTCAAAAAGGATCTTGCTGTAATTTATGTCATGGAGTGTTCTGCCTGTGTTTTCCTCTAAGAGTTTTATAGTGTCTGGCCTTACATTTAGGCTTTTAATCCATTTTGAGTTTATTTTTGTGTATGGTGTTAGGGAGCATTCTAATTTCATTCTTTTACATGTAGCTGTCCAGTTTTCCTAGCACCACTTATTGAAGAGGCTGTCTTTTCTCCATTGTATATTCTTGCTTCCTTTATCAAAGATAAGGTGCATGGGTTTACCTCTGGGCTTTCTATCCTGTTCCATTGATCTATATTTCTGTTTTTGTGCCAGTACCAAACTGTGTTATCAACTATAGCTTTGTAGTATAGTCTGAAGACCTGGAGCTTGACTCCTCCAGCTCCGTTTTTCTTTCTCAAGATTGCTTTGGTTCTTTGGGGTCTTTTGTGTTTCCATACAAATTGTTAAATTTTTTGTTCTAGTTCTGTGAAAAATGCCATTGGTAGTTTGATAGGGATTGCACCGAATGTGTAGAGTGCTTTGGGTAGTATAGTCATTCTCAGAATGTTGATTCTTCCAATCCAAGAACATGGTATATCTCTCCATTTGTTTGTATCATCTTTAATTTGTTTCATCAGTGTCTCATGGTTTTCTGCATACAGCTATTTTGTCTCCATAGGTAGGTCCATTCCTAGGTATTTTATTCTTTTTGTTGCAATGGTAAATGGGAGTGTTTCCATAATTTCTCTTCCATATTTTTCATCATTAGTGTATAGGAATGCAAGAGATTTCTGTGCATTAATTTTGTGTCCTGCTACTTTACCAAATTCATTGATTAGCTCTAGTAATTTTCTGGTAGCATCGTTAGGATTCTCTATGTATAGTATCATGTCATCTGCAAACAGTGGAAGCTATACTTCTTCTTTTCCGATTTGGATTCCTTTTATTTCTTTTTCTTCTCTGATTGCTGTGGCTAAAATTTCCAAAACTATGTTGAATAAGAGTGGTGAGAGTGGGCAAACTTGTCTTGTTTGTGATCTTAGAGGAAATGATTTCAGTTTTTCACCATTGAGAACAGTGCTGGCTGTGGGTTTGTCATATATGGCCTTTATTATGTTGAGGTAAGTTCCCTCTATGCCTACTTTCTATAGGGTTTTTATCATAAATGGGCATTGAATTTTGTTGAAAGCTTTTTCTGCACCTATTGAGATGATCATATGGTTTTTCTCCTTCAGTTTCTTAATATGGTGTATCACTGATTGATTTGTGTATATTAAAGAATCCTTGCATTGCTAGGATAAACCCCACATGACCATGATGTATGATCCTTTTAATGTGCTGTTGGATTCTGTTTACTAGTATTTTGTTGAGGATTTTTGCATCTATGTTCATCAGTGATATTGGCCTGTAGTTTTCTTTTCTTTGTGACATCTTTGTCTGGTTTTGGTATCAGGGTGACGGTGGCCTCGTAGAATGAGTTTGGGAGTGTTCCTCCCTCTGCTATATTTTGCAAGATTTTGAGAAGGATAGGTGTTAGCTCTTCTCTAAATGTTTGATAGAATTCGCCTGTGAAACCATCTGGTCCTGGGCTTTTGTTTGTTTAGATATTTTTAATCACAGTTTCAATTTCAGTGCTTATGACTGGTCTGTTTATATTTTCTATTTCTTCCTGGTTCAGTCTCAGAAGTTTGTGCTTTTCTAAGAATTTGTTCATTTCTTCCAGGTTGTCCATTTTACTGGCATATAGTTGTTTGTAGTAATCTCTCATGATCCTTTGTCTTTCTGCAGTGTCCCTCACTGGAATTTTTTTTAGTGTGTCTGTTGCCTCAGTGTGGAAGGGAAGACAGCTCTTAAATCAGAACTTATAGCTTATACATGCTTATAGCTTCCCATGTTAATGAAAATGGCTAAATGTTCAAGTGTTGAATTTATAGGATATGCTCTCTATCCATCTAAGGAATCATTAATAGATAACACTTGATAACAGTGTTCCATGGGCATATTGGTTTTAAATACTCTTGTTTGAACAGATAGTTGTTGATAGACTTCTCAAGGCATTTAATATGCTAATGTGTACTATGAATCTCCAAACATGCAGCCTATTCTGCAAATTTATCTGCCCAGACTATAAAAAATATGACCTACAATGACATAGGTTAATTTTTATTGTTTTTGTGTCTTACCTTGGAATGATACTTTACAGAGCAATTCCACACACACCTTTATTGTAATACTGAAAATGAAGATATGGTGTGGAGCTCAGTCTCCAAATCAAGTCTTTCTGATTCCAGGTCCACAGCGCTTTCTATGCCATGCATTGTGAAGAATACCAATCACTATTTAGCTCTTTAGTTCATCATTTTTCCTTGTCTTTGTTCAAATACTGCTTTCACAGGTTACATAAACATTTCAAGTACCAAATAAGCTATCAAGTTGATTTAGATGAAATATAGGCATTACTGTTATTCTTATCATTATTATTAATGTCCTATTGGTAAACTTCTTGAGACACACATGCGGATACAGACACACATCCCCCGAATGGTTATGAAGAGATAAAATAACAAATACCAAATGCTCTTAGAATGGAAAGACGTGGGAACGTACACCTGCATTTTGACTGTGCAAAGAAGGAGGTGTTCTGAGGAAAACAGATTTCTCTGCTTCATGGTCTTTTCCACATTTCTTTCCTCATCTTAAAAAAATGTAAATGTTGATTCTCTCTGAATTAGTCTTAATATATTTACAATATAAGTGAGCTCTGGGTATTTCAACACAAAATGTAAATCCCACCTGAAATCACATTTGGTTATAATATGAAAGTGTATTTCCTACAAAACTAATAAACAAATAAATAAATCAGTTTGATCTGCTAGGCAGATAATATGGAGAAGGAAGTGTGTTTTTTTATGAAACAGAAATTCATTTTCGGTGTGGAAGTTCTTGTGGAAGGAGTGCGTAGAGAATTTCTGTGTCCTGTGTACAGCTCCGAGCTGCTTTCATGTAGCACGTTTCCCTGGCTGAGAGCTAAAAGAGGGTAGAGGGAATCTCAGTGGATCAATTAACAGAGGGACCTGTCCTTCAACAGCAGAAGATCTATTTCAGGATTTGCATATCACTGAAAAAAATTACAAAGCTGAGATAAATACAAGCCCGATAATAACTCACTGCAGACTTGGCTCTATTCCTAGATTTCCTTGGCTGTTTGTCCTAATAAAGTGTCTCCATGGCACTTAGGGCAGGAAGGTTATTAGTAGCTGTCAATCAAAGTAGGGAGTAGGCATCAGCAGGAGGAGGAAGAGAAGAGAAGTGACATTCATCCTCTCTTCTCACTGATATTGGGTATAAAAGTCACTCAGAGCAAGTGGTTAAAAAGGGACAGGTCTCTCTTCATCCCCACGGAAAAAAGAAAAGCTGCCTTGGTTACCAACAATTTAATAATAAAACGAAATACATCAATCATCTTTTTTTCTACCTTATTGATGCTTGAACGTCCATTAATTCTGAGGAAATGAAGGACATATGAAAGAGATCTTCATGGGAGACTCTTGACTTAATATTGTTTTCTTATGTTTTCATGCAATGCATACATATTGATGTTTAAAATTAAAGGAGAAAATTTTCTCCATTATCAGACATCTCTTTTATTTTCCTTTTTTTTTTAAGTGTTGAATTTTTTCTTATGGCATAAGTGAATGCCTAGAGAAAAAAATATATGGGTAAAATATGTTTTCTTAGTTCATTTAAATCAGATTTCAGTGATTTTGACTATACCAAGTAGATACTCAAAACCTACCTATATAGCAATTAATTGATACTTTAAAGGTCTTTAATTTACTGTCTATTTTCTTAATTAAAATATATCTATTGCTTGAGCACATCATCTCTCTATATGCATATTTTCATAAGTAACAGAACCTGTACAGTGCTAATTGATATCCTGGTCTCCAGACAATACTTTACTAAATGAAATGACAATTATAACCAATTAAAATTCACTTTACATACTACTTCACCTATTTAGTATGTATTATGCATGAAGACAGAGAGCACATTGCCTCACTGCTTAGGATTTATGTGTGTCTTGGAAATTGATGGACAGCGCCAAGATCTTCCTTTTAGTGCATTTTTTCCCCGAAACCAGGGGTCACTTGGGGGCTTATATTTTGGTGTTTCTTAGGTTAAAGAGGTAATGTGAGCTGTTATTTGTTACAGATAGAAGCTTTCTTCATATTTACCTAACGTACATCAAAAGCACTTCTCTGAAGAACGACTCTTGTGATGAGAAGAGGTTTTTTTCATTTTGTTTTTATTTCAGACACACTACTGTCTAATTACATATCTGATCATCTAGCTTCCAGCCATAAGATAACCTACACAGACGATACATATTTATACTTTGTGATAATGTATTAACCTGTTGCTCTTTATGTAACTACACTTTAAATTTTCAAACTTGCATTGTTTTGCCAGGGCCATTTGACACTGAACTAATATCAAAAGGCATGCATGTGTAAGGAGGAGACCACTATCCACCTGTGCCTATTTGTTGAAGAAAAGAGATCTCCATTTCCTGTCATTTCTGTTTTTGCAATTTTCAAATCAGAAATCACCTGGAAAATGCACTAAAAAAGTAGGAAACATAGGAATTCTGGGACAAATATAATAATATCCTAAAATTAAGAATGGTCTTTTAATTTTTGAACAGATATTTCATTTGAATAAGTGGCCAATTCTTTTAGGAATTGCATGAACCTTTGCCTTTGCCCTCTTCAGGTATTTTCTGTCCTATTGTAAATGCATTCTGCTTCCTTACCTTTTCAACATCCTTTCAAAACACTTTTTAATTAAAAAATATTATGAAGTGAAGTGAAATGTAGAGTGGTGCTCTCAGTGATGTCACTTTTTTCCTTCTCACATGAAAAATCATAATGTTTTCATGATCTTGATTTTTATTCAACTATTTGCAAGGCTCTCCCATCCGGACAACTAATTTCTGAGCAACAAGTGTGCAATAAATTTTTAAGAAACCCTAGGCTTTTAGGGGTTGGAGTTGTCAACCGTTTACATACTAATTATTTTGCAAAAACGGGAACAATGGAAAAGTTGACACAGTTGCAGATCACTTGGAGAAACATTTTCTTGATTTCGAAAGTTGAACTGCATCCCTGAGAATTATGTTTGTATTTATTTGTTTTTCATTTTTAATAGAAGGTCAGATTAATTATCCAAGGAAAAACACACTTTATAATTTGGCCTCAGTTTGTAAAACATTTGCTTTAAAAATATAGATCTGTATTAGCAAATATCTAAATTTAGTCAGCATCTTTCATCTGTCTTGAAGGATATTTTTAGTTGGATTTAAGATTAAAAAATCATTCTCATTTGCATCATTTTTACTCCAGAACGTTAGATTTCCACAATGATTAAACAGGCTGCCAACATCAGCAAGGATAGAAAAATAACTTCTAAATAGATCTTTCCAATCAAATTTTTAGTTCAAGTAAAAATGATGCCAAGTAATTATACATTACTTATAATTGAATAAAGTACATACGTTATAAATTAGACTTTATAATCATATTTCCATGTTTACATAGATTTTTTTCTTCCCCTCTTCCTTATTTACTTCCTTTCCTTGTTCCTTTCTTCTGAAATAATCTATCTTACACTCTGAACCATGGAATTTAACAAATTATCTATTAAAAACCTATCTTGATATAAATAAAATTCTTGAAAATCATTATGCATTAGTCATTTTCACAAAACTTCCTGATGAAGTAATGTGAATCTTACTATGTATTAGACCTTGTTTTATGAACTGCTATATTTGATTTGCAGTAAAAAATACTCTTTTCCTAAAATGGTAAACTTCTGTGTTTTTCCTTCAATTTTAAGCATTTACATTTTTTACTTTTTGATGTATGAAATATCACAAAACATTCCTCAGGTGCAAAAATTATTATATAATTTTTTGCAATTATGAAGATTGATTTTTCATTAGTTTTTCTTTGTTGTTGTTTTTTTTCTAGAAAAGTTGATTTGTGCAGTAAGTGAAGTGCCAGTGCAGATAAATGTAACCAACACTAAGTTGGCCAATAGAATTTAACAACCGCTAAGGTCATTAATATAATTTGTTTTGGCACTGTTACATTTCCTAGTGCTACTCTGAGTAGTTTGCTGGGTACATCAATTTGTTTTCAGCTATTGTGAAATTGGATACCCTGGCTTTCATCCAAAGCACCCTCTCCATTTGCATATCTTTGTTATCATTTCAGGTTCTCAGAACATACTGTGGACTATCACACCATCTGCACCAAAAGCCTCACATCCAAACACAAATTAAAAATGAAACTGTAAAATTTGCAAGGAAACAATACAGACCTTTTATCTCATTCTCCCTCTGTTCATTTTCAAAAGAGAAACTTGCTTGTAGCCAAGCATAGCAAAAAAGGCTTTTATTAATTGGACTGGCATCAAGCATGCATACATAAAATTGTTTATTTTTTCCCTATAAAGGGGTTGCCTGACATAAAAGGGTCTTTGAAGATGACATTCAGATTTTGACATTTGCATGATATTGTATAAATATCAGAGGTAGGAGACTTTTCTGACAAACCAGATGGGTCAAAAAAAAAAAAGAAAAGAAAAAGAAAGAAGGAGAGAGAGAGAAAGAAAGGCACTACCATAGAAAGATATTAGTCCTTTACTTAAAGGATATTAACTTCTCCTCTAAACTGGGGATTATTAGGCAAGAAAAACAAACATATTTGTTACAAACTAGAGCTTTTATTTTTTTTAAGAGAATTCGGATCCTGGGCAAATATGAAGTTTATTTTTGAGATATATTCTATGTTTCAAGTAAGAGCATATAATGTAATTGAATCTTGGCCTTCTAGCTGCTGTAGTAATTATGTTTTATTGTTCACCTTATTACTGCTGGATGGTCTTAATTTTGATTGCAGGTTGGACGTTGGAATGTCTTTGAAGGATGGAAGGTCATTCCAGGTCCTCATATTCATCAACATCTGGATATTGCAGGCGTCTCTTTTTTATTTTCCTTTGTGATTTCTGAATGCAAATGGAGGCTGGTCATAGTTTCTCACAATAATCAGTGTCCCTCCCAACCCCCATCAGTAGATCTGTACATTAAAAAAAAAAAAAAAAAGAAGAAGAAAAACCACCTAGATGGCACTTAGGGGCAAAGGCAGGAGCGGGGAGCAGACAGATGACAAGGGTTTTTGCTGATGGTGTACTTCCATATGGATTTCAAATGCCAGCAAAGGGAAGCTCCTCCATCTGAGTGTATAATAGAAGAGCACAAATTTGATTAGACTCTTTGACCCTTATATCAATGAAGAATCAGACACAGTCAGCAAGTTGTGCACAAAAGTCACTTTATGCATTCGGCCTTCAGCAGAGACCATTCATTCTTCAGGCCCCTACAGCCTGCACCTTGGTTTTCTGAGGG
Source organism: Stenella coeruleoalba (assembly GCF_951394435.1). Taxonomy (NCBI): domain Eukaryota; kingdom Metazoa; phylum Chordata; class Mammalia; order Artiodactyla; family Delphinidae; genus Stenella; species Stenella coeruleoalba. The sequence continues at coordinate 4,326,257 of NC_137159.1, forward strand.
CTTCACTCACACAGTCATCTCCGTGTTTATCATGGACCTCCTGGAGACAGGTCTACATTTTGTTCTCTGTAAGTCTTTCCTTGAGTAAGAACGCTCTTCACCTACTGTCCAGAAGAGGCCAAAGTTGAAAGAAAAATGCCTATTTTCTGGAAATAATGGTTGGTGAATTTGTCCGAGTTTCACCCAGATATGAGCTTGATTTGAAGGTCACCGCAGGCTGTAGATGAAAACAACGTTTAGGAGATTCTTGCACGTTTGACCAGCTCATCACCTCTGGCTCTTGAAGTCATCAGTTGCATCATCACCAAGTTCCACCTCTTACCTAAATATCTTCCTTCTGCATGTGTGATATAAAACTATGCTTCCCATCAACTCCCTCCTTGCTCAGAAGCCTACAGCTCCTTCTTTGCTGTTGATGAGATGATCTAAATTTCACTTCCACGGAATCTTCAAGAGCACGCTTCCTTCTTTCCTTTCAGATTCCCATAGTTCTCAATGTCTCCTGCACCCTCATCTCTTTCCCAAATTCTCCTCTTTATATTTTTGCTGTTTTATATATAATTAGTATGCATTGGGTCGTAGTGAGTGAAATCACATGGGTGGTAGAGTCAGGCAATACTAGCTCTAGTTAGGATAAGTCCCTCCTTGGACAACCTGGTCGTTTTCCTGAAGTGGGTGGGTGTGGAGACCCTGTCAACTTCAGAGCATCACCTGTATGGGTGGACTGGGCTGCAGATCTTCCACTGGTGTTTGAGATAGAGGAAAAGTATTGCCCAAAAAGTTTTATGTCCTCGGACCACCCTCCCCCTGTTCTTCCACTAGGGGAATAGGCTTTTCCTGGACCATTTTTTGTCAGTGCCTATTGGCGGTTCTGGTTGGTGGCTTCTATGGATCCATGTTCAGGATACGTGGGAGCAATAAAGACACCCAGGGAATTTCTTGCATGTTGTTTCTCAAGTCTGAATGGCCATACATGGTCCATCTTCTTCTTTCCACCTTGTAGAGTCTTCCTTTGCTGGTCTGCTGTGCTATGCCCAGTGTTGTAGAGTTATAACAAGGAGGACAGAGGGGAAATGGGGCTACTCCATCTTGGGGTAACTAGCTATCCATTTTTTCATCCTTGGTGATTTCTTCCACTATGTTTGGATTATTGTGTTACTTGTATTGCTGTGAATAAACATGCTCTGATGGACAAAAATGTGCTGGGTCCCAGTCATTCTTTCAAATCATACACAGTTCTGTATTGTGTGCCTGATGAAAGCCTAAAACCTTCTTTATCTGTTCTAATTCTTTCTTCCTCTCCATTTTTCTGCTTTTTCCTTCCTCATCTAGCCTTTAGTGCTACTTGACTCCAGTACTATTTTCACTGTTGATAGTGATCAAGCTATATTTTCATCTAAAGTCTCAACTTTTTACTTAAACAATACTTATTAATGTTGCAGATGAAGCTCAGTGACATCATGGCTACATGATACCCCAAGTTACAGAAGCAATGGAAGTGTTCTTTTTATTAATATTGTGAATATCCAACTTCTTAGACAACTAGGGGAAGGAAACCAAATTTCATGACATTTTACTGTGTTCCAGGGACTGTATTTGTTGTTGTTTCTACTTCCTCCAACTTAGAAGTCTCCTTTGGTTAATAAGAAATTTTGACCTCTGCCATTGACTGCTATGGAAAACAGAAGTTCGGTTTTGTCTCCTACCTGTTCTTACTGAGATGAGCCAATATCACTAAGACCCTTTAAGCTTTACAATGTATATACTTTGGACTCTGTGATCTGTGTGCTTCAGGAAATACCAGAGAAGAGTCTATGTGGCTGAGTCTATAGTATTTCAAAACAACTATTTGAAAGTGGAAAAGTGCATCCCAATAGTTGATTTTATTTCATTTGCAAAACACTAAAATGAAGGCATGAGCCTTTTTTTATTCAGCAAATACATTTGTGGTTTTGGTATAGTATAAAGATAGATATTGGCTATTTGTCTCTATTATTTTTAATATACAGATATCCACAAGTCATTTCATTTTTGTGTAACCAACTTAGAAACAAAACCACAAGGTATTCAAATAAGCACAACATTAAACAGACAATGCTACAGTTTGGAAAACTTCACAGTCAAATGCATTTTCAGCATCTGTGTCATCTATGTCCTTTTCCTTTCATTCTGTCCGTTCTTCCCTCCTGCCTTGAAGGTTTCCCCGTACCTTCCTAGAGGTCCATTTTCACCTAGATCTCCTTCATCTCTTCCATTTAAATATGTTTTCTTGAAAGAAGCTGATGTTATCTCATACAAAAGTAAACCAAATTATAACAGAGAAAATATATATTTTCCTAACAACAAAGGAGAACCCCTTGAAAGTAGAGAGTTGGCTTTCTTTGGTCTTAGAATATTGAGAGGCAGTGTCACATACATTTTCAGATCATCATCTCCTGATCTAGCAGGCTGTGTTCAAAGTCTTGGATAAAAGCCTGGTCCTACTTCTTAGGAGCTGTGTGGCCACAGGCACATAAATAACCCTCTGTGCCTCAGTTCACTCACCTGTAAAATGGGATCCATGCTAGTACTTGCCTCAGAAGACAGTAAGGAATAAATGAATTAATATACTTGAGGTATTGAAACAAGTGTCTGGTACATAAGAGAGCTATAAAATGTTTAGCTATGGAAATTTTTTATGTACCTACACATGGATAAAATAGCATTTTTCTTTCTTAACATTTTTACTGGAGTATAATTGCTTTACAATGGTGTGTTAGTTTCTGCTTTATAACAAAGTGAATCAGCTATACATATACATATATCCCCATATCTCTTCCCTCTTGCAACTCACTCCCTCCCACCCTCCCTATCCCACCCTTTTAGCTGGTCACAAAGCCCTGAGCTGATCTCCCTGTGCTATGCGACTGCTTTTGAATGGGGATACTTCTAAGAAGCTCTGAAATAGCTTGAGTTCCAGTGTGTGAAGGAGATCAGATAAATTCTGATGCACAGATATAGGTATAGAAACAGAGAGAGATATATACATACAGAGAAAGAAATTATATAGGTAAAGATACAGTTGTAGATATGTAAAGAACTTATTCATGATTACAAACCCAAAATAATAAGTCTAATTATTTTTTTTAAATAACTAGAAGTCATTGCTTTTTCTTTCTCTTTTTTCCTTGTTTTCTTCTTTTTTTTTTTTTTACTAGAAAAATGGGAATCATTTGACATTAACTTGGACAAAAGCACTAATAAACACACTGACAAATGGATCATTAATTCCTGTAGTGAATGACATCAACATCTGGGATTGTGTCTCAAATGTAAAAGGCATTTTGGCTGGTTTCCTCTCAGGCCCATTCCCCCACCCCCTTCCTCTCCTCTGCTCTGTGTCACTGCAGGGGGACAATCCTGAGGCCAGGTTTCCCAGGCTCTTGTATCTATTAACTTCCAGAAAAGGTTCCTCTGATGGGAGATGCTAGCAGAAGATTGGTGGAGGGAAAAGGGGGAATCAGGGTAATTCTCTGCCTTCTCTCTGCTTCAGAAGCCCTAAGGCAGCAATGGGTCTGTGGCTCTGTCTCCTACCAAACATGCCCCCTGTGGTCCCAGCTTGCTCTGGGTGACCCTAGCATCTTGGCTGGGTTTACCACCTCCTTCCATTTCATGAAGACCCATGGGTCCATGGGTTGAAGCAGTTCCCAGCTTTTGCTATTTCCTGTAGAGACTGCAAACCATGTTGTATGTGTTTCTTGGCAACTCTGCCAGCTGTGTAATCAACTCTCTCAATTCTATTCCCTTTTCCTAAAGGAGTTTCCATTATCCTGGCTAGTGCTTGACTCAGTTACTACTCTTGATACTATAAAGCATCATAAACCAAAAGAAGACAAAACAAAAATGATGGATTTCATCTAAATAAAGCCAGGCTACCCAAATGAAAAGAGAACCTGTATATTAGCTGTGTTTTTTTTAAACTACAGTATTCAGAATCGCCGAGTTTTCATCCAGGGACCCACTTATTCATTCAGCGAGCATATTCGGAGCTTCCACCAGGAGCCAAGTACTGTTGCAGGCTCTAGGGAGATAGCAGTGTGAACAGCAGAGTCCCTGTGCTCATGTCCCACACATGCAGGTAGGGCACGTCAGATACTAAATAATTAATATTCTCTGTATAAGATGGTGATGAGAGCCAAAAAGAAAACTCAAGCAAGGTGAAGGGACAGAGAGTACAAAAGATGTGCTATAGATTGGTTGGGGAAGCTTCACTGGTGGGTGGTTTGAGACAGAGACCAGACTTCCCTGAAGAGTAGAGTTCTGTGGATATTCCAGTTCTGTTGCCAGGAGAATCAGCCAGGCAACGGAGCAGAAAGCATTAATTCACTACTTAAAAGCAAAGAAACAAGTAAACAAAAAGATTCCTATTGTCAAAGAAAGAAAACTCTATGCTGCATGGAAAAGCAGGGATTGTGGATTTTTACATCAGATAAGTTAAGTGCAGACCAAATCCATTAAGCAAGGCTTAAAAGGACATTTCATAACACTACAGGTCATAAGAATAAAGAGACAACCAATCTTATTATCTATGTGCCTGATAACACCACAAAATGAGCTATTCTCATAAAGCAGAAACTACAGGGGATGCATGGATAGTAAAAAAAATAAATAAAAACACCTTAATCAAAGGGGAGACTGAATTAACTGAACTAAAAATTAAGAAGGATTTAAAACAGCTTTGTCCAATAGAAATATAATAGAAACTGCATCTAAGAGCCACACATGTGATTTAAATATTCTGAAAGTCAAAATAAAAAAGTGAAAAAAAGACAGGTGAAATTTAAATAGATTTTATTTAACACAATATATCTAAAATATTTTAACGTCATCATGTAATCAATTTAAACAATCATTAGTGAGTATTTTTGTTTATTTGTTCTATGTCTTTAAAATCTGGTTTGTATTTTATACTTTAATCACATCTCATTGTGGACAAATCACATTTCAAGTGTTAAATAACCATACAGACTAAACTTTATAATCAATAAAATAAATTATATATATGCATGTATATGAGAAAAACACTGAACCCTGATATTAGGGAGCATACCTTCTTTAAAGTGTGCACAGATCATTCATAAAATTAAAATAATAGACCATAAAAAAATGAAAATAAAGTTTTCCAAAGAATTATATAAAGAACATACACTGATTACAATGCCATAAAACTAGAAATCAGTAATAATAGACACCCCCCCCCCCCCAGCACACACAGGTCTATCTACCTGGAAATTAAAAAGAAAATAAAAATAAAACCACAATAAACTCAGTACTAAAGAACGCTTGGAGCAAAGAGGAAGTGCAAATAAAAACTGAGGATCAACAATGATAATGAAAACATTTCACATCAGAGCCCATGGACCACAGGTAACAAGAATACTCAGAGGACAGTCTGCAGTTTTGAATCTTCGGAACAATGAAAATGATAATACATAGAATAAGCTTCTAACTCAAAATACTCAAAATAAGTTTCTAACTCAAAATAAACCAAAAGAAAGCAGAAGGACATAAAACAAAGAAGTAATTACAGAGAAATTATTGAAAACACAGGAAAACTGAATGAATGAAACCAAATGTTGGTTATTTGAAAGATCAATGAACCAACCAAATAACTAGCTACTTTATTCTACACAGGAGATAAAACACAAATATACACATTTTTTAACAAAAATATCAAGGAGGAAATAAAATATAAAACAAATGAAATTTCAAAAAAAATAATAGAAGCTATTTTATATAAATCTATTCAAATGAATTTGAAAACATACATGAAAGAGATAACTTTCTAGGAAAATAATTTAGCAAAACAACCCTAGTTGAAATAGGAAATCTAATCTGAAAGATATATATAGAAGGGAGAAAAATGGAAAATCAAGAAATTTACAATAAGCCCAGATAATTTTATATGGAACCAAACCTGTAAAGACCAGCAAGATCTAATATTGCTTAATGTATTTCACAAGGTAGAGAAAGAAAATGTTCATTTTTTAAATGAATTGATCATAACAAACACTAAGGATGGTGCACAATCTGATAAAGATTGCATAACAAAGAACACTGCAAAGTAATCTCACTTATGAATAGTAATAAAACATTTTCCAAGCCCCTTCCCCCAAAAGCAAAATCAAAAGACAAGGATAGGGCTTCCCTGGTGGCGCAGTGGTTGGGAGTCCGCCTGCCGATGCAGGGGACGCGGGTTCGTGCCCCGGTCCAGGAAGATCCCACATGCCGCAAAGCGGCTGGGCCCGTGAGCCATGGCCACTGAGTCTGCATGTCCGGAGGCTGTGCTGTGCAATGGGGAAGGGGGGGCACAGCAGTGAGAGGCCCGTGTACCGCAAAAAAAAAAAAAAAAAAGACAAGGCTAAATAAGTATAAATAGGAAAGGATTAATATTCCTAATATATTAAAAAAGCTGCCAAAATTGATAAGACTGACAAATATTTTCCCAAAGTAATATTTGGGGAAATACTAACATATGAGATGATTCAGAAAAAAATCAGTACAAATGACCCTTGAATTGTGAAAGCACAATCACCTATAAAAAAAGAAATATAACTATACTGACACAGCAAAGTTTGATAACCTAGTTGGATAGCAAGACTGAGGCAAATGCTTGTTACCCCTACATTATGAGTGAACATGCAGGATGGTCCAGCCCCCGTAGAGGAGAAGTTGGTAAGATCTAACATTAAACATACACTGAGTCTTTGATTCCACAATCCTGCTTCCAGTATTCAATCCAAAACATACCTCTCAAAAATAAAATGGGAGAGACCTTCAAGATGGCAGAAGAGAAAGACACGGAGATCACTTCCTCCCCACAAATACATCAGAAATACATCTACATGTGGAGCAACTACAGAACACCTACTGAATGCTAGCAGAAGACATCAGACTCCCCAAAAGCCATGTGGCTGACAAGGTCTTCTTCCTCTGGTCAGTGTCAGGCCTGTGCCTCTGAGGTGGGAGAGCCGAGTTCAGGACATTGGTCCACCAGAGACCTCCTGGCTCCACATAATATCAAATGGCAAAATCTCCTACAGAGGTTTCCATCTCAATGCTAAGACCCAGATCCACTCAGCGACCAGCAAGCTCCAGTGCTGGATGCCCCACACCAAACAACTAGCAAGACAAGAACACAACTCCACCCATTAGCAGAGAGGCTGCCTAAAATCATAATAAGTTCACAGACACCCCAAAACACACCACCGGATGTGGTCCTGCCTACCAGAAAGACAAGATCCAGCCTCATCCACAGGAGCACAGGCACTAGTCTACTCCACCAGGAAGCCTACACAACCCACTGAACCAACCTTAGCCTCTGAGGGCAGACAGTAAAAACAACGGGAACTATGAACCTGCAGCCTGCGAAAAGGAGAACCCAAACACAGTAAGTTAAGCAAAATGAGAAGACAGAGAAACACACAACAGATGAAGGAGCAAGGTAAAAAAACCCATCAGACCAAAACAAATGAAGAGAAATAGGCAGTCTACCTGAAAAAGAATTCAGAGTAATAATAGTAAAGATGATCCAAAATTTTGGAAATAGAATGGAGAAAATACAAGAAACGTTTAACAAGGACCTAGAACTAGAGAGCAAACAAACAATGATGAACAACACAATAAATGAAATTTAAAATTCTCTAGAAGGAATCAATAGCAGAATAAGTGAGGCAGAAGAACAGATAAGTGACCTGGAAGATAAAATAGTAGAAATAACTGCTGCAGAATAGAATAAAGAAAAAAGAATGAAAAGAATTGAGGACAGTCTCAGAGACCTCTGGGACAACATTAAAAACACCATCATTCGAATTATAGGGGTCTCAAAAGAAGAAGAGAAAAAGAAAAGGACTGAGAAAATATTTGCAGAATTTATATTTGAAAACATCCCTAATATGGGAAAGGAAATAGTTAATCAAGTCCAGGAAGTGCAGAGAGTCCCATATAGGATAAATCCAAGGAGAAATGCTCCAAGACACATATTAAACAAACTATCAAAAATTAAACACAAAGAAAAAGCATTAAAGGCATCAAGGGAAAAACAACAGATAATATACAAGGGAATCCCCATAAGGTTAACAGCTGATCTTTCAGCAGAAACTCTGCAAGCCAGACGGGTGTGGCAGGACATATTTAAACTGATGAAAGGTAAATACCTACAACCAAGATTACTCTACCCAGCAAGGATCTCGTTCAGATTTGATGGAGAAATTAAAACCTTTACAAACAAGCAAAAGCTAACAGAATTCAGCACCACCAAACCAGCTTTACAACAAATGCTAAAGGAACTTCTCTAGGTAGGAAACACAAGAGACAGAAAAGACCTACAAAAACAAACCCAAAGCAATTAAGAAAACGGTAATAATTACCTTAAATGTAAATGGATTAAAAGCTCCAACCAAAACACATAGACTGGATGAATGGAAACAAAAACAAGACCCAAATATATGCTGTCTACAAGAGACTCACTTCAGACCTAGGGACACATACAGACTGAAACTGAGTGGATGGAAAAAGATATTCCATGCAAATGGAAATCAAAAGAGAGCTGGAGTAGCAATTCTCATATCAGACAAAATAGACTTTAAAATAAAGACTATTGCGAGAGACAAAGAAGGACACTACATAATTAATGATCAAAGGATCAATCCAAGAAGAAGATATAACAATTGTAAATATTTATGCACCCAGCGTAGGAGCACCTCAATATGTAAGGCAAATGCTAACAGCTGTGAAAGGGGAAATCGACAGTAACACAATCATAGTAGGGGACTTTAACACCCCACTTTCACCAATGGACAGATCATCCAAAATCAAAATAAATAAGGAAACATAAGCTTCAAATGATACATTAAACAAGACGGACTTCATTGATATTTATAGGACATTCCATCCACAAACAACAGAATACAGTTTCTTCTCAAGTGCTAATGGAACATTCTCTAGGATAGATCATATCTTGGGTCACAAATCAAGCCTTGGTAAATTTAAGAAAATTGAAATTGTATCAAGTATCTTTTCCAACCACAACGCTATGAGACTAGATACTAATTACAGGAAAAAAATATGTAAAAAACAAACACATGGAGGCTAAACAATACACTATTTAATAACCAAGAGATCACTGAAGAAATCAAAGAGGAAATCAAAAAATGCCTAGAAACAAATGACAATGAAAACACAATGACCCAAAATCTATGGGATGCAGAAAAATCAGTTCTAAGAGGGAAGTTTATAGCAATGGAATCCTACCTCAAGAAACAAGAAACATCCCCATAAAATAAACAACCTAACCTTACACCTAAAGCAATTAGAGAAAGAAGAAAACAAACAAACAAACAAACAAACTTAGCAGAAGGAAAGAAATCATAAATATCAGATCAGAAAAAAAGTGAAAAAGAAATGAGGGAAACAATAGCAAAGATCAATAAAATTAAAAGCTTGTTCTTTGAGAAGATAAACAAAATTGATAAACCATTACCAGACTCATCAAGAAAAAAAAGAGAGAAGACTCAAATCAACAGAATTAGAAATGAAAAAGGACAAGTAACAACTGACACTGCAGAAATAGGAAGGATCATGAGTGATTACTACAAGCAACTATATGACAATAAAATGGACAACCTGGAAGAGATGGACAAATTCTTAGAAAAGCACAACGCTTCCATGACTGACGTCCTCCAGCAAGCAAAAGCCCAGTACCAGATGGATTCACAGGCAAATTCTATCAAACATTTAGAGAAAAATTAACACCTATCCTTCTCTAACTCTTCCAAAACACAGCAGAGGCAGGAACACTCCCAAACTCACTCTACAAGACTACCATCACCCTGATACCAAAACCAGACAAAGATGTCACAAAGAAAGAACACTACAGTCCAATATCACTGATGAACAAAGATGCAAAAATCCTCAACAAAATACTAGTAAACAGAATCCAACAGGACATTAAACGGATCACACAGCATGATCAAGAGAGGTTTATCCCAGGAATGCAAGGATTCTTCAATATACTAAAATCAATCAATGTGATACACCATATTAACAAATTGAAGGATAAAAGCCATGTGATCATCTCAATAGATGCAGAAAAATTTTTGACAAAATTCAACACTGATTTATGATAAAAAAAAAAACCCTCCAGAAAGTAAGCATAGAGGGAAATTACCTCAACATAATAAAGGCCATATATGACAAACCCACAACCAACATTATTCTCAATGGTGAAAAATTGAAACCATTTCCTCTAAGATCAGGAGCAAGACAAGGTTTCCCACTCTCACCATTATTATTCAACATAGTTTTGGAAGTTATAGCCACAGCAATCAGAGAAGAAAAAGAAATAAAAGGAATTCAAATTGGAAAAGAAGAAGTAAAGCTGTCACTGTTTACTGGTGACATAACACTCTACATAGAGAATCTTAAAGGTGTTACCAGAAAACTACTAGAGCTAATCAATGAGTTTGGTAAAGTATCAGGATAAAAAATTAATGCACAGAAATCTCTTGCATTCCTATACACTAATGATGAAAACTCTGAAAGAGAAATTAAGCAAACACGCCCATTTACCATTCCAACAAGAATAAAATACCTAGGGATAAACCTACCTAAGGAGACAAAAGACCTGTATGCAGAAAACTGTAGGACACTGATGAAAGAAATTAAAGATGGTACAAACAGATGGAGAGATATACCATGTTCTTGGATTGGAAGAATCAACATTGTGAAAATGACTCTACTACCCAAAACACTCTACACATTCGGTGCAATCCCTATCAAACTACCAATGGCATTTTTCACAGAACTAGAACAAAAAATTTCACAATTTGTATGGAAATGCAAAAGACCCCAAAGAACCAAAGCAATCTTGAGAAAGAAAAACGGAGCTGGAGAAGTCAGGCTCCAGGTCTTCAGACTATACTACAAAGCTATAGTAGATAACACAGTTTGGTACTGGCACAAAAACAGAAATATAGATCAATGGAACAGGATAGAAAGCCCAGAGATAAACCCACACACCTTATCTTTGATAAAGGAAGCAAGATTATACAATGGAGAAAAGACAAGCCTCTTCAATAAGTGGTGCTGGGAAAACTGGAGAGCTACCTGTAAAAGAATGAAATTAGAATGCTCCCTAACACCATACACAAAAATAAACTCAAAATGGATTAAAGACCTAAATGTAAGGCCAGGCACTATAAAACCCTTAGAGGAAAACATAGGCAGAACACTCCATGACATAAATCACAGCAAGATCCTTCTTGACCCACCTCCTAGAGAAATGGAAATAAAACCAAAAATCAATAAATGGGACCTAAAGAAGCTTAGAAGCTTTTGCACAGCAAAGGATATCATAAACAAGATGAAAAGACAGCCCTCAGAATGGGAGAAAATATTTGCAAATGAAGCAACTGACAAAGGATTAATCTCCAAAATTTACAAGCAGCTCATGCAGCTCAATATCAAAAAAACAAACAACCCAATCCAAAAATGGGCAGATGACCTAAGTAGACATTTCTCCAAAGAAGATATACAGATTGCCAACAAACACATGAAAGGATGCTCAACATCACTAATTATTAGAGAATTGTAAATCCAAACTACAATGAGCTATCACCTCACACCAGTCAGACTGGCCGTCATCAAAAAATGTAGAAACAATAAATGCTGGAGAGGGTGTGGAGAAAAGGGAACCCTCTCTCACTATTGGTGGGAATGTAAATTGATACAGCCAGTATGGAGAACAGTATGGAGGTTCCTTAAAAAACTAAAAATAGAACTACCATATGACCCCACAATCCCACTAGTGGGCATATACACTTAGAAAACCATAATTCAAAAAGAGTCATGTACCACAATGTTCATTGCAGTTCTATTTACAATAGCCAGGACATGGAAGCAATATAAGTGTCCATTGACAGATGAATAGATAAAGAAGATGTGGCACATATATACAATGAATATTATTCAGCCATAAAAAGAAACGAAATTGAGTTATTTGTAGTGAGGTGGATGGATGTAGAGTCTGTCATACAGAGTGAAGTAAGGCAGAAAGAGAAAAATAAATACCGTAGGCTAACACATATATATGGAATCTAAAAGAAAAAAAATAATGGTTATGAAGAACATAGGTGCAGGACCAGAATAAAGACACAGACATAGACAATGGACTTCACATGGGGAGGGTGAAGGTTAAGCTGAAACGAAGTGAGAGTGGCAATGACTTGTATACACTACCAAATGTAAAATAGATAGCTAGTGAGAAGCAGCCGCATAGCACAGGGAGATCAGCTCAGGGTTTTGTGACCACCTAGAGGGGTGGGATAGGGAGGGCGGGAGGGAGATGAAAGAGGGCGGAGATATGGGGGTATATGTATATGTATAGCTGATTCACTTTGTTATAAAGCAGAAACTAACACACCATTGTAAAGCAATTATACTCCAATAAAGATGTTAAAAAATAATAATAATAAATAAATTAAATGGAATAAATGTGCAATTTTATTAAATGTCATTTTTTTTTATCAAAAGTGGTAAATTCAAATGTCCATCGATGGGGCTTGAATAAACAGTGGGATATTTACTCAACAGTGTACTATGCAGCTATATAAGGAATGAAGAAATTTCCATGTACTGATATGGAGTTACTTGCAGAATATATTCTGTTTTTTAATTTTTACTGGAGTATAGTTGATTTACAATGTTCTGTTACTTTAAGGTGTACAGCAAAGTGAATCTGTTATACATATACATATATCCATTTTTTTAAGATTCTTTTCCATATAGGTCATTACAGAGTATTGAGTAGAGTTCCCTGTGCTACACAGTAGGTCTTTATTAATTATCTATTTTATATATAGTAGTGTATATATGTCAATCCCAATCTCCCAGTTTATCCTTCCCCTCCTTTTTACCCCCTGTTGCAGAATATATTATAAAGTAAATTTTCTTAAAAAGCAAGAAATAGAAAAATATATACAGTACATCACCTTTTCCATAAGCAGGGGAAGGAATATATATGTATATGTGTGTGTATACGTACATATACATATATATATGTACGTGTGTGTGTATATATATATATATATATATATATAAAACACACTGGGTTTTTTATAGATACCATCTTCTTCCCTCACTAGAACATATTTGAACTTGAAACTAACAGAGCCTTTGCATCTAACTTCTAATCCAGTGATATTTCTGGGCTACAGAAACAAGTTAAAGGTCACCATGAAGTAGCAATTAACCAAATCTAGAACGTGACATATTCTACAGTACAGTTGACTCCATTTCTTCAACACATCAATGAGAGAAAAACAAATTAATAAGAAGAAAGGGAAAATATTCTCATTAAAAGTTACTTAAAAGTAACCCGAGACATAACTCTTCAAGTCGTCCCACTAGAAAATATTTTAGAATTATTATTTTGTTAGATGTGCTAGCAGCATAAGAATTATAAAATAAAATAAAGTTTGTTTGTTTTGAGATTCATACTGAAGTCCGTTTTGGAGGTGGTTGCAATAATGTGATACCTGGGATTTCTTTTTGAATACTGCAGGAAAGAAGAGGGTGGGAGAGAAAAAAGTAGAAAAGTGACGCAGCCAAACAACAAACACAGCACATATTTTTACGGTTGTTAAGTTTGGTTCTTCGCGCTTCCTATGTTTGTTTCATGTACAGATTTTCATCATATCAATGAAAGAAAAATAAAAGGGAAAATTGTAGGAGGGGCCACTTTGGCCACTATATTAGTCATGCTGCAAAACAAACAAACCTTGAAATAGTAGTGGTGTACAAAAATAAGTTAGTTCTCATGCTAGCCGTTCTGGAGTTCTGCTCCAGGAGTTTTTTCTAGTGCCTGGGCTGAAGTGGCAGAAACTAAGTAGGGCACATTCTTGCCATAATAGAAAACAGAAGCCCCAGGAGAAGCAAGCAAACTCACACAATGCCTTCCTGTCCCCACGTGGGAACAGGCGCTACCACTTCTCTCACATCCATTGGCCAAAGCAAGATGCACCCCGGAGGGCAACCAACACCCCTGCAGAGGGACCTTCACTCCTCCCAGGGAAGCCTGGGCAGAGGTGGGGACTGAGGGAGAAGGCAGGGAGGGAAAACTATTGAGAAACCATCAATCTCAGGGAATAAGATTCAGAGTTTGATTCTAGGCATGCCCTTCTGTCCAACTGTAGGAAGAAAGTAGACAGTTAACTATAGGAGTCTGGATCTCAAGGGAGAGTTTGGGATGGAGAGGGAATTTTTAATGTTAATTTACTATTGCTTTCACTGATTTGCCTGGATATTTTTGGTATTAAATATTAAGAAAGCATATTGACAAGACTAATCATGGATATTTTCCAAATCTTGATTAGAAATGTGTAAAGAGGAGGTTTATATAAAATAGCAGAATTCAGATAAAATACAAATAGATTTGCAAATAATTTTTCAAGGCTACATGATTCTGTCAGATGATTTTAATCCTAAATTATCTTTTTGATTTTTCAAAATAGCGAACTGGCAACCAGCAAAATGCTGGAGAATCGCAGAGCGCACAGGACCTAAGGTGTCGTGTGGTTTTAACTCCTGGTCACTTCACTGACTTGACAACATCTGTCAGATGGTCATCCAGACTTGGTTGCCTTCTTTCAATGAAGGAAACCAGTGATTTTACAGGGTGTCTCACTTGATCTTTGGAGGATTCCCAGGGTTACCAAGCTCTTATTGACATCTCGATTCTGTACTGATGAGCACTGTGGCCTCACTAAGCCTCATTTTTTTCTTCACTGGGAATAGGAATACCTTGCTCATGCCCCAGCCCTTAGTGTACAGCGAGAACAATTGCTCTTCCTTGGGTAAGCTGAATCCCTTCAATATTCTATTGATATTACACTCACCAATTGCTGATTGTGGTTTCAGAATTATAGCACAGTGTTTTTACAGTAGCCTGAGATATTATTTATCTGGGACTAAGGGGGTCATTCTCGTCCATACATTGGAATCACCTGGGAAAAAATATGAAGCCTGGGTCCCATCCCCAGAGAATTTGATATACGTATCAGAGGTGTCCTGAGTATTGAATCGTTACAAGCTCCTCAAGTGATTCTAAGGTATAGTCAGGGTGAGAACCACTGGCTTGGGGATATGAACTCTTTAAAGCAGATTCGTGATTGTTCTCTTAACCATCATTTCTTTCTTAGGTTAAAATTTCCTATTGACTTTAAGTCAAAACAGCTGTTTTCCCGGAGCAGCGAGTCCTCAAGCCACATTTGGAGAAAAGGGTTTATTGGAAACATGTAACTGATGATATAAAGGGAATTTCATGGAAATCCAAGGAGAAGCCACACAGCAGCAGTGGTCTTCTTAAAGTCTAGGCTGGAGCTTGCTTCTTGAGTCACAGCAGTTGGGTCAATGAGCTGCACACCAGTTCATGGGTTCTCAAAGTTCAGCATGCGGCAGAATCATCCTGGGGGTGCCAGTTTCAGAGTTTGTGCCTCAGCGGACCCAGAGCCCAAGAATTTGAATTTCTAATAAGACCTGGTGATGTTGCCACAGCTCACGTGGCGGCCACGCTTTGAAGACATCGTGCTGGTTGTCTGCTCCTTTTGGATGTCTATGAATTTGCTTCATTTGCCAGTCACTGCTTCTGCCTTCCTACTCCTTCAGTGGTTCTCACACCTGTGTTCTACAGCCATCCAGATGATTCTGTGGCAAGATGCAGCAGGAGAAGCCCTGTGTGGGGGTTTGTTCTGGACACGACCAGACCTCACTCTTCCTTCAGGGTTTGCTGTCACCCATCACTGCTGGTGGTTTAAATTCCAAAGAAGTAGCTGATTGGCCCAGTCCATCTTTCACATCATACCATAGGTCACTGGTCACTGGTCAGTTTGGTTTGCCATATACTCAATCAGCCATAGTATAGGTGAACCATCTCCCTAAAGACTTTGATTCACGAAGTCTGGTGTGCAGCCAGCCTTAAGAATTATTGCTATATCAAGGGGGAGGTGGCGGAGGAGAGGGATGGACTGGGAATTTGGGCTTGGTGGATGCAAATATTATATTTAGAATGGATAAACAATGAGGTGATACTGTATAGTGCAGGGAACTATATCCAATCTCCTGGGATAAACCATAATGGAAAAGAATATTAAAAAAAGAATGTATGTATGTGAAAACTGAGTCACTTTGCTGTACAGCAGAGATTGGCACAAAACCATAAATCAACTATACTTCCATTAAAAATTGGAAAAAAAAAGAATTATTGCTATAAAACAGGTTCTTAAAGTGGAGTCCTTGGGCCAATAGCAAGACCATCACCTAGGAACCTGACAGAAATACAAATTCTCAAGCTATACCCTGACTTCTAAGTTAGAAACTCAGGGTGGGCCGTAGCAATCTGTGTTCTAACAGACTCTTCAGGGGACACTGCTGTGCCCCAAAGTTGACAATGACTGTCACAGAAGAATTGGACTTCAGGCCCCATGACCTCATGTATTACTTTATCTCACGTCCAACCACATATACCACGCTGGTGGCAAGATTTATAAAATACTTTTAAAAATATAAAATCTTGCCACTAATTTGCACTTCTCCAAACCTCCACTTTTACAAGCTCTAAGATATCCGCTCCTAAAAGAGATATTTAAAAAGAATAAAGTAGATCTGTCTTTGAGACCGTCGACTCCTCCATCACCATGGTTCTCCCCTGTCTATGGCTGAAACCTTATGTAAACAACCTGGCTTCGGTTTATAATTGTGGAATACACCAGGGTCACATTGGCAATAAAATACCCCACAACTTCTACGGCAGTGAACATCTGGTATGTAATTTTACATAAACAAATTCTACTTTGATGAAACTTAAACCTTTGAAATTTAAACAAAATGGTGTTAGGGCCGAATCCCAAAAGAAAAAGAAAGGAATTTGGGTTTCTGTTTTTCCTTTTTTGAAACCCAGGTGCACATTAAAGTTAGTGCCAGGACACACGCTTGTGTAATTTGGCTCAAGGGCAGGTTTTCCTGTTTCATGGCACTCGACTGGCTACATCAAAATAACCACAGGACTCAAGCAGAGCACAGTAAGCCCTATCCTTCCAATGGAAAAAAGGAAGGAACTTGCCCAGGTAGCCACCATGCTCAGCGGCCCCATAACCTTCAGCTTGATATCAATGGAAACATTGAAGGGCTTTGGATTGAATTTCTTACTCAGCCGCTCAATTCAGGAATCTGGTTCAGGCCCACCCTTAGTTCAGAGGCTATAGAATCAGATGCCAACATGTTACCCTTCATCTTCTTTATAAAATAACTGAAAAAAAAAAAAGATGGATATGACCCTCCTATCCACCTCCTATAGTATATGATCTGTAACAATGAAGTTAGGCTATTCAATTCATGAAAATGCATTTTTTTCTGAAACGTGTTGTCCTCAGCTATAAAATCTTCATTAAGGAGTGAAGCCTACATTTGCAGAGTTAGAACTCAAACTCTTATGTTTAGTGAACTAGAAGGAAGGCATCCAACAACAGTAGTCGTGTGCCTTTTAATATCATACCTCTAAGTACGTAGTCAAATTGTACCTTTAAACAACATGTCGGCTCAGCCTCTGTGAATCCAGTAAAATCCCCCAAAGGCTCTTTCGGGGCGTCTCTCCGCTGAGCTTGGGATTCCCCAGGGTTTGTGCTGTGCTTCTGTCTGGATCCACATGCTTTTCTATCCTGAGTGATTTCACCCTGAGTGTGTTCCAACTCGAGAACTGTCCCGGCTTCGAAGTGACCTGCTCAATCCTGCATCTCTTTTTCATCTGGATTTACCTTAGGTACCTCAAGCTTAATGTGTCCAAAGTAGAAGTCAACGTCTTCTTCTCCGTCCTCACCACAACCCTGACACTCCCTGCACATTCTCAATGCTGTATCTTAAACTCCCATGATTACTACTGCCCCTTCCTCCCACTCATGTTCCATATAGCCTCCATTTATGGTCACCTGTTCTCATCAATTCTATTACAGAATTACCTTTTAAGTCTGCCTTTCATATCCATGCTCTATCATCTCACCTAAATTGTTATAATATCCTCATATTTTTTCCACCATCTACTCCTTACTCCAACCCATTTCCCACTGTAGTTTCTTAAAATGCAATGTCCTGATTGTTTCTCTTTTTAAGTCTTCCACTGGAGTTGCTATTCTGTACAGAATAGAACCGAGTAGCATTGGATATGAGGCCTTTCAGAAGATTACAACTTGTGTTTGCCTTCATCTCTAGGTAATTAATTTATGCCCCAGCCTGTACGTCTTACCATCATCAGGATATGCTATGCCCCGCCATGATGCTAAACCCGCTGTTCGTCTGACTGCAAGGCCCTCCCTTCTTTCTCTGTTGGCTACTCCTTTTTATCCTTTCACACTAGCCTCAGCTGCTAGGTCGTCTAAGCCTTTCTTGACTCATCCAGAGTAGAACATATTTTTATTTATTCCGGCACCTTACACACTCTACCTTGAGACTCTGTGTCACTGACAATTCTAGTGCTCACACATACTGAGTTTCCCTCTCCTCTGCAGACACATGGGGTGACGACTTAGCCCTATCCCCTTGCAGTATTTAGAATTGTGTTACCAGCTTTCACTAAAGGGAAGGGAGCAGAAGTGACAAGGGTCACTTCAAGCACATAAACACACTTAACTGCCCTCCTTCTCTGCTGCAGTGGCTAGGAGGCCTTGCACTAGAGATGGGAGGGGTTCCTGTGTGACTCTCAAGAGAGAATTTCCTTGCCGACCCGTGATGAGCAGGGAGCGTGAGTGAGGCTAAACCTTTGTACTGTTTTAGTTGTATCTTGCCAGATAACAAAAAGCAAGAGTAAATTTTATGACTGATAATTTCTTCTGATTCTGTGGGTTCGCTGGGATGTTCTTCTGATGCTCTCCTCTGGGCTCCCTCTGGCTGGGCTGGGTGCTCTGTTTCTCTGCCACGTGGTCTCTCCCCACGTGGTTCCCCTGCTACGTGGTCCCATCCTCCGGGGACTTTGTCTAACAAAAGAATGTGGACTTCCTTACAGCATGTGACTGTTGTTTCAGGAGAGCAAAAGCAGAGGCTGCCAAGCCTCCTAAGAACTGGGTCGGAAAGCTAGCACTTACTGTTGGTCAAAGCAAGTCACAAGACCCACCCAGATTCAAGGGGAGGAAGAATCTTCCACACCTCGATGGGAAGTTCATCCTGGAAAGACAGGGAGGGGAGGAATAGCTATTGGTCATCTTTGGAGAATAATTAACACATTGGGTTAAGCCACGGAGATGAGGGGGTTATTTGTTACTGCAGAAGATGCTAGC
Source organism: Stenella coeruleoalba (assembly GCF_951394435.1). Taxonomy (NCBI): domain Eukaryota; kingdom Metazoa; phylum Chordata; class Mammalia; order Artiodactyla; family Delphinidae; genus Stenella; species Stenella coeruleoalba. The sequence goes on from NC_137159.1 coordinate 4,345,615, forward strand.
ATTTCCTGGCTAATACATTCTGCTTGTATACCTGTCTTATAAAATAATATGTAGCTTCTCCACAGTAAAGAGAACCATGAAGTCATATTTCACTTAACTTAATCCACAGTTCCCCCAAATAATGGTTGAATCACAGTCAGCAATCCACTAAAAGCACATGGAGTAAATAAGTGAGTTTTACATATGGCAACAAGGAAGATATAGTTTGAGAACAATAAATGACAGTATAGAGGTCAGAATACAATGTCCAAGTAACTGGTATAATGATGATACTGTACGTGTTGCCTATTGACCAGTGCATTGCTCATATCTAAGATAAGTGCATATATACTATCTTTTTATCCTCTCTGATTTTCTATGAAATATGAAAAATTGGATATTATTACAATAATTCTGCAAATCAAATACTTGAATCACAGAAAGGTGGAGAGGATATTCAAGATCACACACCAGAGAGTTGCAGATATTAGTCCTGTGACTTAGAATTTGTCTTCTATTCACACATGACTCCATTATTACATCAGAATTTAGGAAATTGTTTAAAAGTGAAAAGAAAAGAAATAAGAGGACTATGTAAGGAGAGTGAAGGCCAAGGCAAAGATTTAAAGGAAGATAAACATATTCAGAAAAAGATAGCATTATGCTGTCAAGAAAAATGTGGGTAGGTAACAGATACAATAGATCATTTAATTAGTTGAAATGGATAGGTGTGTTCAAGAAGAGTGGACACAAATGTAAAACACTAAGAAAAGCCGTCCTAATATGCATCCGTCTATATACGAAAAGCAAGTGACATCGATTACGAATCTACTCTGGTAAACTAAGCATTTACAAAAAAAGCTGTGTATATATTTTCGGGCTTCCCTGGTGGCGCAGTGGTTGAGAGACTGCCTGCCGATGCAGGGGACACGGGTTCGTGCCCCGGTCCGGGAAGATCCCACATGCCGCGGAGCAGCTGGGCCCGTGAGCCATGGCCACTGAGCCTGTGCATCCAGAGCCTGTGCTCTGCAACGGAAGGGGCCACAACAGTGAGAGGCCCACGAAACGCAAAAAAAAAAAAAAAATCTTCCAACAAACAAAAGCCCAGGACCAGATGGCTTCACAGGCGAATTCTATCAAATATTTAGAGAAGAGCTAACATCTATCCTTCTCAAACTCTTCCAAAATATAGCAGAGGCAGGAACACTCCCAAACTCACTCTACGAGGCCACCGTCACCCTGATATGAAAACCAGACAAAGATGTCACAAAGAAAAGAAAACTACAGGCCAATATCACTGATGAACATAGATGCAAAAATCCTCAACAAAATACTAGCAAACAGAATCCAACAGCACATTAAAAAGATCATAGATCATGGTCAAGTGGGGTTTATCCTAGCAATGCAAGGATTCTTTAATATACGCAAATCAATCAGTGATACACCATATTAAGAAACTGAAGGAGAAAAACCATATGATCATCTCAATAGATGCAGAAAAAGCTTTTGGCAAAATTCAACACCCTTTTATGATAAAATCTCTCCAGAAAGTAGGCATAGAGGGAACCTATCTCAACATAATAAAGACCATATATGACAAATCCATGGCCAACACTGTTCTCAATGGTGAAAAACTGAAACCATTTCCTCTAAGATCAGGAACAAGACAAGGTTGCCCACTCTCACCACTATTATTCAACATAGTTTTGGAAATTTTAGCCACAGCAATCAGAGAAGAAAAAGAAATAAAAGGAATCCAAATCAGAAAAGAAGTAAAGCTGTCACTGTTTGCAGATGATGTGATACTGTACATAGAGAATCCTAAAGATGCTACCAGAAAACTACTAGAGCTAGTGAATGAGTTCGGTAAAGCATCAGGATAAAAAATTAATGCACAGAAATCTCTTGCATTCTTATACACTAATGATGAAAAATCTGAAAGAGAAATTAAGCAAACACTCCCATTTACCATTGCAACAAGAAGAATAAAATATGTAGGAATAAATCAACCTAAGGAGACAAAACACCTGTATGCAGAAAACTATAAGACACTGATGAAAGAAATTAAAAATGATACAAACTGATGGAGAGATATACCATGGATTGGAAGACTCAACATTGTGAAAATGACTATACTACCAAAAGCAATCTACAGATTCAGTGCAATCCCTATCAAATTACCAATGACATTTTTCATAGAACTAGTACAAAAATTTCACAATTTGTATGGAAACACAAAAGACCCCGAATAGCCAAAGCAATCTTGAGAACAAAAAACAGAGCTGGAGGAATTAGGCTTCCTGACCACAGACTATACTACAAAGCTACAGTAATCAAGACAGTATGGTACTGGCACAAAAACAGAAAGATAGATCAATGGCACAGGATAGAAAGCCAGAGATAAACCCATGCACATATAGTCACCTTATCTTTGATAAAGGAAACAAGAATATACAATGGAGAAAAGACAGCCTCTTAATAAGTATTGCTGGGAAAAATGGATAGCTACATGTAAAAGAATAAAATTAGAACACTTCCTAACACCATACACAAAAATAAACTCAAAATGGATTAAAGACCTAAATGTAAGGCCAGGCACTATAAAACCCTTAGAGGAAAACATAGGCAGAACAATCTATGACATAAATTACAGCAAGATTCTTTTTTACCCATCTCCTAGAGAAATGGAAATAAAAGTAAAAATCAACAAATGGGACCTAAAGAAGCTTAGAAGCTTTTGCACAGCAAAGGAAATCATAAACAAGATGAAAAGACAGCCCTCAGAATGGGAGAAAATTTTTGCAAATGAAGCAACTGACAAAGGATTAATCTCCAAAATTTACAAGCAGCTCATGCAGCTCAATATCAAAAAAACAAACAACCCAATCCAAAAATGGGCAGAAGACCTAAATACACATTTCTCCATAGAAGATATACAGTTTGCCAACAAACACCTGAAAGGATGCTCAACATCACTAATCATTAGAAAAATGCAAATCAAATTACAGTGAGGTATAAACTCACACAGGTCAGAATGGCCATCATCAAAAAATCTACAAACAAAAATGCTGGAGAGGTTGTAGAGAAAAAGGAACCCTCTTGCACTGTTGATGGGAATGTAAATTGATAGAGCCACTATGGAGAACAGTATGGAGGTTCCTTAAAAAACTAAAAAAAGAATTACCATAGGACCTAACAATCCCACTATTGGGCACATACCCTGAGAAAACCATACTTCAAAAAGAGTCATGTACCACAATGTTCACTGAAGCTCTGTTTACAATAGCCAGGTCATGGAAGCAACCTAAGTGCCCATTGACAGATGAATGGATAAAGAAGATGTGGCACATATATACAATGGAATATTACTCAGCCATAAAAAGAAACGAAATTGAGTTATTTGTAGTGAGGTGAATGGACCTAGAGTCTGTCATACAGAGTGAAGTAAGTCAGAAAGAGAAAAACAAACACAATATACTAACACATATATATGGAATCTAAAAAAAAAAAAAAAAAAAGGTCATGAAGAACTTAGGGGCAAGACGGGAATAAAGACCCAGGCCTACTAAAGAATGGACTTGAGGATATGGGAAGGGGGAAGGGTAAGCTGGGACAAAGCGAGAGAGTGGCATGGACATATATACACTACCAAACGTAAAATAGATAGCTAGTGGGAAGTAGACGCATAGCACAGGGAGATCAGCTCAATGCTTTGTGACCACCTACAGGGGTGGGATAGGGAGTGTGGGAGGGAGGGAGACGCAAGAGGGAGGGGATATGGGGATGTATGTATACATATAGCTGCTTCACTTTGTTATACAGCAGAAAGTAACACAACCTTGTAAAGCAATTATGCTCCAATAAAGATGCTAAAATACGTTCCCTTCCAAAAAAAACAGAAAGAAATGGAGACATTTGAGGGAAAACAAACAAACAAACAAAATCTCGATTTCCTGTGAAGGAAAAGCCCAAGTTCATAATTACGTGTTAAAACTTGAAAGATGTGTCCCCCAGAAAGATAAGAGATTTGAGGCAGAGGCGAGCACAGTGGATCTTCAGAGCATTCACCATGTGCCTGGAGACCAGGTGGGTAGGGGAAGTGATGTGTGTGAATCTGGGGCCAAAGAGGAGAGAGAAACCAGGCACTATTATGAATAGAAATTTAATACAAAGTGTTAAGACTATATCAGGTAATTGGAACAGGAGCGGTCGGGCTGGGATTCACAGTCTGGATGGCAGCTTTTGTACGTAGTGTTCATAACACACAGCCACGCCCGTCCACGTCCATGTTGTCCGTAGCTGCTTTTGTGCCACCACGGCAGAGCTGAATGGCTGCGACAGAAACCCCATGGCCCACAAAATGTAAACTATTTACCCTCTGTGACATTTAAAATGTTGACTTACCCCAAAATTAAAGTAACAAGGGATGGGGGAATTCCCCGGTGGCCCCATGGTTAGGACTCTGCACTTACCACATGCCAGGGGCCTGGGTTCGATGATCCCTGGTGGGGGAACTAAGATCCCGCCAGCCCCGTGGCCAAAAATAAAATAAAATAAAATAAGAAGGGATTGGCCAGAAAGAAGTAAAAGGAACCCAAATAATATAGGAATAGCAGATATGCAGAGTAACCACTATCCCTGGGGCTTAGACAGAACACTCAAGGAAGCACCCCACCTCCAGGGCTGAGATCCAGACCTGGTCTGAATGGTTATGATAGTGGCTCACTCATGGTGGAGAAATTGTTGTGGTCTCATGCTGGCAGAACTTACCAGAAACATGCCTTCTGGAACTCGCTGGAAATCCACACACTAGCATGCCAAGGAAAGCTGTCCATGAAGAGGTGTCTGCCTAGAGGCACCCTGCTACAAAACCATCCAAGGTAGGGAACAGGGAACTGCTGGCCCCTGGGTGCTTCTGGCTGCCGTGCGCTGTAGAAGCCTGGAACTGGAGAAGCCCCCGATGCTGCAAGAGCTGGACACTGAAGAAACTCTAGCTGCTTTAGGAACCAGGCGCCAGCAGAGCTGGGTGCACTGCAAGAGCCACTCAGTTGAGCACATTAGAGGCAAGATGCAAGACCCTTTTCTGCTGCAATGTTGCTCCAGTGACCTCTACTGATAAAGCTTGACACTGTGCCAGCCTGCAAAGGAAAAGTCTCTGAAGGGCCCAGATCCATTTTCACACAGCAGGCAAAGAGAATGCACTTGGCCAATGGAAAAGAAATTGACAACTGGCACCTAATGATAAATGGGGCGGAGGGGGAAGGGTAAGCTGAGACGAAGTGAGAGTGACATGGACATACATGCACTACCAAATGTAAAACGGATAGCTAGTGGGAAGCAGCCTCACAGCACAGGGAGATCAGCTCGGTGCTTTGTGACCACCTAGAGTGGTGGGATAGGGAGGGTGGGAGGGAGACGCGAGAGTGAGGAGATATGGGGATATATGTATATGTGTAGCTGACTCACTTTGTTATACAGCAGAAAATAACACACCATTGTAAAGCAATTATACTCCAATAAAGATGTTTTAAAAAATGATAAATGGGGCCAGAAAGGTAAGGAATTTAGTTGTTTGGATTCTATCCTGTATGTACATGAAAGCCTTAAAGTTTGGTTCTTAATTACTTCCATGAAAATGAAAGGTAAAGGGGGAGATTCTGTACATGTATATAAGTGTGTGTGTGTACAAAACCTATAGATACATGTATATGTGTTTGTGTATTTGTGGAACACACACATGATCTTTTATTGTTTTAAAAAGAGAAGAAAACATATCCCTGTTAAGGTAGTTTTTGTCTTATTAATCTTTTTTAATCCACTCTGCATTAGAAATAAGCTTTGCTCTAATCAACACTGTCTGGCCAGAGGAATGTTTTAGACTCACTCAACTTGCCTCCAAGTCTCTAAGATGGTGTGGGAGAAGGTAAACCAATGAGATAAACCCTGACTTCCCTACAAGTGTAAAAATCAGACAGATGTGATTGTTTCAGATAGGAAAGGTGAGCAAAGAGCAACATAAATGAGTTTCCTCAGATGGTAACTTTTTGAACCCTGATTCATCTACAGAAATGGGACCCAGGATCCCCAAGTGATATTCAAACAGGGGTCAAGTTACACCACATCCATTGCCGGTCATGTCATCTCAGAGAAGAACACCCAGATCCTTAAATCCTCTGCCTTTTGAGAGAACAGAGGGAAGAGGCAATAGCATCAGCTCTGACTTTTCCTTTTTGTTGTACTCAAGATCTAAATAAATAGACCTCTTTTTCCTATGAATCCAGGAACCAACATCATCATGTGGTCAAGTCTCCCCAGGTGATTTCAATACGCAGCCATCATCGTGAATCACTGGATTAAGAAATGAGCAAAAGCAGAGACTTCAATGAAGTTTGGAGAAAGAAAGAATGCCAAGACTGGCAAAGAATCAGGAGAGTGGTTCCATGAAAACCAAAGGAAAAGCCAGTTTCAATAGGAATGAAGTCATGATTTAAAAAGTCAGGAGAGAAGTGGAAGCAATTCATTACACATGGCAATCAACGGGTGAGCTTAACAAGAACGGTTTAGGTGAAGTGATGAGAATAGACATTGCTAGGTTGGAGAAATCTGTAAGTGACAACTGAAAATAAGTATTGCTCTTTACAGAATTTTGTGATTTCAAGAGAAAACGGATAAAGTAGGAATCAGGTATAAGGGTAATTTTTCTATTTTTTTCTTGTTGTTTCTTCAGTTTTTCTATTATTTGGCTTTATGGAAGTTTATGTGTACAGTATAATAACATTTTTGCATTTATATATACCCATATAACCACAACATATAAAAATAGAGTGTTTCCCATCACACTAGCTGGGACCATAGCCTTTTCAAATCAATATGCCTAAGAGATATTACATTGATTTCTATCATCATTATGGAGTACTTTTCCCTATTCTCAATCTTCCCACAAATGGAACCATAAAGTATGTGAGTTTTTCTGTGTGTTATTTCTTTCAATATCATACATTTGAGATCGATCCATTTTTAGTATATATCAGTACTTACTATTTTTGTTCTTATGGGTGACATTCCATTGTCTGACTATTCCACCCTTTGTTTTGTCCACCCACTAAGACTGCTAATCTATAAATATATAGATATATTTATATAATGCTAGGAAGAAAGTCAGGGGACTTTGCAACTCACCTTGTTTGCTTTCCTTTCCTTGGGGATCATAGCCCTCCATTCAATGCTGTTAGAGCCTGAAGGATATTCACTCATATATTTTGTCAACTGTTTATAGTTGTGTAGTGTGAGAGTGGGCTGGGACCCAACTCCTCTGCTGTGAGCAAAACTGTATCTGTGTTTTATTTTGTTTAATTATGGAAAATACTAGTGGATTCCTATATATTGAAGGAAAGGACAGTGGGAGGGGGGTTGAGATGTTTTAGAAACACAAAAGTGGGAAGTCCCTGGAGGTCCAGTGGTTAGGGCTGGAGGTTTTCACTGCTGAGGGCCCGGGTTCAATCCCTGGTCAGGTAAGATCCTGCAAGACAGGCTTCCCTGGTGGCGCAGTGGTTGAGAGTCCGCCTGCCAATGCAGGGGACACGGGTTCATGCCCCAGTCCAGGAAGATCCCACATGCCGCGGAGCGGCTGGGCCCGTGAGCCATGGCCGCTGAGCCTGCGTGTGCGGTGCCTGTGCTCCGCAACAGGAGAGGCCACAGCAGTGAGAGGCCCGTGTACCGCAAAAAAAAAAAAAAAAAAAAAAAAAAAAAAAGATCCTGCAAGACACATGGCATGACCAGAAAAACAAAACAACCAAAAAAAACAGAAGAGCGAAGTGATAATGAACTGCATTAAAGAAGAAATTGTAGAGGGGATAAGTTCTAGGGTTAAGGTAAGTAACTGGCTTTGGCTTTCAATAAACCTCTTAAAAGATAAGCAATAAATATGGCCATATTTAAATTGGAGGATGATATTGATCCTCCCAAATAGCCACTTTTCTGGTTTGTTTGTTTGTTTTGTTTTGTTTTGTTTTTAACTCATGTTTGTGGTCAGATCATGTGCTGAGAGTCAGAGGGATAAGGCTGGCATCAGATTATCAGTCAATGGCTGTGTGTAAGGGACACCTTGGTGACTGAAAAGGAGATCAGGGACTGTCAGAATAAACACAGAACCACCAAGAGAGGTCCACTAAGGTTGGAAATAAGTCAGTGATATGATCAGCTTCTTTATTTTTAGGTTCACATTCATAGTTAGTGTATTAGTTTTGTAGAGCTGCCACAATAAAGGACTGGGTGGTTTAAAAAACAGAAATTTATTCTTGCATTTCAGTAGGCTGGATGTCCAAAATCAAGGTGTCAGCATCGTTGATGCCTTCTGAGGATTGTGGGTGAACGTTCTTTTCCAGCTCTCTTTTTTTGGGTTGTGGTTGGACATCTTCTCTCTCTGTCTCTACACATTGTTTTCCCTCTTTGTGTATCTCTGTCTGTATCCTAATTTCCCTCTTTTATAAGGACATTAGTCCCGTTGAGGTAGGGTCCATCATAATGATCTCACCTTAACTTGATTACCTCTGTAAAGACCCTGTCTCTAAATAAGGTCAGATTTTGAAGGCTTGAGGGTTAGAACTTCAACATACAAATTTGGGGGGAACACAATTCAATCCACAACATTTAGCAAAATGATTACAAATAATTTTTTATACATTACCACGGTGTAAGGAATCAAGTTGAGACAAATAAAAACATGACTATGAAATGTCTGTAGAGCTTGGATAAATTTAGTACATATAACATACATGGTCAGTGGAGTACCAAGCAGCAGTGGGGGAGACCAGAAGGTGCAGTGACATTAATGCCTCAGCCAAGATGCAAATAATAGAAGATGTATTTTCTATAGAGATTTTAAAATCAATAACAAAACAGACCAAAAGTCATTTGTTGATGTAAGTTCTAACAATTGCTGCAGTTACCTTTAAGTTTTAATAACATATATTGGCTCAAAATTTGCATATTTTTATTTCTTATCTTAAATGAATATGGTCTTGCAGATGGCCATCAACTTGGAAAACTAGTTAGCACAGCCCTAATTCTACCAAGTGGAAGGAGTTCACACATTCGTTACATTCATTTTGAGAATAAGTAAGTGATGGCTGGAGTTATTCAAGCTTATTTTAGGCACAGATCTTGTCTTTGAAGTCTTTGGTCCTACATTTCCCTGTAACTTGTAAAAATGTCACAGTTGCCATTACCAATAGTGATACATTGCCCTCCAATTTTGTGGTGATAACAATTTTATCCAGAGAAGGCTCCATACTCCTTTTGAAGGTAGAAACTTCTATAATCAGAAGGTCATGTTTAGTAAGAAGATTTTTTCCCCTTTGTTCAGAAGAAGAGCTTCATTTTTGCCTATGATGTACCATTTAAATAAAGAAGATTTCTGAAGGAAGCTACCCAACAGAGAGAGGGAACATACCAAGTAACAGTAAAAATAGTAAAACAGAGTGGTTAGAAATGTTTTTATCACGATGAAAAAGCAGAACGATTCCCATCAGCTGTACAGCTCTTAGGAGGGGGCTTACAAAGAGAAGACCCTATTTTAGCAGAGTAGAAATGTCCCCCAAATTATAAAAAGTGTGATTCAGATACACAGCTCCTTTTCATTTATGTCATGAGAAAGCTTATCATTGTGTGCTCGTTTGATGAAATCTAGGACAGAAACTTGTCAGGGAAAAGAAGTCAAGGAGAAGGGAAAAAAGGTTCAAAAGTAGCTGAAATATTCTCCAGAGGAAGTTCCTGAGTTAAAAGAAGTAGACAGTCTACCAGATATCTAGGATTCTGGCAGAACAGCTGAAATTTCCAAAAGGACAAAGTTGGACATTGTTATATGTTTTGATTGAAACTTTGGAAATTTAGGGAAAGAAAGTCCTAGTAGGATTTATAGCAAGGTGTCACTCAACAGTCTGGGTGGCAACAGTGGGAGGAATAGCCCTGTCCCCGCTGTTGCAGGGATTTGGGGTTGAGGTTTGATGGAGCCAGCTCTCCTCTCGATACTTTAAGAGAATCTGAGGAGGCTTCTGGGAGGAAGAGACTGGATACAGGAAGAACTTCTGGGAAGCTGGGAAAGCCCATGGGGATTGGGATGAAAGAGGAAGGACAGTTTGGACAGATATTCTCACATAAGCTGTTGCCGAGTAGCCTAATTTTCAAGTTCCACAGCATTTGGCCTAATTTTAAATAGCCATAGTTGAAAAGATAAAACAAAGTAGAGAATGGAGGCCAACGATTAGAAAAAGATCCTTTAAGTCAGTAAATGGTGTAAGAAAAAAAAAAGAAAGAAAGAAACCTTATTGTGTTGTGCAGAGGAACACCTATTTCATAGTAAGACAACCCAAGTTTAAATTCCAGCTACACCACTCTACTAGCTATATGATCTTGGGCAGTTTATTTAATCTTTTGACTTAGTTTCCACATCCGTAAAATAGGGATGACAGTATCATCTGCCTCCCATGATTGTAAAAGTACATTGGAACTGTTTAGGACAATGCCTGGCACTTAGTTTCCTCTTTTTTTTTTTTTTTTGAGCAATTACTACTCATAAAAAAAAAAAGTGAGAACTTGATCAAAGAGAGAAACCTGCTAAAATTTTCAGAGTAATCTAAACACCAAATTGTATTTTTGCTTAATTTTTTTTATTGTGGTTAAGAACACTTAACATAAGATCTACCTTCAAAAATTTTTTAAATGTATGGTTCAGTGTTGTTAACTAGAGGCTGGATGTTTAGGGCACTTCTCTGGAACTTATTTATCTTGCATAATGGAACCTTGATATCCATTGAACTACATCTCGGGACTTCCCTGGCGGTCCAGTGGTTAGGACTCTAGGCTTCCACTGCAGGGGGCACGGGTTCCATCCTGGTCAGGGGACTAAGATTCCGCATGCCATATGGTGGAGCCAAAAAATAATAATAATAATAATAAGCATGCACTACATCTCTCCATTTCTCCCTGCTCCCAGACCCTGGCAACCACCATTCTACTCTCCAAGTTACAGCATCATTTACAGTAGCCAAGATATAGAAACAAACTTAACGCCTATTGACAGATGAGTGGATAAAGAATCACTTTGCTGTACAGCAGAAACCAACACAATGTTGGAAGGCAACAATATTCCAATAAAATTTTTTAAATTAAAAAGAAAATGTGGCATATACATAGTAAGAAATATTACCCAGTCTTAGAAAAGAAGGAAATCCTGTTCTATTCCACAACATGGATGAACCTTGAGGACATTATGCTAAGTGAAATAAGCCATTCATGGAAGGACATATAGGTGTACGATTCCACTTATGTGAAGTATCTAAACCCAATTTAAATTCAGCTTCTGCCGGCCTTTCAAACATATGTAAAATATTTCAGTATTTTCTTGTTTTGAGTGATCTAGAAATTGGAAATGCTTTTAAAAGTAGAAGAAAAGCCAATTCCTAACCATTTTCAACCTGAAAAATCTAGATGGGAAAGAGTCTTATGAGAAAGTTCCTTGTTTTGACATTTTTGCTCTTTTCTTTTTCGGAAGAGAAGTTAAGGAAAACACTTGGATATTGGAATGCCAACGTGAACTGAGTCATCGGGTAGTAAAGTCAATTTTCTAGTAAGTGCAGTTAGCTCTAAGCCTATCACCCCCATAGAAGGAGAGGCATATTCAAACTGAAACACACAGAATCCAAACATCTGAGTTATACACTTTCCTAGTATAACATAGCTTTCCTCTGTATGGGCCCAGATGTTACATGAGTCTATCCAAGAAAAACAAAACAAAACAGAAATATTGTGTTCAGTGAGTAGAGTATTAAACTCTTGGGCGACTGACACAGCTTGTCTCCCCTGAGAGGGTAGGAACATGCTGGGTTTCCCTAATCGAATCTTGAGCTGGGGGTCCATATTCCCATATCCCCTTCCCTTCCAGAAGGTGAGCTGATTGTGAGCACGCCAACACCGGCATATTATTGGGAATTCATTCATTCAGAAAATATTTATCGCCCACCTATGGTGTGTCATGCATGGAGACAGGCCCTGGGGATGGAACCCTGCACTGCTGCACTCACAGAGTTTAAATTCTCTCGTGGGAAGACAGACAATACACAGCGAAACTAGTAAGATCATTCCAGATAAGCATAAGTTTCATGAAGAAGGAAAACACAGTAATGAGACACAGAATAGGCTGTCAAGACATTTTCGTGGAACGAAAGAAGGAAAACAGCTCCTCTACAAATGTCCTCTTGGCAACCCCTCCAGGAAACACAGATGCCCTCTTCCTAAGGTTACTGGTGGTGAAGTTTCCTCCTCACCAGCTATGCAATAGAAGTCCATAAAGAAAGAGTCTCGGGCTTCCCTGGTGGCGCAGTGGTTGAGAGTCCGCCTGCCGATGCAGGCGACACGGGTTCGTGCCCCGGCCCGGGAGGATGCCACATGCCGCGGAGCGGCTAGGCCCGTGAGCCATGGCTGCTGAGCCTGCGTGTCCGGAGCCTGTGCTCCGCAACGGGAGAGGCCACAACAGTGAGAGGCCCACGTACCGCAAAAAAAAAAAAGAAAGAGTCTCCTGGTCCCTGGTCCCCATTTTGTCACCCTACACCTGCCCCCCACCCCAAAACACACAGACACACAAGTTTCATCATAGAAGCCAGTTAGGCTGTTCTTGGAAAAACTCTTAGTCAAGCTCCTCAATCTGATTATGCATAAAATCTTTTGAGTGCTTTCTATAATCCAGGTATTGGCCCCCCAAACTGTACATGTTTATTCACATACAACACCCACGATAGCATTATCATCTAGGTAATATTTTTATCCCCCTTTTACAAATTAGAATGTTAAGGCACAGAGGAATTTAGTAACTTGCTGAAGGTCTTACATCCGCTAAATGGCAGAGTCGAGATTTAAACCAAAGCAATTTGGCTTCAGGGTCTGAGCTCTTTCTTTGATACCATGGAAAATGAAGGAGCCATAGTAATAAGGATAAGGTATTTTCCTCCCCACGCCTCTGCTCAACACGTGTGCAGGCTTCCTCACCAAGTCTCTGAGTGCACAAGTTTTGTTTATTTGCAAGAAGAATCGGGAGAGCCATCATGGGGAGACATGTGCATCATACCTGCAAGGGAGACATTCTTCTTTTCTCCTTCCTTGTGTTCCTCAAATACTTCTGTTAGAGAATCAGACTGACTCATGACTTCCTGAGGCCTAGCATCTCTGGACTCCAGAAAAGATCAGGGTTGTGTCATTGGGGAGATGACATTTTGCTACATGAAATTATGTTTTTATTTGTCCTCTCCCTTACTAAACTATAAACTGCTAGAGGGTGTGGTTTATGACTTGCTTAGTATTTTATCCCCAGCATTTAGCAAAGTTCCAGAAATGTAAGGTTACTTATAAGGCACCTAGGAAATGAATGAATGAGTGAGTGATGAGATTACAACTCCAAACGTGCATGTACTGAGTTCTTGATTCGTTTTGCCTCTTCCACAGTGGAACAGTCATTTTTGCAGAGAGCAGTGCACCACCAAGCAGTATAAAGTGTGGCTGCCCTCAACTGGACCATCAAGATCAGCCAAAGAAAAATTAAGAGAATGAAAATTAGTGTTGCTTTGAACCCTTCTCCACCAAGGAAACTCGATTTAGATGCTCTTATAAAATAATTCCTTTTATAAACATGCATTTGATCTCATCCACTCGTTCACGAATTATTCCTGTGTTTGGTGCTCTGTTTTGACTCCAAGCTCCCTTCTGGATCCCCATCTGTCAATAACGACGTGTTACAATTATAACTTCCCCTCAGTCAAGTCTGCTAGTTTTCTCATACTCAGTTGCTATAGCACTTCAGCCTCCTCCTAAAGATCCTTGTTTTTAATACTGCACATTTTTCTCTACTATTCATTTACTTACGCCCTTTCACAGATTTTTGTCGACATGCAACTGACTTTGACACTTGACAGTTTTCTGAAGCTTTTGCTAAGTAAATTGAAAATGGGGAGAGTACAACAGGAAATAAACTGGTATCAGTACAGGCTGTGCTTCCATGTTACATCATCTGAAACCCCACTGCAGTCACCTCTACCCCACAGAGGGAGGATTCGTCTCTGTTTGGTATGAGTTCGTCATATTTGTTTACTGCTGTCATTGGTAGAATTTTCAATTGTAGACACTTGAAAACTTGGCTGAAAAAATAAAAACGGAATAGAGTGGGAGAAAATATTTGAAAATCATAAATCTGATAAGAAGGGAATTGTATCCAGAATATATGAAGAATTCTTACAACTCTACAATAAAAAGATACATAATGCCATTTAATAATGGAAAAGGTTTGGAATAAACATTTTCCAAAGAAGACACACGAATGGCCAAGAGCCCATGAAAAGATGGTCACCATTATTCATCATTAGGGAAATACAAATCAAAATCACAATATTTAACTTCACGCTGACTTAACATGGCTACTGTCAAAAAATAAAGACAATAACAACCATTGTTAGGAACGTGGCGAATTAGAACCCTCATACTTTGCTGATGGGGATGTAAAATAGTGCAGCAACTTGGAAAACAGTTTGTAGTTCCTACAAATTTAAATATAGAGTTAACATGTGACCCAGCAATTCCATTCCTAGATAAATACCCAAGAGAAGTAGAAATTATGTCCTCATAAATAGTGATATTAATGCTCATAGCAGCACTATTCCTAACAGCCAAAACGTAGAAACCCCAAATGTTCATCAGCTGGTAGGTGGATAAACAAAATGTAGTACAGCCGTACAAAGGAGGAATATTCTTCCACGGAAAAGAATGCAGTATTGATACATGCTATAACACGGACGTAACTTAAAAATATTAAGCTAATGAAGGAACCCAGACACAAAGAGTCATGCATTGTATAAACCTATATAAATTAATGTCCAGAATAGGCAAATCCACAGAGACAGAAGGTAGTTTAATAGTTCATAGGGAAGAAGGGGGAGTGACTGGATATGAGTAGGGGATGTTCTTTTAAGGATGATGAAAATGTTCTAAAATTAGATTATGGTGATAGGTACAAAATCCTGTGAATATACTAAAAACCATGGACTTGTACAATATAAATAGATGTATTTTATGATACATGAATTAGATCTCAATAAATTTGTTTAAAAAAAAGGGAATGCTATAGCCCTCCACAAGTTCTGAAAAATAGCTGTCATTGATTCAAGATGGTTGTAAACTCTTTGGAAAAAGTTGAAAGGGCAAAATTATTTCACAGACTGAATTATCAGTGAGTGTGAGTGAGGCTGATTTTCATCTTTGAAGAACACATCACCATACAATTAGATATAAGTGCTAGAAAAGTGTTTGTCAGAAGAACATGTATGTTTTGTATTTTCTTTGTATCAATGCATCTCATTAAGTAATATATGTTTTTAAATTTACCTATCTCAGAGACAAACTCTGAAAACTTTTTAATCAATGGTTTTGATTTAAAATAGCATAAAAGGGACAAATTAGTTTAAGAAATGAGTTTTTCTCATTTTCTGGACCCTTTGCTTCCTGGAGGATAATACAGGTGTTATTCACTATGGGTAGAAAGTTTGTTGATTTTGTTTAGGTTTGTGGATTGTGAAGTAATTCATTCTACATCTGTGGTATTGGACTTGGGGATCACCACTGAGGAGCAGCAATGATGCCCTTCTTACATTTTGTCAGAACTTATACCTGTAGATTTTCCTAGCAGAATGTTTCCTCTAAAATAATAAGGTCTCAAGAGATAACAAAGAGCAGGCACCTCATTTATGGTGTCATGTGGACTACCAAATGAGTACATGAATTTCGGGTGCATATTTTTTCTGTGTGTGTGTGTGTGTGTGTGTGTGTGTGTGTGTGTTTGTATCCCCAGAAGACTTCAGACCTCATTTCAAATTGTTAAATTGCCTAGGAACATGATTCTATATATCAAGATGTTAACTCTCTTTATAATGAAGAAATGAAACTAGCATGAAATTAGGGTATTTAATTTTGGAATCATATTTTAGTGAGAGAAACCTGGTTTCTATTGACTCAGTAGATTCTTGTCATATCAAGTTTATTGTGGTTGAGTTTTGTTGAAGCAAACATATATAAATGTACAGGTTTCATGTATAATTGGGAAGCATAGATAAAAATAATTTGACATTGAAATTTATACTTAAGAAATTGTGCACTTCGTTGCAATCAATTTTTCATTATGCTGTTGTGATCAATAGCTACAAATAAGATATAAATACTCTATTATTGATGGGGTGCATGTCAGTATAAAATGTGCAGTTTTCTATAGCATTTCAGGGGAAGGAAATTGTATTATACAGTTGCCAATGATATTCATATTGCTCTGTAGAGAATATCTATTAAAATCAATGTATAGTAAGTCAATATGAGGATATTTTATAACATTGAGAAAGGGCACAGTGTATATAAAAAGACAAAACTGTCTTTAAAATATTACCTTCAATTCTTTTGTAAAGAGTTGGTTTGGATTGTTGAAATAATAAGAATACATGGATTTCTTACCATTGGAAAACTAGTCCAGCTTGGCCATTTACCACGTCTGCTTACCTCAGAAAGCTGTTTGCCTTATGAAAATTACTAAATAAAATGAGTCTATTCTTCCCCCAACACACTTCACATCAGTGAGTATGCTTCAGAATAGCCACGGACCATACATTTATGAAAGAGCAACAGGGGAGTAAACAAGGGATGCAGAAAATCTTCAGACTCCAAAGAAATATGTTACACATGCTATTGGTCATGGTATTTCAGGTCCTAAAACTGTGATCACAAGCCCTATAGTCCCATTCACTTAGAAAATAAATATGATCTGAGCAATGAATGTAATAAGAAAATTTTGGTGGTTGATAGCTAAAGAGTGGTGGACTTGACTGAGGATATTTGTTTCCTTTTAAAATTCTTGATTATTTTTTTGTTAACTTTACATATGGTGTTTTTTTTTTGAAGAATAAAACAATAGGTCATAAAGTTCTCAGATTTATTTTAAATAGCCAGACTACTTCTAAATTACTTCACTCAATCACTTCTTCTTCAATGATAATCCATTTGGCAATAATATAAGTACATTTTAATCTATGACAAATTGTGTCTGTCTGCCCTATTTGAAACTGTACCAGTTTTACATTTTTTGTCGTGGAAATAAGACTTGATAAAACAAATAGCTCCACAATGAGACTGATTGCCAAAAGGTTCATATTATATTTATAGTCAAATAATATTTATATTTATTCATTATCTGGACAAACGTGGCACTCTGTGGGGCACCTACACCTACTTATAAAGCATAAGTGGAGACGAAATTCACCTAGAAATATTGATATTCCTATTTTGAAAGACATATTTCTAATTTAATGGATAATTTTTTCCAAATAACGTGATTATGAGTAAGCAGTATTTTGAAGGAAAGAAAGGATAAAAAATATGACTTACGGGGTGGCTTGAAATTGTGTGTGTGTGTGTGTGTGTGTGTGTGTGTGTGTGTAGAAATATTCATCACTGATAAAATTCTATTAAAGTACAAATATTTATTAAGCCACACCCCCTGGAACTCTGGGAGAGTCAAAGACCATATAACTTAAGAAGCTTTTAATTTCATAGGAGAGCTGTATTAGTCTGTTTGGGCTACCATAACAAAATACCATACTGAATGGCTTAGACAGAGAAATTTATTCTCTTACAGTTCTTCAAGCTTGAAGTCTAAACTCAAGGTATCAGCAATGCCAATTTCTCTCTGTGTCTTTCTCACCGTGTCCTCAAACAGTCTTTCCTCTGTGTGCAAGCTATTGTATCTCTTCCTCTTCTTATAAAGACACCAGTCCTATTGGAGTAGAACTCCACCCTGATGACCTCATTTAACCTTAACTACCTCTTTAGGGACCTCATCTCCAAATACAGTCACATTGCGGGTTAGGGTTTCAACATATGAATTTTGGTGGGACACAATTCAGTCCATACCATGAGCTAAGAAATGTGCACAAGTGTCTTCAGTCTGTTTAGTGAGTGTCCTAAAAGTACTTTGGGATTTAGGAGAGGGGAACCATTTTAAAAATCTTTTAGGGTCTGACCATCAGTTATGTCATCCTTAAGATGAAGTGGGGATGGCCTAGGAGACATTTATGAACTTTTCAGTTTAAAACTACCAAGAATCATTGAAACTGTGATCAAAGTAGATTTCATCCATCTAACAACCTGCAGGGTCTGAGAGCAGGCAGGCTTTTCTTGGGGGGAGGTAGAACAGTGAGGGTGCCACTTGCTATGGGCACAGCCTGGGCAGAGCAGAGACGGTCACGGTGGGCATGTGCAGAGAATGGCGAGCAGTGCCATTTGGTGCTGTTTGGTGAGAACACAGAGGACCTGCAGGGAATCAATGAGTACAACACCTAAACTGAGGAGTTTCAAACGTCAGCGATAGCATGTTTTGATAGGGCGCCAATGACAGTATTCTTAGCTTTTGAGCATGAAAGTAAGTACACTTAAAGTGATCCTCAAAGACCCTTTATCTTACAGAAGAAAGGAAAATGGATGGCAATGTGAATTAGTGGAAGAAGGGAGACAGGAGCCCACTGACACCATCATGATGCAGCCATAGAATCGTGGTCCTTCTCAGGCTTCAAGCTGACCTTGCTTGTATTGATGAAAGAAATTAAAGATGATACAAACAGATGGAGAGATATACCGTGTTCTTGGATTGGAAGAATCAACATTGTGAAAATGACTACACTACCCAAAGCAATCTACAGATTCACTGCAGTCCCTATCAAATTACCAATGGCATTTTTCACAGAATTAGAACAAAAAATTTTCAAATTTGTATGAAAACACAAAAGTCCCTGTATAGCCAAAGCAATCTTGAGAAAGAAAAATGGAGCTGGAGGAATCAGGCTCCCTGACTTCAGACTATACTCCAAAGCTACAGTCATCAAAACAGTATGGTACTGGCACAAAAACATACATATAGATCAGTGGAAAAGGATGGAAAGCCCAGAAATAAGCCCAGGCACCAATGGTCAATTAGTCTATTACAAAGGAGGCAATAATAAGTGGTGCTGGCAAAACTGGACAGCTACATGTAAAAGAATGAAATTAGAACATTCTCTAACACCATATACAAAAATAAACTCAAAATGGATTAAAGACTTAAATGTAAGACCAGATACTATAAAACTCCTAGAGGAAAACATAGGCAGAACACCCTTTGACATAAACCACAGCAATATCTTTTTGGCTATGTCTCTTAGAGTAATGGAAATAAAAACAAAAATAAACAAGTGGGACCTAGTTAAACTTAAAAGCTTTTGTGGGACTTCCCTGGTGGCACAGTGGTTAAGAATCCTCCTGCCAATCCAGGGAACACGGGTTCAAGCTCTGGTCCCAGAAGATCCCACATGTTGTGGAGCAACTAAGCCCATGCACCACAACTACTGAGCCTGCAAGCCACAACTAGAGCCTGAGAGCCACAAATAATGAAGCTTGCGTGCCTAGAGCTCGTGTTCTGCAACAAGAGAAGCCACCACAATGAGAAGCCCACGCACCGCAGCGAAGAGTAGTTCCTGCTTGCCGCAACTAGAGAAAGCTCACATGCAGCATCGAAGACCCAATGCAGCCAAAAACAAACTTAAAAATATAAATGAATAAAAATTAAAATTTGATATAAAAAAAAGCCTTTTGCACTGCAAAGGAAACCATAAGCACAATGAAAAGACAATTTACAGAATGGGTGAAAATATTTGCAAATGATGTGACTGACAAGGAGTTAATTTCCAAGATATAAAAACAGCTCACACAGCTCCATATCAAAACAAACCAACAAATAACCAGATCAAAAAACGGACAGAAGATCTAAATAGACATTTCTTCAAAGAAGACATACAGATGGCGAACAGGCACATGAAAAAATTCTCAACATCCCTAATCATTAGAGAAATACATATCAAAACTACAATGAGGTATCACCTCACTCCAGTCAGAATGGCTATTATTAAAAAGTCTACAAACAATAAATGCTGGCGAGGATGTGGAGAAAAGGGAATCCTCCTACACTGTTGGTGGGAATATCAATTGGTACAGCCACTATGGAAAACAGTATGGAGGTTCCTTAAAAATTAAAAATAGAATTACCATATGATTCTGCAATCCCACTCCTGGGCCTATATCTGAGGAAAACCATAATTCGAAAAGATACATGCATCCCCATATTCACTGCAGCACTGTTTACAATAGCCAAGACATGGAAACAACCTAAATGCCCATCAACAGATGAATGGATAAAGAAGATGTGATATATATATATATATATAATGGAAAACTACTCAGCTATAAAAAGAATGAAATAATGCCTTTTGCAGCAACATGGATGGACCTAGAGATTATCATATGAAGTGAAGTAAGCCAGAGAAAGACAAATATATGATATCACTTGTATGTGGAATCTAAAGCAGAAAAGGAAAAAAAAAAAGATACAAGTGAACTTATTTACAAAACAGAAATAGACTAACAGACTTAGAAAACAAACTTATGGTTACCAATGGGGAAAGGAAAGGGGAAGGGATAAACTGGGAGTTTGGGCTTAACATATACACACTACTATATATAAAATAGATAACTAACAAGGACCTACTATAGCCAAGGAACTATACTCAGTATTTTGTAACAACATATAAGGGAAAACAATCTGAAAATATATATATATTCTTTTTCAGATTCTTTTGAATCTGAAAGATAGATGATAGATGATAGATAGATGATAGATAGATAGATAGATAGAATTGAATCACTGTGTTGTACACCTTAAACTCACCCAACATTGTAAATCAACTCTGCTTCAATTAAAAATGTATACTATACTAATACCATGCAATATATTTGAAATAAAGCTTAGTAAAACAGAAAAGTATTGGCAAGGATTCTTAGAAAAAGGAACCCTTGTAAACCTTTGTATGCTGTTGGTAGGAAGGTTACTTTGGACAGCCATTATGGAAAATCGTATGGAAGGTCCTCAAAAATTAAAAATAGAACTGCCAGTTGATCCAGCAATCCCACTTCTGGGTATATATTTAAAGAAACATAATCAACATCTCAAGAAGATATCTGCAGTCCCATGTTTATTGCTGCATTATCACAATAGCCATGATATGGAAACTACCTAAATGTCCATTGATGTATGAACGGATAAAGAAGATGGAATATGATGCGGTCATAAGAAAGAAGGGAATCCGGTCATTTGCAACAACGTGGATGAAACCAGAGGACTTTATGCTAAGTGAAGATAGCCAGGGAAAGACATATACTATATGATCTCACTTATATGTGGAATCTAAAAAAAAAAGTCAAACTCATAGAAACAGAGAATGAATGATGATTACCAGGGACTGGAGTTTGGGCAAGATAGGGTGATACTAGTCAAAGGGTACAAGCCTTCAGGTGTTAGAGAATAAGCTTTAGGGATCTAATAAAAAAAAATACATAGTGACTATAGTTAATAACAATGTGCTGTGTGCTTGAAATTTGCTAAGAAAGTCGAACTTAAGCATTCTCACCACACACAAAAAAAATGTTAACTGTGAGAGTTGATAGATGTGTTAATTAACCTGATGGTGGTAATCATTTCACAAACTATACATATGTGAAATCATCACACTGTACACCTTAAATATATACAATTTTATTTGTCAATTATACCTCCCTAAAGCTGAAAAAATCTAATGAAGAAATGACCAACTGAAAAACAATTTGATACAATACTTTAAGGCCAAAGAGCTACATAGGACTAAACACATGTATTTTATTACTTGTCCTTTTTCTTTTACAACGTTATTTCTTACAATTAAAAGGAGCAAATAAATAAAAGGCAATCATCACTGCTATGGTCTTATCGTGAAGTTGAAGGACATCTACAGAATGACACTGACCGTTCCCCAGTTTTCTAATCTGCTGGCTCATCAATCATAGGACCACAGACTTTTTCAGATGAAAGAGACTAGAGAAATTGTCTCCTACATTTTTTTATCTCCTCCAGCAATTTGTGACAACAAAATCAGCTTCCTCATATTCGCACTAAAACAGATGCTCATGGACTGAACACGTCCTACAGTATTAGCATTATTATAAGCAAATTGTAAACAGATAGCCAACCATAGCATTACTAGGTGAGATGTTCTGGCATCGGGAGATATTTTAAGTTTACCTGGACCACAGGTGCAATACACTTCATTAAATCTGAACAATTTTTATTAGATAAATTCATTATTCAATCTTTATTGAATGCCTACTATGTACTAGACACTAAGGATGGGCAAAATGAATAATCTACAGCCTCAAACTGAATATAATTTGATGGTGAATATAGAGGCATAAAGCAATAGTAATGAGAAAACGTGATAATTGTGATACAGTGTACAGTGGCACAGGGAAATCACAGCATTCCTGACAATCATTGAATGATGACCATGTGACAGGCACCACCCTAAGCTCTTCACATGTGTCAATAATTCAACCCTCTATGAAACCCCAAGAGGTAGGTACTGTTTTTTGTTTGTTTGTTTTTTGCGGTACGCGGGCCTCTCACTGCTGTGGTCTCTCCCGTTGTGGATCACAGGCTCTGGACGCGCAGGCTCTGGACGCGCAGGCTCAGCGGCCATGGCTCACGTGCCCAGCCACTCCGCGGCATGTGGGATCTTCCCGGATCAGGGAACGAACCCGTGTCCCCTGCATCCGCAGGCGGACTCTCAACCACTGCGCCACCAGGGAAGCCCGTGTTTCTGACCCTCATTTTGTACGTGAAGGCGTGGAGGGACGACGCTGCCAAGTGGCCTGCCCTAAATCACACAGTAACCACATGGCGGAGCCAAGATTCAAACACAAGTCTGAGGTCTTGCTCCAGAGCTTTTCTGGAAGAGCAAAGGAGGCCACCTAAGCCAGGTGAGGTGAGCCTTTAAACAGGAGGGGCAGGCACTGGATGTGGAGGACGAGAATGCCAGGTAGAAACTGCATTGGCAGCGCAGCCCAGCTGCTGGTGTGGTCAGAGGATGCAATTCAGTGTCGCTGAAGGGTAAAGTGCAAAGTTCAAGTCAGAGGGGGATGGAGGGGAGGGGGGAGGGCAGGGCTCCAGCTGCCTGCTAAATCACTTGCCCTTTTACCTGAAGGGCAGAGTCTCCCAAACCCTTCTCACTGCTCGTTACTTGATACAAGGGCTCTCTAATCAAATAATCCTAGGAAGCTCTGTTAAACGCATTTTAAACAGGGTCTTTTTCAGCAGGATTTGGCAGCGTCATTAAAAGGCTCACGTGAGCTTTCGGTCTTCCCCATAGTTTCCAGACCATTGAGACACTTCGTTAAACAGCGTCTCATGGGACTGACTGCCCCTCCAAACCCGCTGTGGGAAACACATTGCAGGCAAAGGAGACTTAGTGAACTGCCCAGAGAAGTCTTCTGATCAGATGTGCCCTTGTGCTGAAATTCTGGAGCCTGTGGAAGATTTGGATTTAACAAAGCCAAAACGGGAGGTATAGAGATTAAAGTGCTGTGTCCATGCTGGTAAAACTCTTTAACACATATGTACTTCTTTTTCAAAGCCCTTATTTCCCTTCTGCGGTTCCTCCATTCTTCCTCAAATTCAGGACAATGATTTTTGTGCTTGACTATGATTCTTTGCTAAGTCATGAACAATATCTAGCACTGTATCTAGAATTGGGGGAATGAAAGAGTATTGATATGAGAGTATCATGTCGGAGCGGGGAGCTCCTGAATATTTCTTTTAATAGGGGCTCTGGGAATCCCAAATATCTTTAAGATCCAAAACAATAAACTGCAGTGGTGGAAAGGTTGACAGGAATTGATACCTTGGGAAAATAGAAAGCAAATAACACCTGGTGCACAAACACCTGCTGAGCCTGGTGATAGGACTGTCCTTGCTTTGGATGAACTTCATTTGGACGAGCTTTGTTAAGGCTCTATTTCTTGATCACTGTACAATGTGAAATATCAGAATTGCAGCAAATGTCGTAGGGCCAGTGATTTGGTTTTTGAGAGCAGTATTCTACAGGGCACAGGAGAAAGTGAAAAACAGAACCTGAATATCAGGATTAGAGTTAGGAAAAATATATCTCTCTAGACCTTGTGTGTGTTAATAGTAATTACGAAATATGGTAGCCATTCAAATCTTTACTCAGTTCTTTAGGGTAAGGACAGTGGTTCCCAGGGGAAATACGTGCAGCTCTGAATGAAATGAAGGTTTATCAGCAGACATATGTTAGGACAATAAATTACAAAAATTTCTAGTATGAGTAAGAATCCTAAGGCCAACATTTATGGTAATATAACTGTGTACACAAAAATAGAGGACAGGTGAAGCATCGGCAGACCTCACATCTCAAACACAAGGAAATTAGTTTCCTTTGTTTTATTCTAAAACATTTTTTTTTTTCCTTTCTAAGGAAAGCTTAACATTTCCTGAAAGAGAAGTAATGTGTCCGTGCCTTTTTTACTGAAGCAGGTACCTTATTGCAGCAGCTGGAGCTTCAACACAGAAGGGCTTTCTTCCTCTGTCACTTTTAGCTTTAGGCATTTCAAAATTAATAGAGTGGGTCAAGTGAGGGGCATATTTGTAGCCTGTGTTGGATGAAAGTGAACATAAATATGCTTCTACCAAATGACTCTGAGAAAACATTTATAAGGAGACGAAACTTAAAAAAAAAATCTTGAGACAATAAAGTAATTGGATTGAATCTGAGAAAATGCATGCTGCCTCTTACTTGTAGTCTATAGAAAGCTTTATTTTATGTTATGTGACTTTATTCTTGGGCTAACTACACGCACTGCTCGCTCTGCTGTGTGGTTCTCCGCAATACCACGGATGCGATGGCACTCCAGCCTCCCGGTGGCTTATATTAACTTGTGTATGAGAGCATAAATGCTTCTGGTAGATATTATCAAGGAGCAATTATTTTGACAACTTTTTCTAAATTGCTGGTTGTAGTGGGAAATTGATCTGAACAAAACAGGATAAATAGCAATGCCTGGCAACATGAATGCTCATGGGTGATCCCGCATAAAACTCTAACTGGCTTTAAAACATCATGGCGTCTGAATAACTTGAAGAAATAAGGGTTATAAACATTGTACCTCCACCCACTGCAAAAATATAATTTATGTCTTTAAAGACATTTCTCTCTGTATTAACTGGGGAGAAAGTTGAGAAACTTGAAACTGACAACATAGACCCTTAAATCATTTTAATGAAGAATATTTCATTTTTTGGTTCATTTTATTTCTCAAAACATGGAGGAAAACATTTGAATCCTGAAAAACAGTCCAAAGCTATACATAATTGTTTGTATTAGAAGCAGGGCCAGCCTCCAGGGTCCCATGCTCAGAAGGGGGGCCCACACTTGGTTTCATGCTCTGCAGACACCATCTTGAAATTCTTAATAATTTAACTTTGAACTTGTGTTTTCTTAATGAAATGGACAATCAACATGTATGGAGCTTCGAGTCTCCCCTCATGTGTGGTCCCATCTCCCCAGGATGTGTTCTAGGCTGCCCACACCTTTGCCCACAGCCAGTGACCTCTGCTGCCATCTACCCTTGCAGAGTCTGGGCACATGGAGGGTGGGACCCTGAGTGGCTGCAATGGTCTGGTTTCACCTTGGAACTATCCCTGTGTCCAAAGGATTGTGTCCATGACCAGTCTAGTGAGAGGCAGAGAGAGAGACAGACAGATAAAGAAAATGATTGGCCGTGGAAGTTTCTTTTTCTTCTTTCTTTCATAGAAGTTTCTTTTTTCTTTTTTTTTGAACAAGGGGCCATACGTTTTCATTTTGCACAGGGCCCTACAAATTATGTAGCTGGCCCAATTTAGGATACTGTTTATAGGAACAAACCATGACCAGGATTAGGTGTGAATGTAATAATGCCCCAAATCCCAGCCACCATCTCTGTATAGTAAATGAGTGATGGTGAGTTATGGATAACCTTGGCGTGGCCTGGGCAGTGTGCTGTTCTCAGGGAATGTGGGTGGTGAGGAAGGACACAGGCTACAGTGACTCTCAGCCAGTGCTCGTGATTTTCACATGACCCCGGGGACCGAGCCACCTCAGTCCTGGGTAACAAAGCAAGCCAGTGAATGTTTCCCTGAAGCCACTCTGGAACTCAGGCTCCATGGTGGCCTCCGGGTGACCATGGGTGTGATGTATGGCAGTGGTCCCCTGTACCTGCCTAGTGATCTTTCTTCAGCCCAAGAATAAAAGGGGGAGTGATGGAGAAGAAAAATAAGGCCGGTCTCTTCCTCAATTCTCAATCTTTAAAATGAGAGGGTTTTTTTGTTCTTCTTTTTCTTTTTTAACTGGGATACTGATTTGGGATTCAAGATATGGGCCTAACTCAAGCATCTTCCTGTGGGTGTAGAACTCTCTCCAGAAATGGATTTAGTAACTTCCAACCACATGGCCTTCCTTTTCCCCATTTCTTGGGCTCCTCTTGGATGGTTTTAGCCTGGTTGACTCTCTTTGTCTTTTTTCTACGGGTACTCTCTCTGTCCTGTGTCTTCCAACTCTTTCTGGTCAGCTTAGAAGGTGACTAAACCTTTCAAAACTCTTTTACTCTGTCATTGCTCGCCTGTTTTCCTTTTGCTCTTTTCTTCATTTGTGGCCATTTCCCTTTATTTCAATGATGTTACCAGATTAGAGGATACAGTGAAAGTAACATCTGATGCTGCTAAGTCACATATTACTCATGTGATTTAATCTGGTAATTTAGTAGCGCATTAAAAATTAAACTAGCATTTTATGCGTAAAAGACGTAGTTATCCATGGATGTCTCTTTGCCAAAGGCGAGTAATCATTAAGCATTCCTACACTTCTAGGGTTCTGTTTACTAAGTTTTCTGGAAGAAAGAAGTCTGCCAAGCCGTTCTCGTAGTCTGTGGTTTTGTTAATATTAAGTGTTTATGCTCCCACTGAGTTATTCAATGACATTTCTTTGAAGCTCACGTAATCATAACCATAATGGGATGACTCTACTGTCTTGTATCTCAATACCTATTCCTTTCTGGGGCCACATGGTCCAGATAGGCAGAGGACAAATCTTCACCACATCGTTCATAAACACAGCATGAGCTATACAGGCTCCCTTCCTACAGGTTGCTCTCTGGTGAACCTCCGTTCAGGGATCTGCAGGAGAACAGGGTCATCGAACCTTCAATTCTTATCAAATTTGGCGACGTAAGGTCCTTGAACTGCTGTACTGGGAAAGAAGCAAAAATAATTCAGAAGCCCCTCCTCCCACCTCTGGGTCCTCAACACAGGCACCCAAAGGTAGTATAGTCTTGGTTCTGATTTCATGTTTTTATCCATAGACCCAAATTCCTCTGCAGTTCCCAGGGAAGCATGGTGAGTGGTTACTGCTCTGTCTAGATGCCCATGTTCTGGGCCAGCACCACAGGCCCAGAAAGAAAGAGAATCCTGAGGAAATGCGAAGCGGTATCGTTGTAATTCACCCTAGACTCCGTTTTGAACAATAGAGATAAACCTTTACAGAAGTGTTTTTAAATTTGCCTGATTTACCTGCATAGTTCCTGCTTCATGAAAATGATGCATAATTTAATAAAAAGCATATTTCCAACCGGCAAAAAAACACTTCTCTGAAAATTCACCTTGTCTTACTCTTTAACACTTCCTATATACAAATTAGAACATCCTGCACAATACCTGTGACCTGTTCACACATTTTAGATCTTAAAAGCCTCAAAACTATACCTTTGGCTTGAAATCTGAATGCATCTATAGCACAGAAACCCCACTCCCTTCATAGATCACTGGTAGGATTTGCTTGTCACTTTAGGGGGAAATCTATTCTTTGTAGAATATTCCCACACATGTCTGCGTCTATTTCTTAGAGCAGTGCCACAAAAGATGTGACCCCTTTGCTCCCAGTCACCTTTCATGGTGCTGAATCTCCTCGGACGCCGCAGCTAGTCAGCACGATTTGATTTGCTATGGTCAGAATAAGATTATATCTAAGACGATGTCATTTCCAGGTTCAATAGGCACAGATTTAAAACTAGTCCTCTCTTTGACCCTCTGGGTTCCCTTGAACTCTTGCACCTTCTTTGACAGTGTTTGTGAATGAGTGAATTCATGAGAATTCAAGGTTATTTTAATGATAATAGCACAGCGTGACAAAGGGAGAGGAAGGGCCAGTGTCCCAGCTCTGATGCTCCTACACTGTAGCGACTTCCTTCCTGACAGACTGACTCTGCGGAGTGAATTCTTGTCGATGGTCAAAAGCTGAGAGCAGTTGTGTGTCTGCAACGGTGCTGCTGCTACTGATCTGTGAACATGACATGCCTGAGAATATTGCGTCACCATGGCAACAACAAACAGGGGGCTAAATTCCATTAGCTGCAGTGACTCAGTGAGTCAAACAGATAATGTGCTGGACCCAGCCAGGTGCCCACCGAGGCTTATGGGAAAGTTGTGATGAATTAACTTCAGCCTGTTATGTCTACTTTGGGATGAATTCTCCTTTTGGTTACTTAAGTCCTTATATTTTACGATATATGTTACAAAAAAAAAAAACCCATGAAAGAGTTCACTCCCAGGAATGCACATTTAGGGCTATATTCTGTTTCTTTAAAATATTTACCATCCTCACCGCTACATCTTTGTAAATTTCTTCCATTACTTTAGATTCATTTCTTTACTCTTTTGTTCCCTAAAGACCAGGGACAGGGAGTTAAAAATTGACACTGCACTTATTTTCAAATGATTTTCTTTGAAACATCTAGAATGAGCTTAAACTTGACAACTCTTTTCATTGAGGTCAATGAAGTTTTGTTTTGTTTTGTTTCTGTTTTTTTGTAAGGACAGAGCTCCTGGGTCAAAAGGAGAAAAAAAGTGAGTCCTTTGATATATTCAGTGCAATTGAGGGACAAGCGGTTCTAGACAAAAGAATGTAGACATTTTCAGAATAACTTTGAATATGGGAAATTAATAGCTTTGTATTATCTCATATTAATGGCCTATCTCCTAATACCCTGAATTCAAAAGAGTTATGATCCTTCGTCAAGGTAAAATCTGATTAATTGAATAAATATTTTGCCTTCTTTTTTATAACTAAGTAGTTTTTTTATAACTAAGGAGAAGAAAGAAAAGGGGAAGAAAAATGCTGATGTCACTCATAAGAATATGCCATCCTGCTTCTTTTATACCTGGCCCAGGAGTTCTCATCGGTGTTTTCCTCCCCTTGTCTCCACCTCTGTCTGTAGCTGGCTCCCATCCTGCTAACTTCCTCTGTAATGTAATCATACAAAATTTGCCCATTTGGCTAAGAGACAAGGATGGGATCGTATATTATTATTAACCAGATGAGAAATCAAGATATTCAGTTCCTACTACCAAAGAATGATGCAGATGATGTATCTCAGGGAGTATCTACTTCTATAATTTAGACAAAAAGTATAAATTCAGCCTACTACTTAATCTTCTTTAATAATACACATGATCTGCCTCAGAACTGTGAATAAAATAAGAATCTGAACCATGAGAATTTTTAGTAATTATAAACATATATACTACTGTTTTTCCCCAGAAACCTTTTAATAAACAAAATTAAATCACTCACTTACACACACACACACACACACACACACAGCTTTCTTCTTAGAGCCAAAGATATATTTTTTTCTTTCTTAAAAATTTTATTGGAGTATAGTTGATTTACGTAAAGATGTACTTCTTTGCTCACCTTGTTCAAAACAATAGAGATAATCTGAGCTCTTGTGATATCTCATATGTTTTATACTCCTCCCTCCACCCAATATCCATCTTCCTTTTAAGTGCACGTGTGTGTGTGTGTGTGTGTGTGTGTGTGTGCGCGCGCGCGCATCTGTCCTGCAGCAGGCATAAGTCATGGAAAGATGAAAGCATCACCTTGAAGACAGTGGGCAGTCCTCCTGGACCATGTGGATTGTGCCAGCAGGCCTAGCAAGGAGAGGGCACCGTTTATACAGAGTTTGCTCTGTGAGTGGACTAAGCAATTCAGGCCTTGGAAGGCTTCCGGGTAGGACAATGATAGGATGAAGGTGATGTTTGAAGATAATGTAGGAATGGGGCAAAATAAAAGATCAATCTGGTAATTTTAATAACATAGTCATGAAGTGCTATGGTTTAATGCAACTTGAAATGAACTGACCGGGCTAAGAGGAATTGCAAATTAAATTGTTTTTGCTGTTGGTTTTTATGGTTGTAACTTTGATGCACATTTTCCTGTTAAAAGCAATACTAATGATTTTCCTTTTTTTTTAAGATGTTTGTTTTTGATGTGGACCATTTTTAAAGTCTTTGTTGAATTTGTTACAATACTGCTTCTGTTTTATGTTTTTTGGTTGCGAGGCATGTGGGATCTTAGCTCCCCAACCAGGAATCGAACCCGCACCCCCTGCATTGGAAGGTGAAGTCTTAACCACTGGACCGCCAGGGAAGTTCCTGATTTTCTATATGTATTTAACATATTTGAATGCAACCATTCTGCCAGGGAATCCAACATGCTTGAAAATACCAGGACATCACTTTGGAAAAGTCTACCCTTATCAGACGAAGAGTGAAAATTCTTCAGAACCCTTGGTTATTTTAAAGCATGAAGCACAAACTCTACATTTATTGGAGTCTTTTTTTTTCTTTAGAGAGAGAGACACAAAAATATCATTGAGTCCTTTACTGTTTGAATATTTTCATAGAGCTCCCCCACTTACTATCTTGCAACATTATAGAAAAAATATTGCAGAATTTATGAACTATTTCTTAAATAAATAGTAGAATCACAGTATCTTAAACCAATTAAGGGGAACCAATCTCTGCCGATGAAAGGTTTTAGAGTGAACTTGAACTGAAATAAAGCAGTATTATTTTCAAGCCCCTTATACTACTTCAAAATAGGGCAACATTAATTTTTCCCATAGAGATTGTTATAGACTGTTCAGTAAATAAATGGTTAAAAGTTGTTTGCAATTAGCATTCCCATTTATTAATGTGAATGAGTACATAGTGTTTCAGGATGTTTGAAAACAGTTTGTCCTCTTTAATATTTTAAGTATTCCCTTCCCTCGTAATCTCATGATAAATTGTTAGAAGGTGAACCTCCGCTAAAACCTCTTTTTTATGTATTTTAAATTCTAAATAAGATTTGGGAATGGTTCAGACTTTTCCATACTGAAAATAATCAATACTCATTCATATCCAAAAGTCTTTATTTATAATCTAAGATCACTGTCTATTTCCCGTCTTCTTGAGCCCTAAGGCCCTGCTACGACAAGGCACGGTTTTCAGGGAAGTCCCTTAGTGACTAAGACCGATCCTTTTCAATATAGTATCTTTAATAAGCAGTGAGCCCCAGCCTTTTCATTCCTTTTGTTGGAGGTTTAAAGGTGCGCAAGGTGAACTTCTTGCCATCTCCAATTTGTTCCTTGTCTCTCTGTGCATGTGGGCCTCGCATCAGCATTGCAATAACTCTAATGGGTCAAAATGTAAGAAGCCTCTGCCCTACGTTACTGCACAGCGGTTGTGTTTTTAGCTCTTCCACAACTCTCTGCTGTGCTCCTGTTACTTTGTATTATTGCCAGCCCCTTTGATACATCCCCACCTGCCCTTTCATCAGTCTCAATGTCAACGTATACACCAGGTGACAGCATTATCAGCAAGGTCAACATCAGCACCCCTACACCGTCGTGTCAGCAGCTGACCCCGTGCTGGTTCACACGTGATTTTAAATTCAAATCCATTTATTTCGTGCTGGGATTTTACTGATATTT
The DNA here is from genome assembly GCF_951394435.1 of Stenella coeruleoalba. NCBI lineage: Eukaryota > Metazoa > Chordata > Mammalia > Artiodactyla > Delphinidae > Stenella > Stenella coeruleoalba. The sequence goes on from NC_137159.1 coordinate 4,377,427, forward strand.
AGAGGAAAATTTATCTACTCGCGGGAAAAGGGAGAAGCAGACATTTTTAAATTTTTTGTGTGAAGGATGGAACTCTTGTTCTTATGAAGGGTTGATATGTAATCCTTATGCTTTCTTTCTGGGTTCTTCTAACCTATCCGGTGACATCTTTTCCTAGGAGTTACCTTTCTATATTTCATATAAATCTTAGGATCTCTAGACAAGGCTGTCCTTTAAGACTACCAAAAAGCTGTTTATAAGACAAAAGTTGTGAATCTTAAATTCCCTATGTTCATCAAGCCTCTAAAGAGATGGGCCACCCCCCTCCCATTTTTTTCTGTTAATGCTTTAGACTAAAATGGGGATATTCTTAGGCTCCGGACGCGCAGGTTCAGCGGCCACGGCTCACGGACCCAGCCGCTCCGCGTCATGTGGGATCCTCCCGGACCAGGGCACGAACCCGTGCCCCCTGCATCAGCAGGCGGACTCTCAACCACTGCGCCACCAGGGAAGCCCTAAAATGGAGATATTCTTAGTGCTATAAGATTATCTGTCAAAGAGGTGACCTTCTTGTGCATGAGTAACTTTAAAGATTCTTTGTGTGTTCCTCTAGTACAATAAGAAGAAGTCCTCAGATGATTATCTTGGGACAGATGGCTTTTACCTGGCGGTAGGGACTCCTGCCCTTCAAGAAGACCCTGTGGGACATTCCTCCTCGCTCAGATCCTGCTCAAGTGTTCTTCCCCACTTCTCACCAACTTGCAGCTTTTCACCTCATTTCCAGGCAGCCCTGGAGTCAGATTTTCTTTTTTTTCCTTTTATTATTTTTTTTTATTGCAGTATAGTTGCTTTACAATGTTGTGTTAGTTTCTGCTGTACAACGAAGTGAATCAGCTATATGTATACATTTATCCCCTCTTTTTTGGATTTCCTTCCCAAGGTCACCACAGAGCACAGAGTAGAGTTCCCTGTGCTATACAGCAAGTTCTCAGTAGTTATCTATTTTATACATAGTATCAGTAGTGTATATATGTCAGTCCCAATCTCCCAATTCATCCCACTCCCTCTTTCTCCCCTTGGTGTCCATATGTTTGTTCTCTACGTCTGTGTCTCTATTTCTGCCTTGCAAGCAAGTTCATCTGTACCGTTTTTCTAGATTCCACATATATGCATTAATACACAATATTTGTTTTTCTCTTTCTAACTTACTTCACTCTGGATTTTCTATAGTATTGGCAAAGGAGAAGGAGGCGGTCCGTGTCCTTGCTTCTTCTTTTGCTCATGAGTTGAAGCTGCACCCACACTCTTGATTCCATCTTCTCATTCATTCATTTGTTAATATTTATTGATGGCCTCACGTGAGCCTGTTGCTAAGTGAAGCTATGAAGATATTTCCACATTCCCAGAACTACATATATTATTTACTCAAGAAATAGTCACCGCCACCCCCAATTGAAAAACAGGAATGAACAAAGGGGAATACTGTAGCCTTTCCCTATATGAGTGAGCCTTTTAAAAGGGTGGGCAATCTAGAAGTTCCAGTCCCAAAAGTCAAAGAGAGCAAAGGGGACATTTGAAAGATCAAAATGATAATCAGTTGTAGACAAAGCTGTTCGTAGAGATTAGACCATCCCTGTCAACAGCTGGTACAAGTTTTCTGAAAATAATTTTTATGACATTTTGTCATCTACTGACCTGTATTGGACAAATTATTTTATTTATCTGGAACATACTTCGCAAGCATTTAAATCAGTCATTTTTAAAAATTAAAGATCACTTACTATGTCCCAGACCCAGAGAAGAGAAGTATAAATATCAGAGGGCTTTCAGCCAAGAAGTGTATCATCTAATGGAAGGGACAGGACACAAAGCATTGCAATTCCCTGAGGCAAGTGTCATGGGAGCATGGAGGACGAAGTGACTGCGTTGCAAGGACAGTCAGGCAGGGCAGCAACACAGGCAAACGCTAGGGACCAGCAGGGTCCTGCAAGCACAGGTAGTCCTGTCTGGCCAGAGAAGCTCTTATGAACCACAGACAGCCAAAGTTAGGCTGGATGCCTGCAAAGAAAGAGTTATTTTATCCTGAAAGACCTTGAGCAGGAAAGAAACAAGATCAAATTTGCATTTTAGAAAGGGCACTGTGACAGAAGTGTGAAAGATAAACTGGAACAAGCAGAGACTAGAGATGGAGAGAGAAGAGAGAGATAATGAGGACATGAAGTTGCAGGGCAGCACTTCCGTGGAGCTTCTGAAACTGGCATTTTACCCTATTTAGTGTCTCCCTCTCTACCCACACACACACAATTTGCATAATCTTTACTTCTAACCAGTCCTCTTCATAAACAAAATCTCACAGCAGTTCATTATTTGAGAGCACAGTGTGGCTCACAGAAATATTTTAGAAACATTTTCTAATATGACCCAAACAATGTATGTCGCATGTCCAAAACTGCTTGGAGAGTACAATGGCATGATTACACCAAAACAAATAATAATGCCCTATTTGATTAAATACTTTTATAATATTTAAATTAAGAAACACACAGACCAGGACAAATGAGTAGAAGAATAATTAAAAGTGAGAAAGATGCACCACCACTAGTGTTTGGAAATTAACTGGGTCATGAGAGGAGAATACAGGCTGGAGAATTTTTACCCAGTGGGTTACTGATCGGCTAGAAGGGCCAGAAGATGGGGAGAGTGCTGACAGGCATAAATATCACAGGTTTTAGAGCCTCCTTGGTGTAAAGATGTCTGGTATCCCCTCTGCACATCAGGCCTGAAATCACACAAGCCATTACATCATCGTGGCATTGCCTTTGCCACACACCACATCTGATCCAAATCCATGAGAACACAGACGGCTAGGAGTGCTATTATGGGGAAGGAATCAAGCTTAGGTTTTCAAAAATGCCTCCTTTGGGAATCGTGATCATGACCCTATACATCAGCCATCACTAAATCATGTCGTGTCACCAGGTGTCTGGTGTAGACCATGCAAGGAGGGAGAACTCTGATGATGCTTGTTGGACTGCATTGTGGGCATGGTATTAACAAATTAGTCCTTGGATGTGCACAGAGGGAGAGTGTTGTAATCGTTGGGTGTGATCTCAGCAATACTGAATTGAATACTGGGCACACGATTATGAGAATATTGTGTCTGACTGTGTGGTTTCTTGAAGAGTGATATATTAGAACTTGAAGTAAGTTAGAGGGATGGATATCAAAGTTGTTCAAAGAATCAGTCCCATCGGGGATACTGAGTTGTTCTTATTAGATAAGGGAAAGCTATGCACTAATGCCATTTTTCAAAGATGAAATATATGTTCTTAATGAAAGTTGCACAAGGGACTTCCCTGGCGGTCCAGGGAAGACTCCAGGCTTCTGATACAGGGAACACAGGTTCAATCCCTGGTCCGGGAGCTGAGATCCCACATGCCGTCGGGCACAGGCAAAAAAAAAAAAAAAGAATGTTGCACATTATGAATACAATACAGAATATGCTCGCCTTAATTAAGTGCCTTTAAAAAAAATAAAGGACTAAGCGTATAATTATCTGGATAGTATTTTAGAAATAAACTGGAAGATCTCTAGAAAATTGTTTCCTAGGATGTTCTTGGACCATGCTACTTTACTTTTACCAATTCTGTCACTCACATTTTAAAATGTACCTGTCTTTAATAGTAAACGCCGTTCAATTAAACTGCTTCTTTTCCTTTCTAATTTTTATCCTTGAATATGATATGGTTTCCAACGTACTTTAAAAAGATAAAATTAAAAGAAACTAGGTATTATATATTTTTATATCTAATACAATAATTCTTTTCCTGACTGAAGAGATTTTCTTTACTTTTATTTTTTTATACTTGTGTTTGTGTAGGGGTGAGAGCGTTTTATTGAATCTTAAAGTTAATGTTAAAAATCACTTCAAAAATCATTATGGTGCTAACTTTGCCTTGAGACATAACTGAGGAAAAGGTCTCACATACAACAGAAGCAAATAGAGCATGATGTTTTATAGCTACATATTATTTCACCAGCCTCCTATTCAAAAATGATAACGATAGTCATCACTAAGCTGTATGCTTACTGCATAGCAATGCAGAAAATTTGAGTTTGGGCAAATATGTCCATGTATCATTATTAAATTATGCTAAACAAATTACTAGTAAATGTGGACAAATGCCTTATAAAATATATTGATAGTATTTAACGATTATATACAACCATTATATAAATGAATATGTAAAATAAATTAATTTTCTACAAACATATTCATTGTATCTCTATCATATTAATTATGTTGCTCTTTAAATAAAGATAAATTTAATGAAGTCTACAGAATTTGTTAATTTATCTCAAATGAGAAAAATAAAAAATACCTATCACATACAAAATATTGTTTTGTACAAAATTATTATGAACTTCTTAAAATAGAAATATTTAAAATCCAAATGCAATTTAGAATATACTTTGCTTCAAATATTTAATGAAATAATTAAGTCTTATGAAGCCAACATCTTTATTTTTAAATTATAGATCCTTAGAAACTCATACTTTTCATTTTTATTGAAAAATTCATTAGCTATAGTTATTTCATAAAACTTTTGACTAACATATGAATATCAACTCTTCAAAACTAAGAATTATACTTTGTTTTGTAGTCTTTTTTGTGTGTGTGCAGTACACGGGCCTCTCACTGTGGTGGCCTCTCCCGTTGCGGAGCACAGGCTCCAGACACGCAGCCTCAGCAGCCATGGCTCACGGGCCCAGCCGCTCCGCGGCATGTGGGATCTTCCCGGACCGGGACACGAACCTGTGTCCCCTGTATCAGCAGGCGGACTCTCAACCACTTCGCCACCAGGGAAGCCCTGTCTTGTACTCTTTTTAATGCAGTGTTATTCATATTTTATATTTATTCTCTTCTGTTTATCTGTGAAGATAATGTTAAGATGTTTATTAGCAACTTTATTTATAATTATTATATTGAAATCCTCTGACTTAACCTAATCAGAAATTGTTTCTTTCTCCAGTAGACACCTCTGCATGTTGGATTTATAGCAAATGAGGCTGAAATTTATTTGAGAAAAGGGAAAGCTTTATTTTCAGTGTGTATGTTTGTGTATGTGTAACTTTATCTTACACACAAACATCATGAGACTGAAAATTTTACACTTTCATTTGTTTCATGTGTTTCTGTCCTTTGTTTTCTCATCTAACTTTCTAAGGACTTTTTCTGAATCATCAGGAGATGAACCACCTACTTCAGTCATTTGATGTGAACATTTTGGGCCTAATTATGTTTCATAACATGCTTTTCGTTGAATAGATGTTATCATTTTTTTGTAAAAACATCAGTGGAAAGAAACTTTCATTCCCCCATCTTTAATACTAAATAAAAACGGAGGAAAAAGAAGCAGACTTTTTATCAAATACGTATTGTGTGTTTTAATTCATCAAATACATATTGAACATGAATATGTTTTGTTGATGACAAGAAACACAATGATAAAAGCAAATAACATGGCCAAGCAACTGAAGACCTCCTGGGGAGACTGACAATCAAACAGGAAGTCGTCAGGAAGTTCAATAAGAACCCCAATGGGCAAATCACTAGGTGTTGCCTCACAGAAGAGGTACCTAATCCAGAGCAGGGGGACTTTGAAGGGCTTCCTGGAGGTGGTGGCTTCTGAGGACAGAGGGCATGGGCTAGAAGTAACCAACTGCAGAGAAGTAGGGGTGGAGGGGAGTTATCAGAAAGCACAAAGGCTTGGAACTGAAGGAGTGCCTTCTTAGGGAATGATAGGAATTTGGTGAGGCTCCTTCTACAATCTATTCAGATTTTCTAGAAAAACAAAAAAGCAACGGCAAAAATAGACTGCTTCACCATGCACAGACTTTTAGAAACCAAAGCTAGAAAGTCTGGAACTGTCACCACTTTTTCATCCTGCCAGCCCTTTGCGGGTCAAGGGGGCCCATGACCTCAGTGAAGCACACATGAGCCTGAGTAGAGGAGAAATTAAGGGGACTATCAAGGAGAACAAAATAAATGAAAACTAATATTTCAAATTAGTGCCCAAGTGCACACACTATCTATCTGAGGGCCGTGATCATAAAGGGAAAAGTCAGGCATAAACAGAGCAGCTTAGGAATCACGTGGGTCCTCACTAGTAAGTTGCTTCTGCCCCCTCTTCCAGGGGGATTTTCTGTGTTCTTATTTTCACCTTTTACATCAGCCTAGAGAAATTCCATTCTGCAGGTCATGCTCTTGCCTCCTTCCACACCCTGCACTTTTCCCGGCTGGGAGGACACCTCTCAGAGGGAGATTGAGCCCTAGGCCCCAGGCCCGGGCCAGGCCCAGGATGGGTGAGGCCTCTAAGACCTGCCAAGGGCTCTTGACCAGAACAGAAGGGAAACTGCGTCTGTGACATTGAAATTGAGCAACAACACAACCCAGGCAAGAGGCTCTTCCTGCAGATGCGATGTCACGGGAGGGGCAGAGGAAGGCTGAGCCTGCCTGGTTTACTGATGGGTACCTTGGCAAGGTGGGTGGAGAGGACCACCCAGCTCGGCTGATGGGAGAGAAGCCAACCTATAGGTGCTCGCCAACGTGTGGGGGCTAGGTCTCCTGCGGTGGACTGAGGCAGGAGTCATGCTTTAAAGGAGAACTAATTAAAAACAAAAAGGAAGGGAAGAGCCAGCATCAACCACGATTCTGGTCAAAGAGAACAAAAACCGGAAGCGCTCCTGAGGACAGCACGTCTCCAGTTTGGAGGTTGCATGGTGAAGGATGAGATGAGTGAGCCGTGCCAGGATGTATTCCCTCCTCCATTTGTTAGAACTGGCTGAAAACTGCTGGGCAGGATTGCATTTGTGTCATTTGCTCTTTTCCAAGCCCTGCATGGCGCCGTGAACAGAGAGACACAGATGCATATGCCTGATGATTGTACAGATGATTACTTAGTCCTTACATATCAGGTAGGAATAATGATGTAAAATTCCATGGAGACTTTCAGTTGGGAATTTGAGCTTTCATTAGAAGTGGAAATAGTTAGCTCAATGATTTTAAAAAAGAAAAAGAAAACAACAACAACTTTCCAAACATTAGAAATGAGGTCACTCCGATTCTAGATTATAGCATACTACTTGTTACAGAAACATATTTTTTCATCATTTCTGTCTGTTCTTTCTTGATGGGGGACTGAAAAAGCTGCCAGGTCTGGAGATGGCAATTCTCTAAAGATTTAGATGAAGGTCAAGAGAGACAAATATTCCAGCTGCTGGCCTCATTCTCTCACAGGCTGAGCGCGGACCGTGTTTCTACGCTAAAAATTGGGAACATAGCCAGGAAAAGCCAGAATGAATTAATCCTGTGCAAAATGCTCTGTTAGGGAACTGCTTTCCCCTGTGGTGAGCAAGCCAAGTGAAGTGAAATGAGGAGGACACGGGGTGTGGGAGAGTTTTGTCAGCAGAAGGATAAGCATATGGAATGTCCCAGAAACATGAAGTATTTGTCTATGGCTAGGGCAATGAGTAGAGGAGGAGAAGCCTAGCAATGATCTGCAAAGCAGGCATGGGTCCTTCACGGAGGTTGTGATGTGCCATTCTCAGACTGATCGCACATCTCTCTTCATCCTTCAGACAACCTGAACCACAGAAGGGGGTGTCATTTACCACTTAGAAGGCCAGCCAGCTGTTCCATCACTTGTTATCTCCTGACAACAAAGTCAGATCTACCCCTAAGTAGGCATTTGATGTGTGGGAGTTGAAATCGATTTCCCATGTCCATGTACAGAGTTACACAACATTCAACAGATGGGTGTACCATTTTATACAACAGGTGATATGGATTGAGTTTGAAGTACAAAACATAAAAATAAGAATTTCATTCACCAACCAGCAATGAGGTGGTTAAAGAAAGCAATAAATTACTTCTGTAAAAAAGCATCTGAAAATTGGAAATCTGCAGTAAATATTATACATTGTATTAGTGGGAGGAAAAGAAATCTAAAACTTAAGGAAGGGATATACTAAAACTCAGTAAATTTACAATTGAACTATTTCCAAAATGTAAGACAATTAAGCAAATTCTAATCTGCAGGTGCTCTCTTGCAAAGATTTCTGATGAATGGAGTATAGAATCATCCAGAGAACGGTAATAAAACGTTAGGTCCCAATTTGGTAGTCACTTGTGATATTTTCATTTGATCAAAATGAGTCATATTTACTACACCATTTAAGTAGTTTTATACCTATGCATGTAAGACTTTCTGAGCATTAATTAAAAAAAGAAAACAGTAAACTAGTTCTAAGTAGACATTTTTGGAAGAATTTCTTTTGGTTAACTCTCTTCTTCCAACTATTTCATGAAGCATATTATCAGTGGGAAAATTTGCAGAGTATCAAAGAACTACAGTCTTCATACTTAGTGCTCTAATACATAATTATTTAGATTAACTGTATGTATATTATACTTGTCTATATTGATAATGTATTTTATATAGTTGCCATCTTAAATTTTATAAGGTATTTATTTTAAGCATTTATAATTACTTATGTCATATACCATTTAATTCTGTGAATATCTACCTACTCATATATATACATGAGTGTGTATGTATTTATTCATGCATATGTGTGCATTCAAACATGCAGACACATACCCATAGTTTAACCAATAATTTATCATAGCTCAAAGACGTAATTTTGTACATTTTTCTTTCAGATTCCGTAAGTACACACAAGCGATCTTATTTATACTACTACTGTATGGGATATGGAAAATATGAATTGATTTTAAATTTCCCGAGAGAGTGTTCATTTTTAATGTCTCACAAGAATATTCCAAAGATATTACATTAGAAATTATCTTCGGAAACAATAACAGCCAATTTTAGTGAGGCCTTGGGTATTGTCCCCAGGAAATTTGCTAATGTATATAATCAGACCAAATAACGAGCTGTAATACAGTGAGCGTGCTGTTTTGTTTGAAAGGTATGCAAAGGAAATCTTGTTCTGTGCTGCATATTTAGTGAGAAAATTAGTAACAATTCTACAAAGAAAATTCAGTGAAGAGATGCCCCATGAAGCATAAATATTTCCCTTTAAAACCTGCAATACAAACAGTACACATACACATGCATGCACACACAAATGCACGTGAGCACACACATACACACACACACAACACGGGGAGTAGAAACCTGTAAAAACTGTGTCAGGAAGGAAAAACCTAGAATGAACTGAGCTTTTCTAACCATGATAGTAGCAATATTAGATTTGCAGCAAGGTCAGCTAAGGAAGGAAAAAACTATCTCTAAAGGGTACGGCAGGATGGCTAGAGAACAAAAAAGGTTGACATAAAAGATCGAGTCTAATTTTGCACACCTTTTCCATTAAGGAAAACAACTTTGTAAATCAAAAGAATGAACTACATTGTAAGAGTAGAGCCTTTTCCCCAGCCATGCGGGAGGAGCAGGTAATAGTTTCTGCTCCTCTGCTAGATTACTAACATCAGGAAGAAATATTTAAGCAACAGAATTCAGCCATTGGACAACTTAGCAGAATAAGATAGTGATTCCGGAGACCAGAGAAACAACTACGGAGCCCTGTGATGACCCACAGGCTGCGTGGAGGGAATCTCCAGTGTGTGGTGCAGAGGTAGGGTACTCAGGCAGAACCTAGCACTCCCCAAGAGTTGAAAAGACACAGAGCAGATTACAGGTAGACCCAGGTAGCTAGAATGTGCAGGGCCAACTACAGACAGGAAAGAATTCCAGAGAGAGGGAGCTCAGAAGATTTACAGAGGGTTTCTTCTCCTAGGCATTTACACAAGAGGAATGAGAACACATGTCCACACAAAGATTTGTACACAAATGTTCAGAGCAGCTTTTTCCCAATAGCCTTAAACTGGAAACAATCCAAATGTCCATTAAAAGACAAATGGATAAACAGATAGTGGTGCATCCATTCAGTGGAACCACTCAGCAGCAACATGGAATGAACTATCAATCCAAAAAAATGGATCAATGTACTTGGTTGAATGGTGGCCCCCCCCAAAAGATGTGCCCATGTTTTAGCCCCCTGAACCTGTGAACATAAAGTTGTTTGCAAAAAGGGTCTTTGCATATGTACTTAAGGATCTTGAGGTGAAATCATCCAGATTACCTAAATGGAGTTTAAATCTTATGCCAAGTGCCCTTATAAGAGACAGAGAAGACAGAGACACACAGAGGAGAAGGTGATGTGAAAACAGAGACCGGAAAGCCTGGAGCCACCAGAAGCTGAAGAAGCAAGAAGATTCTCCTTTTGCTGACACTTGAGAATTACTGAAGGACTTGGTCACTACCTACCATGGTGACTACCACACAGAACATTAGTTATGAGCGAGAAAATGGTTTCACTGAAAAATAAGAGAGAGACTGTATCAAATGGGGGTCACTGATATTGCTCTGTATCCCATCCCTCTGATAAAGACCCACTGTGGATTTAGGTAAGTTGCTAACTGGGTAAAGTTAATTCTAGTAAAATCAGAATCATGGAGAACTCAGACCTATTTGGAATATAGGCTTGACTAACTCTGTGACGTAGAACTCTCTTAACAGCTGAGATGCTGGCAGAGGGCACAGGGAACATAGAACAGAAGGTAAAAGATTAGGTTATAAATAGCAACTCTGTTTAGTTAAAATATGAGCATTAAACTCACAGCTAACACCCTACTGGCAGCAGTTTGGTTTTGACCTATAGAGAAGTGTGAATACAGAGCTTTGTAAGGATGGTGGGACTGCTCTCAAAAATATTTCCCCCACTCATGGTGAAAGGTGGATCTTCTGACCTCCCAGGGGGAGTGGAAAAATCCACCCTAACGTTCCAGCTTCCATAAGCCTTTGGACCCCATCCACTACAGTATAAAGGCAGCTCTGGCATTTCACCTTCATTTAGTGCAAGCTATCTGTTGGTGCACACTTTAGCCAACCAACCAACCAAACAATTAGAGCACTTTCTAACCCCTCAAAACTTCATAATTAAAATCCAGAATCTCTGCTTAGTGAGTCCATATTAATAAAATCATCCTGACCCAGCTTTATGTTCCCTCCACCATGGTCCCACACCCTTAGTATCCATTCCCACACATATTCCCTGGATTTTTTTTTTGAGATATCTTTTGCCTAGTTGAAAAAACTCAATGTTACAAATCCTCCAGTCTTAAAACTTTGGTTCAGCCTAGCCACTCAGCCTAGGTCTCTCCAGAATCATATTTTCCCACCGAGATGAAGGAATCCATTTCAATAGCAACATCTCCCAACTTTATTCTCAGCCTGCAAGGGACAACCATTACAGTACCTTCCTGGGGTTCTTGTGTTCTTTTTGTTGATGTATTTCTCAGTCTTTCCTGGGTGGCACAGTTAAGTGAACTTCAGAAGAGTTGTATAGATTCAGCTGCTAGAGTAGTGAGAAGTACTCTCACTCACAGGAGCACAGAGGAGTGAGTTCACTGTAGAAATGGAATACAAGCTAGACTTTAAAAAAAGGTAGCATTTAGACGTTTGTTGAAGTGGAGAGGAAAGTCATGAAGAGAAACAAATCTATCAAAGACAGCCCATGTGATGCTTACACATCAGTCAGTGAACTACCCAATCCAGTTAAAGGGCAAGTGTTAAAATAGATTCCAGGAAGGATTACAATAAGATGCCTATCCTATATTGCTCATCATCCTATAAACTCATTTAGAAACCTAATGTCTACTGTATCATTTAAGGGACATCTGAAACATAGGAAAGTGAACAAATTATTAAAAGAACCAGAATATGTGCAGTTATGAATGTTCACTAGAATTTTTGTGGTGATCATTTCACAGTATATACATATATTAAATCATTATGTTGTATACTTATAAATAACATATTATATATAGAATATATATATTCTAATATATTAGAAAAAACAGAACAAACAATGAGAATATATAGAAGCACTATAGATTTTATTAGAAAGTATTCATTGGATGAACTCTATATTGACAATCAATTTTTACTGTGGTTATTTTAGGTTCTTAATCCATAATATGGATATGGGCTTCACATCAGCTTTATAGTTTCTGGGCATCTTTTTATTCTCTGCTTTTTATTGTTACTTTTTTATTCAAGTTACTGTCTTTGTACTCCTAAGGGTGAAACAGAGTTACTCAAGGACTGAATGGGGTACAATTGTTCTAACTCCCTCTTTTTTTCTTTCCTTTTTTTTTTTTTTTGGAATTGTTCTTTCACTTGACTATCAATATTCCCTCTTCAGTACTGATTGATGGCAGCTTTCAAGAGAAAAAATCAATCACCTACATGAATGACAGAGATCGGGTATCATTTAGACAAATGTGTGCCTTCTGCTACCAGCAACCCTATTTATAGGAAAAGACAACTTTATGAACCATTTGGCACATGTTCAGTGGTAAAATTATTCTTTCTTCTCTTCTACATTTTAAAGTTGTACATTTTCTAAGTGACTTTCAAGTGTCATACTTTAATGACTAGGTGAAATTAAGTCTGCCACCCCCCAAAGCAACACTTACCAGGTTTTTACATAGCTTCACTTCCATTAAAGGTTATATACTTTGGAAGAAATGTAGTTTTGCCTCGGAGATTTCATTGTCCCTCTATCAAGGGTGGTTTTTCTGATTTTTCTTTCCGAAAGTATACTTTATGGTTCAATAAATGACTCTTGAACATTTTAAGCATAACGTTGTCTTTATAAAAGCATATCTAATTTTACTTTTGCTTAAAGTATATAGTTTAAGAGGAGTATTCAGATGCCAGAAGTAAATACCAAGGGATCGTCAGGTTTTCTCTATCACTAGATAAAAAGAAGTAAAACTTTTGTTCTACCAAGAAACAATAGTTCCTTTCAATTCCTAGAGTCAAAATACTAGGGAGCCTTAAATTCCTTGACCATGGATTCTATCTCAATATTTTAAATGCATAAGCAATTACTGTAGTAAGTAAGCAAGTGAATGAATCCTATTTTTATGGCCAAAGGTTCAAAGATCCAAGTTTTTTCAGTACACATATTTGATATTTTACAAAGCAGTTTATCAAATATAATAGTAAGGAATCCCAAGAAATGAAATATTTAGAAATATATACTGGAGGAAATAAAGCATTGATAGTCATGCAAGTACTGAGAAGTACATCAGCATGAAATAAAATGAAACTAAATACTGAACAGCTCCATATGCCCTGTTATAATTTAGTATTCTTATTTTCAATACGAAGTTCTGGTTTTCATCTGGTCGCTGCTCATTTATGAACTATATTTTTAAAAACTATCAACTCACTATTTAATTCCCACTTCTACTTATCCAACGACGTTCAAACTCTTCATCCAAGATTTTAATTGATTTTTGTGGTAGCCAGTTGTTAATAGGATAATTTGTCAATACAATAATAAAACAATTGTCTTAATGGCTCTCGTTGCTCAGTTCATCAGATAACAAAGTTGAGTTTTCTTTCATTAATTGAATGCAGGTGTAGGATTTGTTGGATGAAAGATATAAATCCCTGTGGAATGGTGGAAATCTGGGTCAGAGATCATGGAAAAATTAGTTAAGCATGATGGGTCAACAGAGACCCAGACAGGTGTCCCAGCTTTGTTTCTCTGTGTCACTTCCTGTGCTCTCTCTTAAACACTGGTCTGTTGAGCTCTGGCACACAGGTCAACACATGTATGTCTGAGTCTGTAGTAAGTTAGAAACCAGGCTAGGATTCCTTATACTCACAAACACATGACCCCAAACACCCAGACGGTATTGACCTCTCAAGATAAAAATATTTCACTGTATGCTTAATGTTTTCAAAGACGGTAGTGAGATATTTTCTTCTCCTTCAAGAAGAGTGATAATTTTAAAAGAGATGCAAATAATTTTCCTTTCTTGAAAAATAAGAAAAATAAAACATAAGACATTCATTTATACCCAAAAGGAACCTAGAATTGTTGAGAAAAGGAATTGATTCTAGTCGAAATACATCTCTATTTTTAAAACTATCCTTAATATTTCAGTCTTGATATTCTGTAGTTTTTTTTTTTTTACATTTAAAACCAATTTATTACTTCATTTTTTCTGAACAACAATGGTAAAATCTATGACATGGGCCAGTAGGAGTAGTATTGTTGCACAGTTAAAGAAATGGACAAATAGGTTTCAGACTACAGTTATGCAGTCAGTGATTTGAGGTTGGATTCCACCTGGAATTTCTCTATTCCATCTAGTGCTTTTGCCACGGGACCACACTGCTACTAATTTAAGTCTAAGGCTTCCCACCCCATATACAACCACAGTATCATTTACTCCCTGTTCCCCACCCCCAATTTCTTTATTTTTTTATTGAAGTATAGTTGATGTACAATGTTATATGTTACAGGTGTACAATACAGTAATTCACAAATTTTAAAGGTTATACTCCATTTATAGTTATTATCAAATATTGGCTATATTCCCTGTCTTGTACAATATATCCTTGTAGCTTATATTTTATACATTTTATACATAATTGTTTGTACCTCCTAACCTCCTATGACCCCTCCCCCCTTCTCTCTCCCCACTGGTACCACTAGATACTTATATGTAGTTTGGAAAAGGGATAAAGATACCCCAATATAATGTTAAGGGCCCTCATATAAAGTCTTAAACATGATCTGCCCTACCTGCAAAATGTTGCATAGACTGCTCTGGGAGCTACAGCTAAGATATTTTAACGTTATGAGTCACAATACATTTCCTTGGATGTGATGAAACCTACCATACTGTAGCGGGAGGAGCCGGGGGCACAGCTGGAATGTGTTACATTAAAGAAACATAGTGGGATCCATCCTGGTTGGACAAAAGCATGTCCTTACACAGGGGCATCCTTGGCTCCAACCCTTATAGATTCAATACGGCCTATCCCAGGTCTCTTGGATAAAGTTACGTAAACTTCATTCTTAAAGTTTCTCTCATTTCTTTAGTTTTCAAACATGAATAGGGCCAGAGCCACACCATGACTGCCTTTTTACTTATGAATGTCCCCCTCCTGGTTGAGACGACTGTTTAACAGTACAGGCTGGAGATCACACCCAGCCCTACATTAACTTAGCAACTCGAAAGCCAAGCAAAAAGAATCCCAAACCAATCTCTCCTCACTCCCCGCAAATCTGCTTTGGCTCAGCTGGGAGTCTGGTGGACAGAGTCTTGTAATTACCCTATGGGAAACAGAAGACAGGGCTGCATTTAAATGTTATGGGCTAATCCGGTAAGCTCCATTATTTATTTTAATAAAACATGGTTGTGTTTGTTTAAAAATATATTCTGCAGTTAATCTATAGCTATGCCACTTACAGTTCTTTTTTATTCTGTCATTTTATTATACTTTTAAAAGTTGCCACTTATGATTCTTGTCCATACCCTATTACTATTCTCAGTGATAAACATAGTAGAGTTATTCTTAAGTATCTACAAAATAGAATCCAGATTGAATGTAAAACATGGTCTTAGACACTTAGAAGAACTCTATTATAAAGGCTCTTTCTGATCATATAAGCTCAGTAAATGAGCTTATATGATCAGAAACCATAGCTTAATTGTGGCCTTATTTATGCCATGACTCCCTAGCACACATGCACACACACTCACACACACACATACACACACACACCATATATCTTTTCTTCTCACTAAAAGACTTTTTCATAAGTTTAAGAGTTCTTAACTCCAAAAGTAAGCCTAACTCAGGAAAAAAAAACTAAGACAAATGGATTTAAGGTGAAAAAAATCAAAATGATATTCTATACAAAAGAAGTTAGTCAGCCCTGGAAAGAAAAGCTGAAAGAGCTATGTAAATTTTATTGAAGTATTTAAACTAAACATATATGTTGCAATAATATATGTTGCAATAATTATTTATGCTGCAGGTTAAGAAATGTTTGTATGTCATGTAAGTCCTACTTTGATAGCATCCTATTGGGCAAGTGTGCATTTTTTCTCTTTGTTATCTTTCATAGATTCTAAGATGCATCATTTTTCTCATTTTGACATCTCTGAAATTGGGATGTATCTTAACATCACTGTTTTATCAGTTATGACAGTGATGTTTTTGTGTCTTACTGATTCATATAACAATGGTGCACACTATATAATGATGGCATCTTAGATTTGAAGAAATACAGATGCAAGCTATCCCTCATTTCTACAATAACGATATTTCACTGGTATAACACTTTTCAGTATGTCCACTCATAATCATGTATGAGAGTGTGGCTGAAAAAAATGGCCATTTCCCACCCTAGATGGAGGAGGGGAGGTAAATAGAATTGACCAGGAGCTGGTGCCACAATCAGAGCAAGTTAGTTTTGTTTCTGCCTGTGTGTTTGTGGCATCACCAGGTCCCAAAATGATTAATAAAACCAAGTCCTTCACCCCAAAATGGTACCTACTTGACCAAAAGGGTTTTCATTTTTTCAAATGGTGGGCTTTCTTAACAGGGCTGAGTAAGGGAACTAGCAAACCCACATCTCTCATATATTTAATGGTTGGACGACTCAGGTTCTCCAAGTTCAGGGTGTTAGAATCCCTTGGCCACCCCGGAGACTATATTCAGACAGATGCAAGAGGCTTTGCTACCTAGGCTGAGGTCTGGGGAACTCGACTGGGAACCAAATTTGGGGGCCTCCTTCTGCTGAGGATGTGACATTTTCATGAGGGGGATGGATGAGTCAGTCTGAACAGTTTGAAGAGAAAAACACAGACAGTCTAGGCAGGAATCTGAGAAAAGAGAACTCACTTGGCAGCAAAGGGAGCAAAGAGAGCATCTGAAGGAAAACCCTCCTTGAGCAGGTCCTCCTTCTTGGAAAGTGAAAAAAGTGAAGTCCAATGCCTATGACTGCCCTAAAATTCACTTCCTATACTATCACAGTCTTGCCGGAGGCTGAGTGAACAGGGCAGTCAGAGGAAAGGAGAGAGGATGATCCTTCTTCCTGATCACTTCAGACTAGAGCAAGCCAAGACCCTCTCAGTAGGAACACAAAGAAAATGATCTGCGAAGATCCTCAGCTATGTCAGAGAAACAGTCATATGAACCCTCTGAGTGCCCCTAGAGCGGTAGGTCAGTCCCGGCAAGGGGAAGAGGTGGAAGCAGGTACCATCCTGTACTCGATATGATAAGACAATTACATTTTTCATTTCACAGGTGTGCAGATCAAGTAACTGAAAGGTTAAGCAACTTGCCCAAAGTCTAGCATTTACTTAGCTTGAAAGCGCTAGAACAGAGACTAAATGTCTTTTACTCCAAAGTTATCACTTTTCATAATGCAATGCCCTCTACGCATTACCAGCTCAGTCTCATTACTAGAAACCTTTGTGCCTATGTGGGACACTTTGTTGTGCAGACTCTACATGCATAACACTATCCCTTCAGATAATTTACAGTAAAAGCTCGTACAACATAGAAAAGGTCTCCAACTGTCTCTCTGATTAATTCTTTCCTTCCAGTAATATGGTCAATTGAAAACCAACTGTTAAATGTCAAGGTCATAATGTTAGGCCCAGAATTTTAAACATTTTCAAATAGCTTTGATGCCACTTAACTGTATTTGTTTCTACTAAGTGAATTTTGATATGCATACATTATATATTTTCCAAATAGTGGATATTAAACTTAATTGCCCCAATTTTAAACACTTATTTAAAATCATATCAAGATCAGTTTTATTTTTACATCCTCAAAGATTCAATGTACAAATTAAAAATGGACAAGTGCCATTCAATATTCAAATTTTTATCAGGAGTTGCAGTTGTTTTCATGTTTTTTATTATATTTATACTTATTATATTTATAAAATATATTTATATATTTTACAAAGAAGATCTGATACATATATACAGTGGAATATTACTCAACCACAAAAAAGAATGAAGTAATGCCATTTGCAGCAACTTGGATGGACCTAGAGATTATCATACTAAGTGAAATACATCAGACAGAGAAAGACAAATACCATATGATATCACTTATATGTGGAATCTAAAATATGACAAAAAAGAACTTATCTACAAAACAGAAACAGACTCACAGACATAGAGAACAGACTTGTGGTTGCCAAGGGGGAGGGGGTTGGGGGAGGAATGGACTGGAAGTTTGGGGTTAGCAGGAAAAAAAAAAGTGCAGTTATTTATCTTGAAGCACGCATGCTATTAAGAAAGGCACAAGACCAGTGATGGTTGGGGACTGTTGTGTGAAGTGGTGGATGAATGAGAACCACTGGGCAGGTCTGTCTGATCGGCTGTCTGGATAACCAAAACCAACCCTCTTACTCTGTCTACATTACCTAGATAATTTTAATTAGAACTGGATAATTTAGAAGAAAAATTGGGAAAAAGAGACTGGCCTAAAATACTGATATTGGCCAACAATATTATAAACATTCACGAGGTAACTACAAAATATTACCTCCTTAAATCACTCAAGAAACACCTAGCTTGACTTTGCAGGGAGACTTCTCTCTAAGGGATCTGCCCAGCTTATACTCACCCCGTTTCTCTTCCTTCCTTATCAGGCTACTTTTCCAACACTACTCAGAGTGTAAGAGTACTTTGGAGGGTATTTTGTTTCTTTGTTTCCGTTGTAACAGAAGCTAGTTCAAGATAGAGACCTGGTGATGGTCTCTGATGGTTTGAATCTCAATTCCTGGCACTTACAAAGACAATTTCACCCTTTTTGATGACAATAACATTGTGCAAATAAAGCTTTTTCTTTTTTTCATTAAATTTCTTTCATCAAAATTTGTTCAGCAAAATATTTCCAACTTTCTCATTTCCAATGCCAAGCAACATCCTTGGCTGAGGTCCCCACAGACTACACAGAAAAAGGTGTAACCAAAAGACTCATCTTTTAGTACAAAAGAAAGATCTGACCTTACCTAAGGCATACAGTAAAATTTAAACTATTTTTTATCTACTATTACTTTACTATTAATTCTTTTTGAAACCTAATTTTAGAATAAAGCAAATATCCATACGCAGACATCTTAAAAAGAAAGAAAGAAAGAAATCTTTAAACAGAACAATTTCCAGTTTAAAATAAAGAAAAGAAATCACTCACGAAAATTTAGCATACCAGCTGGCTCCAATACAATTACACAAACGGAATACATTTAAAAATTATATATCACAATTTGAAGCGATTTTACATTTTTATACTTTTAGAGTTGGCAAATGAATAAATGCCATAGTTTTTCTACTGTTTAAAATTAATAAATGCCTCATTTTGCAGGTAAGCTCTACAACCTGATGCCAAACTGTGATTGCCAAGTGCATCTCAGGCAGTGCCAGGATGTCATTTACCTTTATTGAATTATGAAATGACTAAGGAAGGTGTCTTTCCAATTCTCCCCAGTTATTCCCTTAGGGTTCTCACTGCCCATGTCCAGCTTTCACTGCTGTGGCCCGGGTTCAATCCCCGGTCCAGGAACTAAATCCCAAAGCCTTACAGTGCGGCCAAAAAAAAAAAAAAAAAAGAACGAATACAAATAGTTGTCTTTTGTTTCTCAACAACCAGTTATTTACTCACATTCCAGGTTAAAAGAAAGCTTTGCTTAGGAGGATATGAGCTGGTACATACAGCAGAGTGAAGAGAGTGCCGCTCTTGGTAGCTCAGCAAAGCTAAGTCATAAATATAGCAACAATTAAGAAAAGAGGCATTTCACAAATTTCTAGAAAATTCCCAGATGTAGTTAAAAAATTTCTGTAGCAAAAAATGAAAAATAGGATTTAATTACATCAAAATTATTATTCAACCATATTGGTCGAATCTCTATTTTACACGTGTTTTATTTTGTGTTCTAGTCACAGATCATTTAAACCGCAACTAAGTTTGAAAGAGTCCTTCTGCTTGCCTTGTTTAAAGTATTTTTTCCTTGGACTATATACTATGGGAAGAAACCTAAGAATATCCTTTCTTCTTCATATAATGGAGCCAGAGTTAAAGCCGTCAAACCAGGTTTGTGGGGCTGAGATAATTTGGGAAGGACATTCAGACACACTTAAACACTTATCTTGGGTAGTTAACGTTATAAATTATTATTAAAGGACTTCCCTGATGGCACAGTGGTTAAGAATCCGCCTGCCAAAGCAGGGGACACGGGTTCGAGCCCTGGTCCGGGAAGATCCCACGTGCTGCAGAGTAAGCCTGTGCGCCACAACTGCTGAACCTGCACTCTAAAGCCCGCGAGCCACAACTACTGAAGCCCGTGTGCCTAGAGTCCGTGCTTCACAGCAAGAGAAGCCACTGCAGTGAGAAGCCCATGCACCGCAACGAAGAGTAGCCCCTGGTCGCCGCAACTAGAGAAAGCCCGCACACAGCAACAAAGACCCAACGCAGCCAAAAACAAATAAATTAATTAAGTGATTGATTTTTTTAAATTATTATTACACACACTGCAAGTATTCCATTTCATTAACGAATGTGCAGATACGGAGATAAACATTAAAGCTAATATAACATGTAAGTAGAGGGGAATTTGGTTTCTGGAATTCCCCTTGCCACTTATTTTTATGTTAACTCAGAAATCTTCTTAACCTATTCTGGGCTTTCACTTCTCATCTGTAAAATGGGGGCATGAATAGTATCAAACTCAGAGAGTGTAGGGTGATGGATTAATTATTAGGATTAAGTGAAGCATCTGAATTCCATAGGACAACGCTGGGAGCTGAGTGCCATCACTATTTCTACTAAAAAAACTATCAAGTAAAGTTCCACAATCATCTAATAATGTTCAAGGGGTTATATCTGGGGAGAAATAGCTCTTGGCAAACTTTCCAGGCCAGTTCATCTAACATAAATTTTAATTAAAATGTATTTTTAATGTAAATGTAATGATTATATTTGCATTGCCTCCTCTTCTGTGGTTATAGAAAAGCACTAGAGATCTGTAATTTGTAACAACCAAAAAGATGAATATATTTTAGTAATAACAATTTAATGAAAATCATGGCCCTCAAGTTTTCAACTGAAACTTTTCTTTTGTTAGTAACACTCCGATAATGCATTCCTATAAATTATAGCTTGTCTTTACATTATGTGTTTCCTAAACCAAATGTGGGTGTTCTGGGTTGATCTTCAAAACCTTCATGCGGGGGGAGGAAATGCTTTCCAGAGTTTTTAGCTGCTTTTGTGGTAAACATGTAAGGTCAGGTTTTGAGGAAAAATGCTTTGGGGCTGTTTATTTAAATACATTCACGTGTGAATGGCTGGACTTTTATTAAAGCTGTAGCTGATAATACTGAAAAACAAATCTTGTGGATAACATGTGGAGATCCATATATATATGTACAATTGTATTTCTTCTCTTAAGGCTGCACAGGGCATACGTTGTTTTCAAGCAAGCCTCGGACTCCTACTGCTCCAGCTGTCGTGTGTAATTAAACATTTGGCCTCCACAATTGCTCTACAGTGTACATATGCCAGCATTTCAAGCCTGGAATATGCATTTCAAAGAAGAATAATTCCCTGGAAATCCTAAATTGACAGGAGCAAAGACAGCCTGAAGGAAAGTAGTCAGCGAAAACTGTAAGGTCGGGATCTGATGATTAAAAAAGAAACTTCAAGAAGAACTTCAACCCTTAACTAAACCAATGGGAAAAGGAACGCCAGTTGGCAGGCAGATTTCTGCACAGGGATTCTGACTGGGGATCTCTTGGGGTAACTTACTATTATCAGTGTGCTTCACCTTACTAGATGCTGCCTTACCATCAATATCATTTAAACAGATTTTTTTTTTCAAAGCGCATTTGGCAACACTTATTTCTTCATGAATCTTTAAAATATTAAATGTGACGATTCATGTTGTCTGTAGTTGATTTCTCAAAAAGCATGCTTCTCCTCTTTTTCTTCTTCCTTAGTTCCTTCACTACAGATGATTCTACTTACATGTAGATGGTAGTATCTGAGGAAAAAAACCAAAAAATACATATGTGTGTGCATGTGTATACTGCTGAGTTGACACTTTCAGTGCTAAAATTATTTGTAGCAATTTGTTCCAATTCCATTTCCAATTATATGAGAAGAAAACTAGGCAGTGAACTTGTCACTAAAATGTAATGTTTGTTTTTAATGTTAAGTATTTGAATGAATTAATATATTGGCAAAATGGTCATTTAGTCTCAGGCTGATCTCTTGTGTATGTAGTCAGGAGATGTACTTTCAGGAAGTGCATAAAATAAGATTTCAGGAAGTGCATAAAATAAGATTTTTTTCAGGTAGCTGAAATAGGAAACTTCAAAATAACTATGAAGAAGTAAAAGAACTCTCAATTTCCTTTTCCAGCCTCACCTGTGTGAGTGAGCACTCTTAGTGCCCGAGTCACTGTGAAATATTCAAGGAACAACCCCATCCTCCTCTACTTGGGGATTTGCTGGATAGTCTATGAAAAACGTTCAGAAAAATCCAGTTGTATGATTTGCCATGCTATTGACGAAGTACATCTAAAAAAATTTTGTCCAGAATTAAATATTTTATTGTACCATTTGTTTCCATAAATCCACTGGCACAGAAAAAGAATATCTTATTATTTTTTAAATACTTAAACAATCCAAATTTTTATTATTAAACAAACCTAGAACTAATAAAGCTTCCAAACCCCAACCCCCTGCCCCATCCCAGGCCAAGAGAACTTATCACCATTCAAGCTATTACCCAATATTTGAGGAAAATGACAGATGAAACTTACCAATGTTTTTCAAAATGAAAAGAGAAGTTTTTGACAGAGTGAGCTAATCTGTACATGAAATAGTAAGAAATCTCCAAAGTTTCCATTTTTGTAAAGGGAGAGCAAACTAAAAATCTGATTTACCTTATCTTTAAGGATTTATCTAAACTTTAATCTTATCTATGTTATTATAATTAAGCAAGATAATATTAATGTTGTCTCTCCAGCAAAGGCAACAGAATACCTTTCAGTAACCTAAAATCCGAAATTTGAATCCCCCTAACACATAGGTGTATACACAAATGAGTTAAAAAAAATTTTTTTCAGATAAACTGGTACCATTCTTAAGTCACCGATCAAATTATATATATCTGATAAAACAAATCTAAAGATTTAGTACCTAGGTTATCTCAAGTCTCAAGACTTAGTCTGTCCCTGTGAACTTTTTGAATAAACAGCCTACTTCATTAAAGATGAAATAAAGCACTCTCTTGACAGTTTTGAATATTCACCCTGAAGATCCATGACAAGCTGCTCTTTGTAATTAGCTGAAGTATCTATTAAAACCCCACCCACTCTGTACTGCAACTGATGTGAAGATAAAAGATTATTCAGGGACACAGAGTACGGATATTTTATGGATGTTCTCTTCATCTTGTAGATTTCACAGTGTGTACCTTTAGGTTTTAAATTGGTCCTTAAAATAGCCAGCAGAGCATGGGAAGATTACAGAAGGATGCTTCTTATTACAAAGAAGAAGAAGCCACTTTGAAGAATAGAAGAGTCTAATGTTGACTTTGGAAGGACGTGATTGAGATTTGAACAACACTTTCAGACATGATATTGAAAAAGGGAGAACAACAATTATGAAATTATTTTTATATGAACTTCTGCCAGCGAGAGATCATCATTCATAAGGATATGGACTAAGAAAGGCCATACGATTCAGAAGAAAGCTAGATTTTTTGTGTTTTTTGGTAGGGATATGCGTATATGTCTGCTTATGAGTCTAACAGACTGAAGTCCAGTTAATATTAAATGCCAGTAGGGTAAAGATGCTTTTATCTTAACTCCACAGAATCTTACTGAAATCAGGTGATATAGCAGAGCTGAAGTCACAGTGCATTAATTTAAATATAAGCTCTGTGAATACTGCCTGTGTAATATCTCTAAGGTAAATGGAGAAAAAAGAGTAACACCTTCATGGGGATCTCATGAGGCTTAAAGAAGGGAGTCATATCGGACTCGGTGCTGGACCCAGTTTAGGGACGTACACCCGCCCTGCCTCACCCTGGAGAAGCCTGGGAATCAAAGCCCCGTTGGGCACATGCTGACCCATCCAAGACAGGAGATGGAAAAGCACAAACAGATTAAATTTTTTTTCCATTCCCCCCCCCCCCCCCGCGACAGACATTTCTGAGACACAGTGGTTCCATTGGCTTGTGCAGAAAACATCCCACCCAGACAGAGGAGCCAGCGGGGTTTTCTTCTAAGCTGCAGCCTCTTTGTGTTTCTTTGCCTTGCTTCTTGGTCTCACATCCTTTTCTCCTTTATTCACACTGCTCTGAGTTTGTCCTCCTAATAAAGCAAAGCTTTTACTTAGGTTTTGTTTTCTAAGCAACTTAGACCAAGGCAGATTCGTAACATGATAATTAACACACAGAGTATCTTTAATTAATATTAGCTATTTTAATGCTATTTCTAAGGTGATATCATCTCTGTTTTTGTTTTGTTTTGTTTTTGCGGTATGTGGGCCTCTCACTGTTGTGGCCTCTCCCATAGCGGGGCACAGGCTCCAGATGCGCAGGCTCAGAGGCCATGGGTCACGGGCCCAGCCGCTCCGCGGCATGTGGGATCGTCCCAGACCGGGGCACGAACCCGCGTCCCCTGCATCGGCAGGCGGACTCTCAACCACTGCGCCACCAGGGAAGCCCTGATATCATCTTAATAACAAAAATGAACATCAATTATTTCAAATACAACATGAGAAGAATACGTGTTGAATTCAGTGAGAATGGGGTCAAAACAAGGACATATGCACCTCTGACTTTGTCCAGGAAATAGATTACTCCCCAAATAATTGTCTTAGTGCTGAAAGACCCAGACAGATAATGCTTGTTTAGAGGAAATCAATTTAGGTGAGAAAGCCATGAGAAAGTGGAGTCTATCTCTATACTGAACAAATTCTACGCTCCCAGAAGGCCAGCAAAAGAGGAACTAATGATCACAAGCTATGAAACAAGAGATCACAACATAGTAACATATTGAAATGTTAAAGACAGAAGGATGGTGGGGATTATGGTGTCCAAGAGAACTATGTCTGTGTATGTGTGTGTCTGCTTAAGAGTATATGTCTATATCTATATCAGTCTATGTCTATCTATATATATAGAGAGAGGATATGGAAGGAAATTAAAACAAAAGCCATGATAAGAAGTTACACTAGAAGAAAAACTGCTCCAGAAAACAGGGGAAGATTTTGGATAATGAATACTGTACAGTTTGGAAGTATTTAACGAGGACAGGGTTTTTTTTTTTTTTTTTTCTGACAAGCAAGCTCAAAGAAAAGACTGAAAATATTGAGTGATGCTTGTATTAGAAAAAGAGATAAAAAATAAAACAGTAGCATAATATATTAAAATGTGTGGAATGTAACAAAAGCAGGGCATGAAGGGAAATGTATGGGATTAAATACTTAAGCTTAAAAATGGAGAAACATCTCAGGATGTTTCTTGAACATCTTAGGATTCAACTTAAGAAACTAAGACAATGAGAAAAATTAACTCCAAAGCAAGAAGTAAGAAAACAATAAAGAACAGAAATTAATAACATTAATGAAAAAAGCAAGAGAGAAAAATCAATGAATTGTAAAGCTTATTTTTGGAAAAGAACATTAAGCCTTTAATCAGAATAATGAAGAGAAAGGGATGGAGAGAGAGACAGACAGAAAGACAAGGAGAAAAACAGGAGAGAGAGACGAGATACAATTACTAATATCAGGAAGAAAATAAAGACATCACAAAAGATCCTATAGCTATTAAAAGGATAATAAGGGGATAATAACAACAACTTCATGTCCAGAAACTTAAAGTTTAAAGTTCTTCAACAGCTTAGTTGAAATGGAGGAATTCCCTGAATGAAAAAACAAAACACCCAAGAAGAAATAGATAACCTGAATAATCCTGTATCTATTAAATAAATGGAATTCATAATTAAAAACCCTTCCATCAGAGAAAACTTCAGGGCCAGATGGCATTATTGGTAAATTATACCAAATATTAAGGAATGAATCATATCAATTCTACATTAATTCTCAAGATAACAGAAGAATGGGTAACACTCCCCAATTCATTTTACAAAGCAGGCATCACACTGACATCAAAATCAAAGAGAAGAAAACAACAGCAATCTCTTCCATGAAGGGAAATTCAAAAATCCTCATCCAAATACTGGAAAATTGAATGCTATGGATCCTGCCCAAGTTGGGTTTAATCTCAGAAATGCAAAGCTAGTCCAATATTCAAAAAATTCATCAACATAATATACATACAAACAGAAAGGAGAAGAAAAAAGTCTATATGATCATCTCAGTAGATGAAGAAAACATGTTAGAGAAAGCTCAACACCATTTCTTATAAAAACTGTCAGCAGAACACAGAAAGAAGGGAATTCAAAAATGAATGACTGAATGCATTTCCTATAAGATAGTGAACAAGGCAGAGATGTTCATCATTTGCCATTCCTGTTTAGGTTTGCCACGTAAAATACTGGATACTCCATTCAACTTGCATTTCAGGAAAAAAAATATATGTTTTAGTATAAGTATGTGTCATGCAATATTTTCGACATACTTGTACTAAAAATATTTTGTTCATGCGAAATTCATACTTAACTGATTGCTCTCTCTCTTTCTCTCTCTCTGAATATATATATATATATATATATTTTCTAACAATGGCAACTCTACTCCAATTCATCACTGTACTGAAGACTAAAAGGACTAAATATGGTATAGGAAGGAAAAGAATAGAAGCCATACAAATTGGAAAGGAATGAATAAAATTGTCTTTATTCACAGATGACATTATCATATATGTAGAAAATGCCATAATCACACAAAAAAAACTACTAGAAATAATAAATGAGTTTAGCAGAGTCACTGAATACCAGATGAATATATAAAAATCAATAGAATTTCTATATACAGCAATAAAAATTGTCACCTAAAATGTTTTAAAGTAACAATTTAATAACTCAAAATGGAATATTTAAGTATAAACCTATCAAAGTATGTGAAGGATCTCTGTAGTGAAAACTACAAAACACTGATGAGAGAAAGCAAGGAAGACCTAAATAACCCAAGACATAGCATGTTAATGGTTGGGTCAATCAATGTTATCAAGATGTCAGTTTTCCCCATATTGATCTGTAGATTCACTGTAGTACCAAACAAAATTCCAGAAGGATTTTTTTTAAGAAATTGACAAGCTGATTTTAAAATTTATATGGAAGGGCAAATGAAATGGAAGAGCCAAATCAGTTTTGAAAAAGAACAAGTCAGATGATTCATACTATGTGATTTCCAATGTACGATCAAGCCATGAAATCAAGACAGTGCGATATTCAGGTAAAGACTGACACTCATGAAAGAGTCCAGATAATGACCCCCACTGTAAGGTAAATTGATTTTTGACAGAAGTGTAAATTTAATTATATGGAAAACAGAGAGTCTTTTTAACAAAAGGAGTTGGAGCAATTGGATATTCAGATGCAAGAAAAAGATGAAGGACCTGTTCCTATTCCTGTATCTCATACAAAATTGAACTCACAAGGAATCATAGACCCAAATGTAAAGCCTACAAGTATAAAACATCTGAAAGGAAACACAGGAAATGATATTTTTGACCTTGAGGGAAGCAAAAAGTTCTTAAATACGACAACAAAGCATGATCAATAAAAGAAAAAAAAATGATATTTGGCTTCATCAAACTTAAAACTTTCTGCTCTTTGAAAGACACTGTTAACAAAATGAAAATTCACAGTGAAAAAGCTATTTGCCAAAAACGCTTCTGCACATATATTCAGACCACATATAGAAGCCTCAAACATCAACAATTAGAAATCAAATAACCTGGTAAAGAGAATGGGCCAACAATGAGAAAGGACACTGAACCAAATAAGAGCTGTGGGTAGCAAATAAACCCTTGAAAAGAAATTCAACACCATTAGTCATTAGGGAAATGCAAATTAAAGCTAAGAGATACCACTGTGCACAGTTAGAACGGATTTAAAGAAAAAAACAACACAAAGCTGACAACACCAAGTGCTGGTGAGAATGTGGAAGGATTGGAGCCCATACATTGCTGGTGGAAATGCAAACTGGTTTGACCATTTTGCAAAAGAGTTTGGCAGTTGTCGTTTGTTTGTTTGTTTGTTTTGCTGCACCATGAGGCTTGCAGGATCTTGGTTACCCCGACCAGGGATCAAACCCATGCCCGCTTCAGCGAAAGCGCGGAGTCCTAACCACTGGACTGCCAGAGAAGTCTCCGTTTCATATAAAATTAAACATACGTTTAGTATGCTGTCTAGCAGTCACACTCCAAGGTACATACCAAAGAAAAATAAAAACTCATATCACACAAAAACTGTCCATGAATGTTCCTAAGGCTTTATTAATAATAAATCACCAAGAACTGGAAATAATGCAAATGTCCTTCAATTCATGAATGGACTAGAAACATTGTAACGTTCATGCCATGAAATATTATTTGGCATTAAAGAGGAACAGGTTACTGATCCACAAAGCAGTATACTAGCAACTAATTCTTTCAGCTTTCTTTTGAGAAAGTATTTCTACTTCACTCGTGAAGCTTTATTTCACTAGATATATAAATTTTAGGCTGGTGCAGTCCCTTTCTTCTCCAATATTTTAAATATTTCCTTCCACTCTCTTCTTGCTTGTATAATTTCTGAAGAGAAATCTGATGTAAATCGTATCCTTGTTCCTGGCTAGGTAAGGTGTATTTTTCCTCTGACTTCCTTCAAGATTTTGTCTCTGTTTCTGGTTTCCTGCAGTTTTATACAATATGCCTTGGAGTTTTGTTCTGTTTTATTTTTTACATTTCATCTCCTTTGTCTCTGAGCTTCCTGGTCCTGTGATTTGGTTTCTGTCATTAATATTGAAAAGTTTTCAATGACTATCACTTCAAATATTTTTTCTTCTCCATTCTCCTGCCATTTTTTCTTTCCATTTCTGTTTTACAAATTGTAATTGACCTCTCTTTAAATTCACTCTTTCTTTCCTCACCTGTGTTGAGTCTACTGATGAATGCATCAAAGGCATTTTCATTTCAGTCACTGTTGTTTTGACTTTTAGAATTTCCTTTCGGTTCCTTCCTGAGCCTCCATTTCACTGCTGTTATTACCCTTTGGATATTTCGTATTATCCACTTTTCCCCTTAGAGTCCTTAACAGAGTAATCATAGTTACTTTAAATACTATCTGTTCCAACATCTGTGTTTTATATGAGTCTGATTCCGACACTCATTTGTCACTTCAAATGATGGTTTTTCTTGTCTTTTGGTAAGCCTTGGAATTTCTTTTCAACTGGACATGTCATATTTGGTAATAGGGACTAAGTTACATAGACATTTAGTTTAAGGGTTTATGTTCATCTGTTTAGAGGTTGGGCTGTGTTTGTTTGTTGTAGCTATTGGTGACAAAAGGTCTCAAGTTCCTCTAACATTTTGTTCTCATCTCCCTTCATGGCTTTGTGGCTTTTCCCTCTTTGCTGTTTCTCAGAGAGTGGCTGTGCCTTTCACAGTTCTTTACTCTCTGCCATTATTCTGAAAGCTCATTGGTGTGGAAGTGTAATGATTAAGTCTCCATCTTTCAGTGGAGCTTGTTCTCAGGGGTGAGGCCTTCACAGGTGTTTCTAGCCCTTCCTCAAGGTACACCCTTTCCCTCATTTTCCCATTCCCTTCCATGACTGTACTATTCCCTTCCTATTTCTTTGAAGCCCTGTCCCCTGTTGACTATATTTTTGCTTGTGTTTGATTTTATTTTTCCTTAGGTGAATCAGGAAATCTGGAATGACTGGAGAGAAACAGAATTCCCTTCCTTTTTTAGTGAGAAGGGTCTGAAAGTACATCACGTTGACTACCCTTCCCTTCTCGTGCCAGAACCACGAGGGGAACTTTCTCAAAGAATCTGGTGGGGTTCCTGGAGGGAAAGTCTGGAAATATGTAGGGCCCCCTAAAGACCCCTGGAGTTTCTCATTCCTATGCTAACTCACACTCAGTCTCCATTCATTCTTCATCATTACCACTGAAAACGAGTGCATGGATTCCAGAAGCTTCTGCTCCATGGAAGTAAATCTTGGGTATTCTCAGAATGTGCCTGTTACCTCAGACTTTAAAGTTGTAGTAACCTCAGTCCTCTGATGAGCCCATGAAAAATCATTGATTTTCAGTTTTCTAGCTTTTAATTGCTGGAAGATGGGAGTGATGACTTCCAAGCTCTTTACATGCCAGAATTAATACCGGAAGTTTTCCATTGGTCTTTTACCCATGCGATTTCCCTGAATGCTCCTTCAATCTACAGTGGCCAAATTCCATGATCACGTTTCAGTTTTTACTGTGGCATCCAAGTTGTATTTACCATAATTTCCTACTCCTTCTTTTTGAAACCTCTTTTTTAAAAAAATCTTACTTTCTTGACCTCTGTGACATCACATTTTCCTGTTTTACTTCCTATTTCTCTGGTCTTTCTTGTTCTTCCTTAACTAAACAACATATTGAAGTTT
Organism: Stenella coeruleoalba; assembly: GCF_951394435.1. Taxonomy (NCBI): domain Eukaryota; kingdom Metazoa; phylum Chordata; class Mammalia; order Artiodactyla; family Delphinidae; genus Stenella; species Stenella coeruleoalba. Next base: position 4,407,935 of record NC_137159.1, read on the forward strand.
TCCAGGACTTGGTAAAGGGCCTTTTCTTATTCTTCCTATAATAACATTCTTTTGCACAATTTTAAAAAGCATTTATATCAGCAGTCCCCAAGCTTTTTGGCACCAAGGACCAGTTTTGTGGAAGACAATTTTTCCACGGAAGGGGGGGAGCGGGTGGGGGAGATGGTTCAGGCAGTAATGTGAGCGCGATGGGAGGGGATGGTTCAGGTGGTCATGGGAGAGATGAGAAGCGATGGGGAGAGGCAGATGAAGCTTTGCTCGCTCGCCCGCTGCTTACCTCCTGCTGTGCAGCCTGGCTCCTAACAGGCTGCAGACTGGGGGGTGGGGACCCTGATTTATATGATTAAGCCTTCTAAATTTATATCCAATCTCATTTTTTCTGTTATAATCACCCATCTATATAGGACTTCCACTTGAGTGGGTCATTCATAGGCATAGTGGACTTAGTATATCCAAAACCAAACAATAGACTCCATAGCCCTAAATTTGGTCCCAAAACATTGCCCTTTGCCAGTCTCTTTCATCTCTGCAAGTGGCACCACTACCTGAGTCAAGACATAGAGCTGGAGTCACCATTGATCCCTCCCTCTGCTTAACCCATGCATAAAATCTAGCTGCACATTTTTGCTGTTTCGTCATTCAAAATCTTCCCTCTTGCCACCATCTTAGTGCGATTCACTGCCATCTTTTGCCTAGAAAATTTCAAAAGCTTTATTACTGGTCTTGTCTTCTACTGTCACCTTCTTCCAATCTGATTTTCATGTAGCAGCTAAAGTTACTGTTTAAAAATCATGTAATTGCCTGAGTCTCTGTAAAAAATCCCTTTAGAAGCTTCCCATGGCTCTTAAAGTCTGGACTCATTTCTTTCTGATGTTTTCTGTCACTGCATCCAATGAATGCCTTCATTTCCTTCATTACACTGATCCCAGTGTGTAAACACATGCAGAGTTTTTCTGTTTTCCCATACTCTTCCTGGAGGAGGAGATTGTAAGATAGGGTATCAGGAGCTGGGTCTGTTCATTCACTAAGAATTTCACTGCCCAGCACAGGGTTCCCTATTGTGAGTATGGATCAACTTCATTTCTTAAAATCTGGGAGACAGCTGCTCTGACCAAAAGGGATATTTGATTGGCATAAGAGGAGAATCAGATCATGCCCAGGGGCTGGAGGGAGGAGAAGGCTGCATACAGGCACTCTCGTATAGAGAAATGAAGAAATGGAGTAATTGTAAGCATATAAGGCAAACTATGATAGAAGATGAGAAATACTAAATGTTTCATTTTAAATATTTTCCTAATGCAAGAAGGATTTTTTTCCCTTTTGATTAGAAAGAAAAGAGGAGAAAGGATATGTTTTTCTAATACAGTTCATAGAAATATATTCTTACACTCAAGAAATGAATAGTTTTTACTTTCAATGAAAGAAAATCATTCAGACCAATTCTGAGAAGATCCAAAGTTAAACAACGATGCTGTAGGAGATCATATGCCACCGAAGATAAATTTGGGTGCTGAGTGAGAAGATGACCACAGAGATCATGCAGGATGTTTGGTTTCTAAGGGAGTAGTCAAAATGAAAACAATACTTAAAAAATTTCGTACCTGTGAAGCTCAGTTTGAGAGCATCTGGTTCAGGTGAATTCTTTTTCTGAAGCATGAGGATTCATTCCATCAGGACTTTGAAACTGTTTTCCTAGCAGGTTGAGTTGCTTTCAGGATTCTGCAAAGAACAAAGTAATGCTATTAAATAATGGAGCTTTGAACTGCCTGCAGAAGATATTCATCACCTTTATACGGTTTATATGTAGGGTTTTACAAAATGAATCTTGGGGCTGAAAATGTTTGAAAAATCTCAGTCCTAGACGATTGCTCTGGGCCATTTGAACAAGGGCAATGCCCCTTCCCCCCACCCCCCAACCCCTGCTCCCTTCCCACCAAATAAGTGGGTCTTAAGCAGTTGTGTGATTAAGTAAGATCAGAAACCATGTGCTTGAGTTACACGGATTATTTACCTCAGGAATTTTAATATGCTAGTTTAAATGGTGGAAATTCAGGAAGGGGACATAATATGTGGTTGCTGTGTTTATTCATTCAGATGAGAGTTGTATGTGTGTTTCTTTGTTTTGTTTGTGCTTTGTAGGACACCAATCAACATTAGTGAGGCAGAGTTCCTTGTAATGATACAATTTGGAAAGCATTGCTCTATTATTGCTCTAAACAATAATAATTATGGTATCTCATATCTATTGAATACCTTGCATTTTCTTAGGACACTGAGTGCCTAGCACATAGTTTTCACAATATCACAGGGAAAAGAAGGTATCACTAGAAGAGGCCTGAAGATGTAATGTGCCTAGGGTTATACAACCAGTAAATCACCAGCATTTGAATGCAGGCTTGTTTGACTTTCTGTTGTTCTAAATTCAGTATATCATTTATTTCAATTTCTGCAAAACCAGGCTTTGATTTGCCAGTTTTCTGACCTCCTAGCCTGACTTTTGGTTTTCAGTATTTCATTTACTAGATAGGTATTCGTATTTCCCATCAGAACAAGTCCACGACTTTGCCCTTGTGGGGCGAATGAACTAGATAAACTTAGGACATTTCCAGTTCTGAATTTTTTTTAATATATATTTTATTTTTGGCTGCATTGGGTCTTTGTTTCTGTGCGTGGGCTTCTCATTATGGTGGCTTCTCTTGTTGCAGAGCTCGGGCTCTAGGCATGTGGGCTTCAGTAGTTGTGGTTCGTGGGCTCTAGAGCGCAGGCTCCATAGTTGTGGCGTACAGGCTTAGTTGCTCCAAGGCATGTGGGATCTTCCTGGACCAGGGCTCGAACCCGTGTCCCCTGCACTGACAGGTTAATTCTTAACCACTGCGCCACAAGAGAAGCCCTAATTCTGAAATTTTAACTTCTCCAATTTTCAAAATACACATGTATTTTGGTTCCCTAAGTTATTTTTCCTTTACTTTTCATTTCAAAATTCTTATTTGTCCAAGCCAGTTTTTTTTTTTAAACTTTGTCTTTTGAATCTCTAACATTTTGCTTTCTTTTCAACAGAAATTGGCTATTTCTATGTTTTATTCTGTGTCCCAAACTTTCTGAGGTAGAGTAGATGGAGAAAAAAGTGATGGAGGACAGTAGGACAGGCTAATTAGTAAAACAATGACGAATCTCCGGTGGGAGGAGGCTGCTTTGAAGAAGAAAAAGCCAAAGTCATAATATTAAATATATATGTATATATATATATATATATATATATGGCATGATTAGTTTAAAATCTTTATTTTTAGATAATTATAGATTCACAGAAAGTTGCAAAGATAGGTCAGGGAGACTCCCTGTAACATTCACATGGTTCCTCTCAATGGTTACAGCTTAAATAATTATAGTACAATATCAAAACTAGGGAATTTATATTGGTGCAATGTGTGTTATAGTTCTGTTACTTCAGAATGTGTGGATTCATGTAACCACCACTGCAACAGAGCTATAGAACTGTCTATTATACTTGGTGTGATTTTTTAATTTATTTTTATGAAGGTAATATTGGTTTATAACATTGTATAAGTTTCATGTGTACAACGATATATTTTGACTTCTGTATACACTACAGGGTGCTCGCTGCCAAGTTTAGTTTCCATCTATCACTGTACAGTTGACCCCCTTTATCCATTTTGCCCTCCCCCTACTCATTCCTCTCTGGTAACCACTGCTCTGTTCTCTGTATCTATGTATTTGACTTTGTTTGGTTTGGTCTGTTCATTTATTTATTTTTCTTTTTTACTTTTCCACGCATAACTGCAATCATATGGTATTTGTCTTTCTCTGACTTATTTCACTTAATGTAATACCCTCAAGGTCCATCCATGCTGTTGCGAATGGTATGACTTCATCTTTTTTTATGGTGGAGTAGTATTCCATATATACATACATATACACCACATCTTCTTTATCCATTCATTTGTCAGTGGGCACTTAGACTGTTTCCATACCTTGGCTATTATAAATAATGCTGCAATGAACATAGAAGTGCATGTACCTTTTCAAATTAGTGTTTTTGTATTCTTTGGATAAATACCCAGAAGTGGAATAGTTGGATCACATGGTAGTTCTTAATTTTTTAAGGAATCTCTATACTATTTTTCATAGTGGCTCCATTGCACAACTAACTATGCTATGAATCCCAGCTGGTATTTTTGAAGCTATCTTTTCAAGAAAATGCAGCACACTGAGCAGTGGCTTTTAAAGATCAGTAAGATGAAAGACAAAGCCAGGTAAGAAACTATGGAGCAAAACTCTAGTCTGGCATCAAAGAACTAGAATCAACAGAGACCTCAGACAGACAAAACATGTCAACACTAAAGTTCCTTAAACTCCATACAGAGGAAAATAAAGAAAGGAGTAGGGTAGAAACCCTAAACTCAGAAAGGGCATGTCGTTGGGCCCTTCCCCCTTAACACCCAGGCTTGTGCCATCTGATGTTTTGGGTGCACAGGTGCATGTCTCTAGCTTATCTCTAGGTAAGGCTGCACTACCACTCTTGCCATGGTTCTCTAAGCGTAGACTGTGATACCAGCAACTGGGCAGCGGTTTGATGAGCATCTACCCAGACCCCCACTAACTTTTGCTGCAGATCCAAGCTTGTCCTTGCACCCATTACTTGAGTCCTTGCTCTAAGTCTGGTGGAATACATTGCTATTTTTAGCTCTCCAGTACACTTAAACTTACTGTAACACCTCTTTTGGTGTAGCACAGTACAATTATCAGTCCAATTGTGTATTTTGTCTCACAGAGATTATAATAATACATATTTTAACTTTGAAATGTTGCTGTGATTTCAAAATCATTGCTTTGCTGCCTTCATTTGAGCTTCTAGTGCTATTAGCTCTGGTATGTCGAAGACTGACAGCATTCCTTAGAAAATAATTATTAGCTAACGCTCTTTCACCCTCTAGGTACAAACTCTTGTTCCCAGATTTTCTAATACAACTAATGTGAGGGCTTTTTTAATTGGAGTTAAAAGTCAAGATTAAATGATATTTGTTATAAAGCAGAAACTAACACATCATTGTAAAGCAATTATACCCCAATAAAGATGTTAAAAAAAAAAGATTAAATGATAATGTTTTTTAGATTTCTTATTTATGACCAATGAAGCATGGTTAGGGATGAACAGTACATGGAATAGGCACAGAAAACATACATTCCAAAAAGCATTTATTATAAATTCTACAATAAATAATGCTGAAAGATATTCTGGAAGCCACTGTTTTGTTTTGAAGTAATATTTAGTAAACAAATGCAGTTTCATTTGGTATTGGTGACTAATGCATAAACATTTTATTTAAGCTTATACTAAACCCACCTTCTTTTCTTTATTTCTTTAAGAAATACCACCTGGGCCATGAAAAGATAATTCAAAATAATTAATTATAACTATGAAAACAGATATGATAAAATATTCCTGGATCTTTAAATATAATAAATAAATCATTTAACAGCAATTCTGCAACTTCAGCAAATATAACTTTTTTTTGCCCATAATCTCTTTCAGGACTTGTTTTATCATACATAATTTCACATTTAATAATCAAATACAGTTTCATTCTGAATTTTCTCATAGGCTATTCCTAAATAAGCATGTTTGGGGAGTTAATTTTTAAAGAAGTCTATAACACTAATTTAAATATTCTCCAATGTTTAGGCACTTAGAAGTTACCAAGTTTTCAATGTTATTCATACTTTAAAATAAAATCTTCAGAGCTATAATTATTTCCTAGTTTTCTATTATGAACTTCAGCATAATTCCTGGATTCACAATTAACAATAGGCTTACATGTATCTTGATGGGTAGAATAGAGTGTTCTCTATTACAGTTACAGGGGTTATTTCTCTTAAATGATACTATAAGCTTTAGTTCTCAACCTATTTCATTTTTATAGAAAAGAGTTCTTTCAGTTTCTAAGTATCATTTATGTTCTTCACATTTCACACAGCACAACTACAGGGTGATATTTATGAAAGGTATTTTCTAGAATGACCACTTAGCAGAGATAGACCAAAGTCAATCACAGGGGCGTTAATGTGCCAGTTCTGCTTATCGTTGCCAGGAAATTACGCTGGCCTTGGGAACAGATGCTTGTGTGGACCTGGGTTTCTAAGGTTTAGGCAAGGATAACAATGTTGGTAATGGACTCCATTCAGGCCTGGCATCTTTTATCTTGCTATGACTGTACATGTTCTAATACTGTTTTCCTGTTTTTATAGATGGTTATCTTTAATTGATGTCATAATAATTAAAAATACTAGCAATGTTTTATTTTGACATCAAATTGATACTTTAGTCATTCATACAATATTATCTTCTCATGGTGTATTTTAAAAGTGTAAAAATTTTGAAGCAAAACTAATAAAAAATAAAAAGAAGCCATTTTATGAATAAGAAATGATATAAAATAAATTAAAAATCTGTTAATAGAACAGATAGATAAGTATAACAACTGGTCGGTAATCATGCAAATCAAGCAAGACATGGCCTAAAAGAAAAGGTAGGCAGGGAAGGTAGCCACATTTGTAAATAAATGTACAGAGTGTTCATTTAAATTTGAAAGTCTGAAACACATTTTTTGGTATAAGTATGTCTCATATAATTATTAAGATATAATTATACTAAAAGACATCACTTGTTGTTTATCAGAAATTCAAATTTAGCTGTGTCCTCTCATTTATCTTGCAACCCTATTTAAGACAGGACACTCACTAGATTTCCAGCATTTTGGTGACTAATGCATAAAAATTTTATTTAAGCTTATATTAACCCCACCTTCCTTTCTTTATTCTGATGAATACAATACAGCCATATAATCAAGGCAACAAATATCACTTTACTTCTTTTGAAATATGAATTTATCTTTTCCAAAACTTTTACACTTCCTAGCATTATTTTAATTCATGCATTCACACACACATACATACATACACGTGTATCTATAGGAGCTAAAGGGTTATTTGCAATATCTTGAATCTAGTTGTAAGAAGAAACATATCTCTATGATTGTTATTGCCTAGTTATTTATATGATAGGGTTTACAAAAGAGTCTAGTAAGTAATGAAATGTGAGATGGCTTGCCTGTTTCAAATAACCAAACTTTAAAAGAAGCCTATTCATTGTTATATAGAAAGCATTTCCCCAAGAGCACAGCAATGCAATTTCATTCCATCGAAACCTCCTCCCACTTAGCAAAATATTTAGGTACATAGACATATAGGTAGAGCATCATAATAGGGCAGAGAGGAAACAGACAATGATTAGAGGATAGATTTCACTTTCTGCAACGTATTTTCATGATCCACCCTCCCACCAATACATTGCCTCTGGGGTGTTGAAGCATGTTGTAGGTGAAGCACATAGTTGGAAATGGTTTACACCTTGCCTATCTTCCAACAAATCTGCTTTTTGCCTAAAAATATTTCAGTCAAATACTCCATCACACATCAGTCTTAGTGAAGAGTCACCTTCCTTTCTTACTACTATCATTTGCGGCCCATAGAGCTTTTGGGAGCTGACAGCTGTGTTACAGGAAACACAGAATTCTGATCAAAGGTCATTGTCATCCAATTAAAGGTCATCCAATTAATCGTTTGTTCAAAATTATTCTTTGAACACTTTGTGCATATGTGTCTGTGTTGTGTTTGTGTGATAGGATGAAGTTAGACAATAGAAAGACAACTACACCCTAATGGAACCTGGTGGTAACTATTTGTCGATTTCTGTGCATCTGTTATAACCAGAGTTAATGTAAGTTTGATTGTGGGGTGAACTGAGTAACTCGTTTTTTTCCAGTAATATACATTTTTTTTTATTTTTATATAATTTTTACAGGTTACACTCCATTTACAGATATTACAAAATATTGACTCTATTCTCCGTGTTTTACTATACATCCTGGAGCCGATCTTACACCCAACAGTCTGTGCCTCCCACACACCACCCTTATATTTCCCCTCCCTCCCCACTGATAACCACTAATTTGTTCTCCGTATCTGTGAGTCAGCTTCTTTTTTTAAGTTTGTTGGATATTTTAGATTCCACATATAAGTGATGTCATACAGTATTTGTCTTTCTCTGTGTGATTTATTTCACTTAGCATAATCCTCTCTAGGTCCACCCAAGTGTTGCAAATGGCAGAATTTCATTCTTCCTTATGGCTATTATTCCACTGTATATATATATACCACACCTTCTTTATCCCTTCTTCTGTTGATGGACACTTAGGTTGCTTCCATATCTTAAGTACTGTAAATAATGCTGCTATGAAGAGCATTATTGGTGCATGAATTAGTTTTCTTCAGGTATATACCCAGGAGTGGAATTTCTGGATCATATGGTATGTTCTATTTTTAGTTTTTTGAGGAACCTCCATGCTGTTTTCTACAGTGGCTGTACCAGTTTATATTCCCACCAACAGTGTACAAGGATTCCCTTCTCTCCACATCTTCATCAGCATTTATTATTTGTATAATTTTGATGATGGCCATTCTGACAAGTGTGAAGTGATATCTTATTGTGGTTTTGATTTGCATTTCTCTGATGATTAGTGATGCTGAGCATATTTTTATGTACCTGTTGGCCGTCTGTATATCTTCTTTGGAAAAATGTCTATTCAGGTCTTCTCCCCATTTTTTTTATTGGATTGTTTGTTGTTGTTTTGTTGTTGTTGTTGTTGATATTGAGTTATATGAAATCTTTATATATTTTGGTTGTTAACCCCTTATTGGTCATATTATTTGCAAATATTTTCTCCCATGGTTATTTTCTTATTTTTCAATGGCTTATTTCCTTTGCTATTCAAAAGTTTTAAACTTTGGTTAGGTCCCATTTGTTTATATTTGTTTTGGTTTCTTAGGAGAGAGATTCCAAATAATATTGCTGCATTTATGTTGGAAAGTGTTCTTCTCTTCTAGGAGATTTCTAGTTTCAGGTCTTACATTTAGGTCTTTAATCCATTTTGAGATTATTTTTGTACATGGTGTAAGGAAATGTTCTAATTTCATTCTTTTACATGTATCTGTCTATTTTTCCCAAAACCACTTATTGAAGAGACTATCATTTCTCTGTTGAATATTCTTGCTTCCTTTGTCATGAATTAATTGACCATAAATTTGTGGGTTTATTTCTGGGCTCTCTATTTTGTTCCATTGATCTGTGTCTGTTTCTGTGCCTGTGGCATGCTGTTTTGATCACTGTAGCTTTATTGTATAGTTTGAAGTCAGGGAGTGTGATACCTCCAGCTTTGTTCTTTATTCTCAAGATTGCTTTAGCAATTTGTAGTCATTTGTGGTTCCATATATGTTTTAGGCTTATTTGTTCTAGCTCTGTGAAAAATGGCATGGGCATTTTGATAGGGATTGCATTAAGTCTATAGATTCTGCAGATGAGTACTTACATTTGTCTGCTTCCCACAATAGAATTTTGAGGGTCTGATGGTCCTCTTTCATTTTGTCCTCTCTCTGTCCCTTTAAGTCCAAGCTAGCAATGTTTGTGCTGGTATAAAATTATCATAAACCTTGTGGGCTTTGTGTGAGTTTCAGAAGGATTCCCTCCATAAGACAGAAGACACGTCCACAAATCTTTTAGAGATAATGCCTTCTCTACCTTTGGTTTCTGCTTAGATGGCTGAGGGTCTACACCATAAAGATTCCTACAGGCCCTCTGCTTTGGTTAAGAGGATCTGTGAGACACATCCCTAATCTCTTCAAAGAGTCTTTTGTGTGACTCAAGGAGCTGATCTTTTGATGTGTCTGAGGTTTTAGTAAAAAGTTGTCTAGCCACAAACTTAGCTTTTACTCTTCGCCACACTTTTAGAATTAATCCCTTAATTTTATTGTCTTTTGCCATCAGGATAGGCCAAGAATTTCCCAAACAATCACGCTTTGGTTTCTTTCTTTTTAACAGTATTTCACTCAATTTATCTCTCTCCCTGCACATTTCACTCTAAGCAGCATGAAGAAACCAGAAAAGTCTTCAACATTTTTCTTGGAAAGGCCCTCAGCTATTTATCCAAGTTCACCTTTTTACAAGTTATGTTTTCCATAGAACTACAGAACAAAATTCTGTTGAGCTTTGTGCCACTATATAATGAGGATCTCCCTTCATTTCCAATAACATGTTCCTCACTTTCTTCTGAGCTCTCAATAATAGCATCTCCAATGACCATAGTTCTACAAACAGTTTGTTCCTGACAATTTAGGTATTATTTAAGATGATGTATGTTTTCTCTCTAATGTTTTCTCATTGAGCAAAACTGTTATGAGTTTATATTGATACTGCTGTAGTATACTTCACAAAATAACCTCTCCTTTCAGAAATTCAGTGATTTTATAAATACAGCACTAACACAATGCTTACCTAATCTCTTTAATATAAATTCATGTGTACTACCTCTTCTAGTTATGGCAGACGTTGTAATTGATAAAGGCACTTTTATTTTTTATTTTTTTTTTTTTTTGCGGTACGCGGGCCTCTCACTGTTGTGGCCTCTCCCGTTGCAGAGCACAGCTCTGGATGTGCAGGCTAAGCGGCCATGGCTCACGGGCCTAGCTGCTCCACGGCATGTGGGATCTTCCCGGACCGGAGCACGAACCCGTGTCCCCTGCATCGGCAGGTGGACTCTCAACCACTGCACCACCAGGGAAACCCGGCACTTTTTCTTTCTAAGCCCAAACACAATCACACCATCATTCCAAGCACTGCACTCCAGGTCATCGTTAATTATCCCTAAGTTTTGACACAGGAAAGAAAACTATTTGCCAAACATTAGTGCCTCATTCTATTATCTGACCTAATCGTTGTAATAATAATAACCAGAAACATGCCTAAAAATACAAAATTAAAATAATTAATGTCTTACATGATCACTTGATGTGACCTCTTGTTTTAACTTCATATTATACAAAGTAAAATACTACCTATAAGTTTTACACGATATTTTTATTTTAAAAATGTGTACTCATTACCAAAAAGCTTAAGTAATACAGAATAATACAAACAATAAACAAAGAAATACTCTCATTTCCTGCTACCCAGAAATGAACACTCTCAATATTTGTTCCAAGTCATTTTGGATATATATATATATATATGTGTGTGTGTGTGTGTGTGTGTGTGTGTGTGTGTGTGTGTGTGTGTGTATTCTGTTGTTTTTGGATGGAATGTCCTATAAATATCAATTAAGTCCATCTTGTTTAATGTATCATTTAAAGCTTGTGTTTCCTTATTTATTTTTATTTTAGATCATCTGTCCATTGGTGAAAGTGGGTTGTTAAAGTCCCTACTATGAATGTGTTACTGTCGATTTCCCCTTTTATGGCTGTTAGTATTTGCCTTATGTATTGAGATGCTCCTATGTTGGGTGCATAAATTTTTACAATTGTTATATCTTCTTGGGTCGATCCCTTGATCATTATGTAGTGTCCTTCTTTGTCTCTTCTAGTAGTCTTTATTTTAAAGTCTATTTTGTCTGGTATGAGAATTGCTACTCCAGCTTTCTTTTGGTTTCCATTTGCATGGAATATCTTTTTCCATCCCCTCACTTTCAGTCTGTATGTGTTTCTAGGTCTGAAGTGCGTCTCTTTTAGACAGCATATATATGGGTCGTGTTTTTGTATCCATTCAGCCAATCTGTGTCTTTTGGTGCGAGCATTTAGTTCATTTACATTTAAGGTAATTATCGATATGTATGTTCCTATTCCCATTTTCTTAATTGTTTTGCACTCGTTATTGTAGGTCTTTTCCTTCTCTTGTGTTTCTTGCCTAGAGAAGTTCCTTTAGCATTTGTTGTAAAGCTGGTTTGGTGGTGCTGAACTCTCTCAGCTTTTGCTTGTCTGTAAAGGTTTTAATTTCTCCATCAAATCTGAATGAGATCCTTGCTGTGTAGAGTAATCTTGGTTGCAGGTTTTTCTCCTTCATCACTTTAAATATGTCCTGCCAGTCCCTTCTGGCTTGCAGAGTTTCTGCTGAAAGATCAGCTGTTAACCTTATGGGGATTCCCTTGTGTGTTATTTGTTGTTTTTCCCTTGATGCTTTTAATATGTTTTCTTTTTAGTTAATTTTTGACAGTTTGATTAATATGTGTCTTGGCGTATTTCTCCTTGTATTTATCCTGTAAGGGGCTCTCTGTGCTTCCTGGACTTGATTAACTATTTCCTTTCCCATATTACGGAAATTTTCAACTATAATCTCTTCAAATATTTTCTCAGTCCCTTTCTTTTTCTTTTTCTTCTGGAACCCCTATAATTCGAATGTTGGTGTGTTTAATGTTGTCCCAGAGGTCTCTGAGACTGTCCTCAGTTCTTTTCATTCTTTTTTCTTTATTCTGCTCTGCAGTAGTTATTTCCACTATTTTATCTTCCAGGTCACTTATCCGTTCTTCTGCCTCAGTTATTCTGCTATTGATCCCATCTAGAGTATTTTAAATTTCATTTATTGTGTTGTTCATCGTTGCTTGTTTCATCTTTAGTTCTTCTAGGTCCTTGTTAAATGTTTCTTGCATTTTGTCTATTCTATTTCCAAGATTTTGGATCATCTTTACTATCATTATTCTGAATTCTTTTTCAGGTAGACTGCCTATTTCCTCTTCATTTGTTAGTTCTGGTGGGTTTTTATCTTGCTCCTTCATCTGCTATGTGTTTTTCTATCTTCTCATTTTGCTTATCTTACTGTGTTTGGGGTCTCCTTTTTGCAGGCTGCAGGTTTGTAGTTCCTGTTGTTTTTGGTGTCTTTCCCCCGTGGCTAAAGTTGGTTCAGTGGGTTGTGTAGGCTTCCTGGTGGAAGGGACTAGTGCCTGTGTTCTGGTGGATGAGGCTGGATCTTGTCTTTCTGGTGGGCAGGTCCACGTCTGGTGGTGTGTTTTGGGGTGTCTGTGGACTTATTATGATTTTAGGCAGACTCTCTCTTAATGGGTGGGGTTGTGTTCCTGTCTTGCTAGTTGTTTGGTATAGGGTGTCCAGCACTGTAGTTTGCTGGTTGTTGAGTGAAGCTGGGTGCTGGTGTTGAGATGGAGATCTCTGGGAGATTTTCACCGTCTGATATTAGGTGGAGCTGGGAGGTCTCTTGTGGACCAGTGTCCTGACGTTGGCTCTCCCACCTCAGAGGCACAGCACTGACTCCTGGCTGCAGCACCAAGAGACTTTCATCCACCCGGCTCAGAATAAAACGGAGAAAGGAAAGAAAGAAAGAAAGAAAGAAAGAAAGAAAGAAAGAAAGAAAGAAAGAAAGAAAGAAAGAAAGAAAGAAAGAAAGAAAGAAAGAAAGAAAGAAAGAAAGAAAGAAAGAAAGAAAGGAAGGAAGGAAGGAAGGAAGGAAGGAAGGAAGGAAGGAAGAAAGAAAGAAAGAAAGAAAGAAAGAAAGAAAGAAAGAAAGAAAGAAAGAAAGAAAAAGAAAGAAAGGAAGGAAGGAAGAAAGGAAGAAGGGAGGGAGGGAGGGAGGAAGGAAAGAAAGAAAGAAGATAAAATAAAGTAAGATAAAATGAAATAAAGTTATTAAAATAAAAAATAATTATTAAGAAAAATTTTTTTAAGAAAAAAAAAAATGGACAGATAGAACCCCTAGGACAAATGGTGGAAGCAAAGCTATACAGACAAAATCTCACCCAGAAGCCTACACATACACACTCACAAAAAGAGGAAAAGGGGAAAAAATCATAAATCTTGCTCTCAAAGTCCACCTCCTCAATTTGGGATGATTCGTTGTCTATTCCGGTATTCCACAGATGCAGGGTACATGAAGTTGATTGTGGAGATTTAATCCGCTTCTCCTGAGGCTGTTGGGAGAGATTTCCCTTCCTCTTCTTTGTTCTCACAGGTCCCGGGGCTCAGCTTTGGATCTGGCCCCGCCTCTGCGTGTAGGTCGCCAGAGGGCGTCTGTTCTTCACTCAGACAGGACGGTGTTAAAGGAGCCGCTGATTCGGGGTCTCTGGCTCACTCAGGCCGGGGGGAGGGAGGGGTACAGATGCTGCGGGGTAAGCCTGCGGCGGCAGAGGCCAGCATGACGTTGCACCAGCCTGAGGCATGCTGTGCGTTCTCCCGGGGAAGTTGTCCCTGGATCCCGGGAACCTGGCAATGGCTGGCTGCACAGGCTCCCCGGAAGGGGGGTGTGGATAGTGACCTGTGCTTGCACACAGGCTTCTTGGTGGCGGCAGCAGCAGCCTTACCATCTCATGCCCGTCTCTGGGGTCCGCACTTTTAGCCGCAGCTCCCGCCAGTCTCTGGAGCTCATTTAAGCAGTGCTCTTAATCCCCTCTCCTCGCCCACCAGGAAACAAAGAGGGAAGAAAAAGTCTCTTGCCTCTTTGACAGGTCCAGACTTTTCCCCGGACTCCCTCCCGGCTAGCCGTGGTGCGCTAACCCCTGTAGGCTGTGTTCATGCTGCCAACCCCAGTCCTCTCCCTGCGCTCTGACCGAAGCCCAAGCCTCAGCTCGCAGAGCCGCCCGCCCCGGCAGGGGAGCAGACAAGCCTCTCGGGCTGGTGAGTGCCAGTTGGCACCAATCCTCTGTGCGGGAATCTCTCTGCTTTGCCCTCCGCACCCCTGTTGCTGTGCTCTCCTCCACGGCCCCGAAGCTTTCGCCCTGCGCCACCCGCAGTCTCCTCCCGCGAAGGGGCTTCCTAGTGTGTGGAAACCTTTCCTCCTTCACAGCTCCTCCCACTGGTGCAGGTCCCGTCCCTATTCTTTTGTCTCTGTTTATTCTATTTTCTTTTGCCCTACCCAGGTATGTGGGGAGTTTCTTGCCTTTTGGGAGGTCTGAGGTCTTCTGCCAGCATTCAGTAGGTGTTCTGTAGGAGTTGTTCCACATGTAGATGTATTTCTGGTGTATATCTGGTGTATCTCTGGGGAGGAAGGTGATCTCCGTGTCTTTCTCTTCCGCCATCTTCCCTTCATCTCGGTTTTAGTCCTTTTAAAGAACTCCATGTTCACTTTCAGCCCTTGCCATAGAGTTTAGTTCTTTTTTTGATTTCAGCTCTTTGTTGGTTGAATTTCATCCTCAAATAGCATTCTTTTGTTTTCTCCAGAAAAGATGCTTGGTGTCAGTCTGTTGGTGTGAACTTAAAGGAAATTTCATCTGATTGTTAAATTCTTTACAGTCTTTGCCTCAGCTATTTACTTACACTGATCTACTGTCTACAGAAATTTAGCATTGCTATGAAGAAGCCTCGCTTAAGATAGTGCTGATTTGTTTTTCTGCTTAATTGCTCATAGTGAAGCTTGAAATAAGTGGCTTCACCAGAATGAAATTCAGTTTTTTTTTTTTCTCCTTAACCTGAAAAAGAAGGCTCTGTTTGGATCCGAGGTCACACTTGGAATTCAGAAAAAAAAAATTTTTCTAATGTATCTTCATAACGATTTTTTCTGTTCTTGCTTCCATTTTATTCATCAGAAACATCAATGTTTATATGTTGAATCTCTTTTATCTAAGGTCCAGTCATTGTAATCTCCATATGTCACTTTTTATTTTACTTACTTTCATATAATTTCCTTAAATCTGCCTCCACAACCCCATAGTGTAATTAACTGCATTTGTTTAATAAAATTTATCTTTCACCTCCATAATGATATTACTTTTCCCTTCTTAATCTTTTCTAAAATCTGCCAGTTAACTTTTATTTTACTGTGGTATAATTTACATGAAGAAAAATCCAGTCATTTCAGCTTACTGTTCTGTGAGTTTTTAAAAAATGTATAAAGTTGTATAACCAGCACCAATACACACAGAAAAAGATACAGAATCACTCAGTCACACTAAAAGTTCCCATGTGCTCCTATGTAGGTAAGCACCCCCCAACCCCAAGACCCTGGCCACTACTAGACTTATTTTTTCCCTATGGTTTTGCTTTCTCCAGAATATCATATTAGTAGAATAATACATGATAACATTTCTTCCACTTAACATACTGCATATTTGACCCATATGCTCATGAAATATTGGGTCTATTCAAGCAAATTGTATATCAAAATATTTCTACAGAATTTAAATATATGTATTGTAATTGTTTTCTGACTTGAGGGTCTCAGAGAAGTCTGAGGCCATTATAACTGTTGTGCTGTTCTAGATAATCTGGTTTCTGTTTGTCTTGGTGGTGGTTGTTTTTGTAGGGTAGTTAATGTGAATGTTTTGATTGGTTGTTTTCATAGCCTATATAATTCTATTTAATTTTCATTCTTAAGTAATATTTTCAACTTGGGAAAACTTCCTTGCTTTGACTATTGCCTGTACCTCCTTTGTTATAGTTTCTTAGTCAGGAACACATGCAAAGCTCCACGCTCTCTTCCCGAAGTCTTTAGTCTCCACATGCCACTTTTAACTAGTCTCCATCTGTTTTCTGTGGTAGCTCCTCACATCAGTCCTCCACATTTCTGACTCAACTTTTGGTGGTGTCGTTTCTGCTCATCATGCCTCCAGCACAGATGTCAATTTTCATCTTGCATTTTTACTTGTGTAGCCCCTTTTCCATCTCAAGTTATTAACTTTCCCTCAGATTAAATTAGCTCACATATTTCTGCTCTCATTTTATACAGGCCCCCTTTTTTGTATGCTACTGAATATATCAATAGCATTTATTGAAATTATATTATAATTATACTTAGTTTTCTCTGATTTCCATATAATATTATTTCCACTGACCTTTCCTTCATCTAAATCCTGCAGCATGATGCCTTGTTGATTTGCTTATTTTACAATATTTTTATAAGCCCCAGGTAGGCTATTTTGTCCACTTAATTTTGAAAAAGTTAAGATCTCTCTAGATACAGCCAGCAGACCTACTACATAGATTGTTCATATTCCAGTTCTCAACCAGCTCAGATATTTCTGGACCCCCTTCCAACATCGGTCTACAGGTAGGAAGTTGATTTCTGGGTTACTAGCCTCAGGCAGGCTTTCATCTTGTGCAGCTGTCCTATCCTTGGATGGATCATCTTCTCACCCACTACCTAGATCTCTGACACTTGGAGAGATGAAATAAGAAAACTATTTTATAATACTCATAACCCATGACTTTCAATTATCTACCTCTTCATGTTTTTCACTTTTCCTTAACTGTTTTCTTGTGGGAAATATGCATCCCTAGATTCAACGTACCAGTCAGTGCTGGTCTCCCATGTCTGCTCAAATCCCCACTGTTCTAAACATTCAGTTGGGGCCATTTACAGTTTTTTTCACTGTCTTTTACCACCAGAGGGTGGGTTACTGAGGAGCTTAGGACTCTCCACAGCACTCTGACTAGAAAAGCACACTCACACCATGGGCAGATAGATTAATATGTTACTTGTACAGACCTGGACTTTCTCAGCAAGAGACCTGGAAGAGGAGGAAGAATCCATAAAAGACCTTCCTCTTCACTTTTAGATGGGCAAGCTAGCCCCTTTCAGGCAGTGAGTGGGTTACATTCAGTGTAAACATCTCCTAGATTTTGGCAACAGATTTTTACATAGTCTTTTTATACCTGCTTTGAGTTTGAAGAAGTTATTAGAGTGTATTAGAGGGTATCAGCCAAGTTACCAAAATAACCAAAATAACTTTGGTTTTAAAATAACCAAAGTTATTTTAAAAAGAACCTCCTTACACCTGAAACTGATACAATGATTATAAAAAATAAATTAAAAAAACAAAAAGAACCATTTTATTATGTTTTTATTAAAATCTGTAAACCATCAATTTCTACCTCAGTTTCTTTTTTTTTCTTTATAGCTTTCAAAGTGCTAGTTCTTCTTTCTTTCTTAAAAAAATTTTTATTGGAGTATAGTTGCTTTACAATATTGTGTTCGTTTCTACTGTACAGCAAAGTGAGTCAGCTATATGTATACATATATCCTCTCTTTTTTGGATTTCCTTCCCATTTAGGTCACCACAGAGCACTGAGTAGAGTTCCCTGTGCTCTACAGTAGGTTCTCATTAGTTATCTATTTTATACATAGTATCAATAGTGTATATGTGTCAATCCCATAGCTCTTCTTTCATTACCATTTTATGTAAAAGAAAAGTGAATTAAATGTTTAAGTGTCCTTTATTCTCTGCTGATTCTGGCAATTATTTTTATTTTATTCTTAGGGTCTCTCACATCAACTCCAAGTTTTCCCTGCCTTGGTTACAGTGTGTTTTTGTCTTTTCCCGTAGGAAAACAATTTGAAAAGTCCCCTGTTCTGCTAGTGTTTCTATCTCCAGTTTCACATCATGGGAAATTAATTACACCGTATGTGCTGAAATATTGACGAGCGCTTGATAGGCTCCCACCGCAGGCAGCAGCAGATCGCAACGTCATGCTTCCAGCTCTGTCTAGCCCATCACATCTTCAACCTTCAAATAACTTATTTAGAAAATGCCATTCCTCTCCTCACTGGGAGCACAAAGTAGGAAGAGAAATGAGAGCAGCATCTCCCTTGACATAAATCATTGTTTATTTGGGGCAACTGACCATTTGCAAGGCTACATTGGAGTTGACTGTTTCCCTGTTATATCAGAGAGTGCGAACTTTGAAAGAACCATCAATATTTTTCCCAAGAGATTTTGATCATTATACCAACGCACGAAAAGTATTTTTAATCTTTACCTATATTTGGCCTTTGCTCTAGTCTATGTGTGGATGTGTCACAAGAGAGGAGTAAAACATGCAGAAGAAAGGAAAAAAGAGGCAATGACGTGAATTGTCAAAATGACCATTGCCCACCCCTCTATGCTAGGGATTCGTTTGTGTGTATCTCAGAGCTGCTCCTGCTGTTCCTTACTTCTTGACAAATTACGAGCTGTCATCATATTGTAGATAACAGTTGGGGAATATGTAGTGGAAAATCTCATGGGCTGAGCAAAGCATCACGTTATTAATTTGTCAGAAATGCTATAACCTAGAGAACCAGTTTTAAAATTGTAGCTTCTGTAACATGGCATCAGAGCAACTAACACTGAGCACTTAGCAATACCAGGAAACATACTGGGAGAGCCTGACCAAAGTTCTTTTTTGTTTTGTTTTGTTTTGTTTTTTATCAGTAATGCCAATAATATCTCAATTTTGTAGAGTTTTTCTTCACAATAAAAAGACACTGACTGGGACTTCCTTGGTGGTGCAGTGGTTAAGAATCCGCCTGCCAATGCAGGGGACATGGGTTCGATCCCTGGTCAGAAAAGATCCCAGGTGCTGAGGAGCAACTAAGCCCATGCACCACAACTACTGAGCCTGTGCTCTAGAGCCTGCGAGCCACAACTACTGAGCCCGCGAGCCACAACTACTGAGCCCGTGCACCACAACTACGGAAGCCCGCATGCCTAGAGCCCGAGCTCCACAACAAGACAAGCCACCGCAATGAGAAGCCCACACACCACAGTGAAGAGTAGCCCCAGCTCACCGCAACTAGAGAAAGCCCACGCACAGCAATGAAGACCCAATGCAGCCAAAAATAAATAACTAACTAAATTAATTAATAAATTTTTTAAAAAGATACTGACCATTAAAAAGGAAAAAAGTATTTTTCAGAAGTTTTCAGTTAGAAATCCAGCTTTCTCATTTATGTTTCTAGTTTTAATTCTTTTACTTATGTGGAATTGCTGATATTTGACCAACAAGATAGTGAAGAAATAACCCTATGATCCTGACTATCCTTACTTTGATAAAAATCACATTTGCCTACTTCTCATGAAATATATTATTAGTCAAAAAGTGAAGAAGCATGTTTAGAACAGAACGATATGACCAGGTAAGGGTAAAGTTCGAATATCTGGAATTTTGCAATATATCAAATGGTACTCAGTTCCTGTGAAATGCTTTATTTATGCTCATCCAACGTATATGGGGCAGTACGGTCGGTGGTTCTCATGCAAAAGTACACAGTTCCAGGAGATCATTAACCAGACTCCTTTCAATGGTTGTTCCATGGAGATTTCAGACGACAGAGTTCAAGATAAAAGGGTAAAGTGCAGGGAATAAGAAAGAACTCCTGAGCTATCCTAGGCTATTGAAAGACCCTTGGCATAAAGAATCATGAGACCACGAGAATTATCTATCTTCTTATAGTTTATTCAGGATTTCTACCACATCATCAAGAGTGTAAGAATTCATAATGGATATTAATTAATTGCTTTTGTGGGCTGGAAGAAGCATATATTCTGCTTTTATAAAAGTCTATTGGGGGACAGAGAGATAACTCAGAAGTTTAGGATTAACATATACACACTGCTATATATAAAATGGATAAACAACAAGGACCTACTGTATAAGGCAGGGAACTATATTCAATATCTTATAATAACCTATAATGGAGAAGAATCTGAAAAAGAATATATATACATATATATATATGAATCACTTTGCTGTAATCTGAAACTAACACAACTTTGAAAGTTAAGTATACTTCAATTATAAAAATGGTTGAAAAAAATTCTGATTGGGACACTACATTAGCAGACACCCTCTGCACTCATCTTCTTATGAGTCTTAAACCATTTGAAATGCAACCTCCATGAAAAATCTACTATAAAGTACTTGTAACTATTGCCATTATCCTTTCAACATGTAACCATTTGAAGCTATAATAATACTGATTAAATGCACGGGTGAACTAGAGCCAAAATGAGACCCCTTTCAAAGATGTCCTAAAAAAAGGCAGTCTAGTTTCACAAATGAATTAAATAAGTCACATGTTACAGTTTAGGAACATTTCTTATTGCTTTGATTTGGTGAGTATAGAAAACCAGGATTACCTGTAAAGTAAAGCTTCAGAGCTTTACTTAAATTTGTTATCTTGGAAAATACTGATGATTTTTATGCAAATTTCCACAAAACAAAAGGAAACATTAAAAACACTGTGTATATCACTTTTCTTAATCTGTGCTGAATTTTTCTAATTCCCTTTTGTTGCAGGTCAAGGGAAGGGGAGCTTAAAAACCATATGATGACAACAACAACAAAAATTGATGCCTTTCTTACCATTGAGTTTTACCTTTTATTCCACTCTCTTCAGGAGAAAAGTTATAAACTCTATTACCTCACTACTCCTTATGAGATTAGTTTGCATTTTGTAACTTTACAAAGTATAAAACTTCCAGAGACATAAATTTAAGTATCAATCCTTACAAAATGCCCTCAAGCCTTATTTGAAGAAGGATTGTTCTCATGCTGGATCCAACAGACCACTCTTTAAAAAGGTACTTTAAAACGTTCTTGGAAGAGAAGAAATTTACCCACACAACGCAAAAAAGAATCAGAACACTTAAGTGCTCTTTTAAACTTTGGTTATGTTCGCTTGTATAAACAACATATTAAATTTACTATTTTCCCTCTTAAAAATTTTATTTTCCTAAGTTATGGTTTATCAGATAATTATGTATTATGAGGAGTTGAGTCTGGACTTATAATAAAAGCAATTTTTATAAAAATTTTAAATATGCCTGAACAAAAATCTGTACAATAGTGTTGTTTAAGAGGAAAATAGAATGTTTAAGAGGAAGAATATTTTAAAAAATAATTTATCCCAAATCAGGTATTTATCTAAAGAAATCAGACAGAATGATCTTCTGTATATGCCCTCTAAGAATAGAAGAAAGGTTAAGTTCTTAACTTTTTAATTAAAAAAATAAAGTAAGAACGAAAAAATATAATGGCAAGATTTCTTGTTCCAGCTCTAACATACAAAGACCTTGGTAGTCTTCACTCTTGTACTTACAACAAGTAAAGCTTACCAAATTGAAAGCCAACAATTTTTCTTGAACCCGTTAGAGAACTACCAGCAAACCATCATCCCAAATCTGGAGAGATAGGCAAATTCAGAGAGTCCCTACTGAATTTGCTTATCCGGAGCAGAAGCCAATGGAGGCGTAATGGGTAGGAATGGCACTTAAATGATAATTTTGACAAGTAGATGAAGGCTGGGTCTCAACTAGCATGAGAATGAGAAAGTCCTAGGGTTGTGGTCTTAGGGGCTCCCCAAACTTTCATAGATATTACTTCCAGGAACCCCACCTAGTTATCACAGTGAGAACTAAGAAAGAACGCTTCAATACTCTGGCAGGGAGAAGAGATCAATCATCACTGTGAAACACACCTAGAGCATTCTCCTTAATAAATGCAAATTCTAGAAATGAAAAACGAGATCTAAAATCAATATTCTAAGTTCCCACCTTAGAATACTACAAAAACAAGAGAAAACTAAATCTGAAGTAAACAGAATACAATAAAGAAGAAAAAAAGTGGAGCAGATAGATATCAATTAAATTGAATACAGGGAAACGATGGAGAAAATAATCAAGCCCAAACATGATTCTTTGAAAACATGAATCAAATTGATAAATGTCTTGCCAGGCTAACTAAGAAAAAGGAGAGATTTTTTTTTAAAAAGACCAATATCATAAATGAAAGAGTGGTCATCACTATTGTTTCCATGGACATTAAAATGGTAATAAAGGAATATCATGAACTATTCTCTGTCCACAGATTTTATAATTTATATGAAATTGATCAATTCCTTGAAAATTACAAACTACCATACTCACACAAGAAGAGATAATCTGAATAGTCTCACATATATTAAATTAATCAAATCAATAATTAATTATCTTCAAAAAAAGAAGGGACAAGATCAAATGATTTGATTAGTAAATTCTATCAAATATTTAAGAAAGAAATGACACCAATTTTTTCACAATATTTTCCAGAAACTAGAAGCATAAGGAACACTTCCTAACTCATCCTATGAGGCCAGCATTACCCTAATACCAAAATCAGATGAAGACAATCAAAAAAAGAAAAACTACAGGCCAATATATGTGAATATAGATGCAAAAATCCATGAATATAGTTGTAAAAATCCTTAACAAAATAGAAAAATAAATCTACAATGTATTAAAAAATTATAAAGACTGTTCTAGTGGGACTTATTCCAAATATGCAACTGACTCAACATTCAGAATCAATTAATGCAATCCATAACATCAACAGACTGAAGAAAGTAAATCATATGATCATATACATACATGCAGAAAAAGCCTTTGACATAATCCAACACCTGTTCATGATAAAAAACTCTTTAGAAATTAGGAACATGTGGGAACATCCTCAACTTGGTTAAAAAAAAATCTTATTAAAACCTACAGCTAACAACATAGTTAATGGTGAGATACTAGATGCTTTATCCCTAAGATCAGAAACAAAACAAAGATGTCCAATTTTCCCATCTCAATTCAACATGATACTAGAATCCCTATCTAGTTCAATAAAACAAGAAAAATAAATAACAAACATACAGGTAGGGAAGGAAGAAGTTAAACTCCCTTTATTCACAGATAACATTTCTGCCTGTATAATCCCAAGAAATTGACCAAAAAATTAGAGAAAGTAAATAAATAAAATACCATTGGATTATAGAGTGTAAGATAAATAACCATGAGTCCATATTGATGAAAATAAATGTTGGAAAGCTAGATCTCCTGTGAAGAAGAATTCCAAATAATTTATGTAGGTACGTAGATACTTTGTCCTCAGTAAGGTGGGCCATAACCTCACTCTTTAAGTGAGTTGCACATCTAAACTTCCTTCTAATGAGTAGAATTGGAAAAGGGTAAAACAGTCACTTCCCAGTGGAGAGATGTGACAACACTACCTAAGCTGAGTGGTCAAGATTAGCATCAGAAGCAATATGTAACATTGGTAATATGTGACCTTGAAAGATGGAATGAGAGTGCTACTTAACCTCTGTGGTCTTCTTCCCAACAACCCACAACCACAGTGCATCATGAGAAAAATGTCAGACAAATTCCAACTGAGGGACTTTCTAGAAACTACCCAGCCAGTATTCCTCAAAACAAGGAAAGTCTGGAAAACTGTCACAGCCAAGAGGAGTCTAAGGAACCATAACTAAATATAACGTGGTATTCTGGATGGGATCCTGCAACAGAAAAAAAATGTGGTAAAAACTAAAGACAGCTAAATGATGGGTGGGCTTTAGTTAATAATGATGTATCAATATTAGTTCATTAATTGGAACAAGTGTACAATGCCAATGTAAGGTGTTAACAGAGGAAACTGGGTGTGAGATATATAGGAATCTCTACTATTACTGATATTTTTCTTTAAATCTATACTCATCTAAAATTAAAAGTATATATATTTTTATAGTATATATATTTATATATACAAATATATATAAAGATATAATATTTATATATACATGTAATATTAAATAATACATATTGTATACAAATATAAAATTTATATATAATATTATAATATATTATATATATATATTAAAAAAAGAGATAATGACAAGTATCATTCTGGGAATCTACCTCATGGTCATTCCTTCAATCAGACATGAAATAGTATGAAATATATGCATTACTGAACAATAAGTCTGATAGGAGGTGACTGAACAGAAATTTCAAATCCATAATGCCTTGCAATTTTATTTCTGAAAATCATTTAGAATCTGGGTACTCTATTCACAGTCAGTAACTGGATTTATCTTCACTAATCTAATGATCCAAAGTGTATTGATTGGAAACAGTGTGTTAAAGGCACTTTGGTAGACCACACAGAAATTAAAACATATTTCAGACAGGTGTTTTACCCTCAAGGTACCTCTTTAACCCAGCTCTTTTTTTTTTTTTTTGTATCCAACAAATGCCTGTTTTTCAAAAGTTGTGGATCAGATTTTGCCTATACCAATGCTACTTCTTATCTGAAAAATTCTGCCTCTTTATTGTAATAAACCTCCCAAGAAGCCTAAGACGATGTATATATGCTGAGGTTCACTGTTCCTTTTTTTTTAAACAAGGAAAACCAAAGTGATTTACCCAAGGTCAAAGAAAACTACAGAAGAGAAAAACTGAATTCCTATGGATTCACTCATCCACTCACGCCCAGGTTAGTTGTTTCACATGAGTGATTGTAATGTCATTAAAAGTCCAGCAGGATGGAACATTATCCTAAAGAGAATATATCACTTTAGAAGCTAATCGTAATATGTTACATTTCTTTTTTTATTGTAAGCATTAAGTAAAAAAAAAAAAGCTCTAGCAAAGGCATTTTTCATTTTTAATGCATTTTAAAGAGAAAGTATTCAACATACAAGAAAACGTTAGTGACATTTTTCCCTTAAAGTGTGGCACTATCACAGAGTAGAGTCTACATCTGCTGATACTTTAGAAGGAAGGAAACTCAGCAACTTCTCTGAGAGGTTTTGAAGACTTATGTAATTCAGATGTTTTAGGTAAGCCAATCATTGTGTTAACATTCTAGCCACACATTTCCACCTCCTGGAAAGGGAAACTATGAAAAACTGTAGAAATTTGTCAACTTTACTGAAACACTGATTCAGCTTTTCCAGGATTCTCACGTGCATGAGCACCTTTAAGGAAATACTGTCTCTTCATACAATTCAACATTCCTAGTCTTTTTTAAGCCTCTGGTGAGATCATATTTCTGTCAACCATTTGGTTTCTGTGAAATATAGAGGAGTTTTGAAAGAACTCATTTGAATATCACAAGCTAGAATCCTAATCCAGGGCATGGGAAAGTTCTGAAGCTAAAATCAAGATTTTTGTTTTAGCCATAATCACTCTG
Source organism: Stenella coeruleoalba (assembly GCF_951394435.1). Classification (NCBI taxonomy): domain Eukaryota; kingdom Metazoa; phylum Chordata; class Mammalia; order Artiodactyla; family Delphinidae; genus Stenella; species Stenella coeruleoalba. The sequence continues at coordinate 4,433,531 of NC_137159.1, forward strand.
ATGAAAAACTCAGGTCAAAACACCTTAAATAAAGGAAATCTGAATTGGGCATTTTAGAATATTTCCCAGGGCAATGAGGAAAGAAAGTGAATTGTGAATGGTGTTTTCATCTCTCAATTGCAGCATTGGTGGGACTTTATTTAAAATGTCATAATAATTATGATAATCTATATATTACAGATAACCAATGGTTAGCAGGAATAAGGCATATGTCAATTCACTTAACTTGATGTGAAATATTTTTAAGACGCCTCATACACACAGTTTGAGGAGACTGATATGTCTAAATCCATTATAACAAGTGAACAGCCTACAACATCTGCATTAGTTAAATATTTAATTGAACAATTACTTTGTGTGGGTCACTGTGATTTCTGCCACCTTAGAACTTGGTGTCCAGGAAATACTCTTCATGTAGTTTTCTCCCACCGTTAAATGATTATTTCTGGGTCACAGATTCCTTATTTGTAAGATGGGTTTCACATCAGGAACTTATAAAATAGCGTTGCTGAGATATAGAAGGAGCTAATACATTCCACATTCTTATGACAGCGCCTGACACAGAATAAACAGTAAGTGTGAGCTGTTATGATTAGCATTAGGTACAATACATTTTTCATTGAGACCAACATTAACGGATGTATTATGCAATTCCATTTAATGGCAAAATGTGTGGCAATTAAGGAAAACTTGTCTTTAAAAAAAGTTTAGAAAAAAATTTTAAAACCATCAGAAACCTAATTCCAAGTGAAAGCTAAGAAGCATGTTGCTGTGTTGCCAAGATTCAAACATGACTTCATACTTTCGCATAAAAGGAAAGGAATCAGACCTCACTTTCAAGTGTTCTTTAAAGTTGTGAGACTGGAACTTGTCACAAATCAATTCTAGCATTTCAGGTTAGAATAAATTTCATATGATACCAACTTTGCATCTTTTCATTATTAATAAGATCGATGGACTCTTTCAAACCCCGTTGGATTCGGCTGGATCTTTTTGTCTTCTGTGCCACATGACTCTCCACGTTTTGATTGAATGAACTTTCAGAAATGATCTGTAATTTTCCTAAATTAATACATTTTATGCCAACAAAGGACACAGTGATTCTTTGAAAATTCTGAGACCAAAAATGGTTTTCCCTTTAATCTTTTGTTTCCGATCACTGTCTGATCAAAGATATTTTATTTAAAATGAGTCATGTAAAACATTGGACCACCAGGTACAATTTATACGGTCCACTGCACTGACTTATGTTTATATTTAAAAGAGTTCAATAAACATATCTATGGATGTAACATGGAACTTTTACATAAGAGTCTTCCTTTGCTACTCCTAAGCCTTATAGAATTTTCTTTTACATCTTTATTTAAGATACAAATGGAAGGGACATGAACATTTAAAAAAGATCTCAGTTTTTTAAACTCTACACCCTATTTCTGAACAAAATTATGCTGCTCTGACAACACTTTCTTTCTCCAGCTTTCCTCATTCATTTTGTCCCTCTTCATTTGCATTTTCCTTTTCTTAATTAGTCTTCCTACCTCTTATCTCCAGAGCTGAAGATGGAGCAAATTAAGGGAGAGAGAGAGATTAAGTAAAGTAAAATGCTGAGGATGTCTTCAGTCAGAATTGGGTTTGGGGAAGGAATTTTAAACTTCCTTATAAATGATAGAGATCAGGAAACCAGGCTTTTTTAGTTGCTATTTCTTATCCAGAATTATCTGTCTATCTATCTACCTACCTATGAATATATCATCTCTCTACTATCTTATCTATCTATCATACACTTTCACTTTTATCTTGTACTGGCTTTTCTGTTAAATAGGCCCACTCAGTGATGGTGCACAGTCCCTTTTATCTTAGAATATTTTCCTTCAATATCTTCTATTTGGTATGTGAAAAAATAATATGTAAAATCTACTGATGCTGAGCAATAGGAAAAGGAACAAAATCTGAGCAGTGTGCCACAATGTTCTGAGAGCTCCTGAGAAAGTATCTTCCAAGGGCAAACATCTCCAGGTCAAAAGCAAAATTGTCAGTGGCAAAAAATATAAGCATTTTTTTAATATGTAAGCCCTATTAACACCGCTTATTTTAAGAGCTGTGCAACAAATATTTACATTCTTGTTTTCAGGCTGCTTCCAACACATCAATAAAACCTCCCAAGACTCAGCAAGCCAGACTATTCCTCTATTTTTTTAGGGATAGTCCAATACCAAAATGGCCTCAGCTATTAGAAAAGCAACAAGGATTGGAATGCTTGGTATTTTTTCATTCTTCAGTTCTAATCATACTCGTGTTCCTTTCCCAGAAGGTTTAATTTATCTCGGTATGTATTCGAATGCTTATGTGTGCCTTCTCACAGATCACATAAGTGATCTTACTGGTACTGAACACTATCTGTAAGCCATATCAAGACAGGATTCCCAGCTTGAGAAAACAGAGGCTACATCAGGAAAGAAGAAACCCTCGGTTCTGAAGTTGACTGAACATCAACCCCTCCACGAAGACAATATATCTTTAGGAAGAGAAAAGTTTTTCTAAAAATCATATTTTAGTTTCAATTAAGACTATTATGAATATAAATTTCCTGTGAGGAGCAGCATAGGTCATTAATTATTCAGTGTTAGTTGGATGCCTAGCTAGAATGCACTTCTACTAAAAATGTGTACTCTTTCAGAAAACCCATCATTAACATCCAATGAATAAATTAGATCTATGTCGTGTCCACCAGCCGGTCTCTACAATTATATTGCAGCCCACACATGCCAGCGATGAAATGGTTAAGTACCAAAGGAAAGGAAAATATTGACTAATACTAGGTAGGAAACATAGCCTAGTCCATTGTTTCTGAGCCATGTAATCTTTGTTAAGTCATACTCAGCTTGAAAGGGCTTGGCCTTTTGTATGTGTCCAGTAAGTATGTATTGGCTGAAGCTACGTCTTCTTATCGGGAAGTCTAAAACCTCTGTTAAAAGCATGAAGCAGCTTAAGGAGTTGTGGAGGCAGAGGAAGTCCACGGAGAAGAAAGAGTGACTGTTAAATGAATAACCATGCCTGACTTTTGCTGAATGCATACAAGGATAAAGGGAACCCCTTCAGTTCTGAGAATAATTTAAATAAGGAATAAGTAGAGTTCCAGGCATAGAGTATATGGAGATGGCAGCTCAGGTCAATCATGGAGAGCGAACCTGAGAATTCTAAGGTTTACTCAACAAGTATGTCTAAGCACCGTGCTCTGTGCCAGGTGCAGGATTCTACATAATTGTAGTAAAAAATCCCAACAAAAGCAAATGACCATTTTTATAGTAATTATCATGGCATGGAGATATTTTTCAAATGTTGCAGAAAACCACCAAAAGTTGAAATGGATTCTAAAAAGACACGAACCGGGATATTTCACTTGATTGCATTTAGCTAAGACCTTCAACAGTGATTACAAAAAAAGGACTGGACATGAACCTGAAGAAAACAATGACTGTAATTGGCAGTTGAGCATCTATATAATTATGCGTATGTAATTATTTAGGAAACTGTTCTTATTCTGTAGTATGTGCCATCCATTGCAAATAAATTTTTGTAATTATAATTTAGATTTCAGTTAAAGAATATTTTTCTAGTATTTTTATAGAAAACTACCTGAGTAAGGTTTATACCAACTTATAATTTCAGGAAATATGTTGGTAACCAGAGTATTTAGATCACATATAGAGATAATACTTAGGAGATGGACTCCAGAACCAGACTATCTAAATTCAAAGCCTGCTCTGTCATTCTTCCAAGCTGGGTAATTTGAAAAATAACTTAACCCCTCTATCTCTGTGTTTCCCCCTCAGTAAAATGGGGAAAATAGTCATTTCACAGGAGTGACATGCTGTTAAGACCATTAAGTGAGTTACTACATGGAAACTTAGAACAGTGCTTCAGTCATGCAAAGTGTTCAATGCATACTGATCACCATTTTTTTTTTTTTTTGCCATACGCGGGCCTCTCACTGTTGTGGCCTCTCCCATTGCAGAGCACAGGCTCCGGACACGCAGGCTCAACGGCCATGGCTCACGGGCCCAGCCTATCTGCGACATGTGGGATCTTCCCGGACTGGGGCCCGAACCCCTGTCCCCTGCATCGGCAGGTGGACTCTCAACCACTGCACCACCAGGGAAGCCTCTGATCACCATTTTTAATATGACTGTAGAACACACCTGTAGAATCGGGTGCCAATAAGGCATAGCCCTGCTGGCATGTGTAAGAACACTGAAAACAATGGGTAGATAGTACTGCCAATGGGAATAAAGCTTTCTGTTTTTTATGGAGTCTCACAAAATCAAACTAGATTGGATGTAAGTCAGGAAATTTGTAAAATATACCACCTATTTATAACTTTAAAAAAAATCACTTCCAACTCTGTTTCAAATGAATTTCCTATTTTGAACTAAACCTTTGAAACTTTGTATGTATTCAACACCCCAGGCAGGAAGTAATGGCAACTCAATACCTGAGTCTTTGGTAAACCTCAATAGAAATTACGTTTCAAGCCCTCCATAAGTAATTCATATTTAACCTGGCTTCGTTTGGTCGTGGGGACGGGAGTCCATAAACTCAGACAGTCTTTCAAGCAGACAAGACCTTAAAGACTTGTTCAACTAACTCAATTTAAGGACAAGGAAACAGAGATGCAGAGAGAAAAATTTTTTAAAATGGCTGATGCACAGTGGGTTAATACAGAAATGAGGACATAAGAAGCCAACTAGTTAAAGGTTCTGTACATCACCCCACACGGCCATTAATTACTCTCTCATGTCATCCCCACATTCTTCCTATTAAAAGTTTTCAAAAGTAAATTTGATAAATCTAGAATTATTAGTAAGCCTTTTATTGGTTTTTGTTCATCTAGCCACAAGAATAAAGTTTGGATACAGTGACCATTCTGATTCAGATTCAGAAGAGAATGTAAATTTTAGGTGTAAGCATATACCTTCATTTTTAATGATACGATTTTAGTTAAACTCATATTGATTATTAGCATTTAAAAATATGACTCATTTGATCATCTAATAAAAATAATAAATAGATGGTTGCTTTCTAATGCATTTAAACCAATACATAAATGCCAGCAGGAAGTCCCAATCACACTAAATTAGGATTGTGCATTAATCTTAGTTAGTTTGGCTTTATACAGTGTACTGGACATGATCATTTTGCAAAATAAAAACAAATGCTTACACTTGACCTATGACTTATGCTTTATAAAAACATACACAATTAGGGATGTAATTATGCAATTTTTCAGCTGCACTCATCTAGTCAGCTGTCCAGATTTCACATTAACCTTGTTTTTCTCCATATTGGGATTTATTTTTATCCAGATTATTTTTATTAATTGTACAAAAGTAAACCTTGGAGTCAGTTTCATACATTTTATGTGTTACATACTCATTGTGTGTTTAGAAATATATGTACCCTGTCGTGGAGAACAAAAGTATGTCATTCTTATTTACCATTATCAGTTCTTCTGTTTCCTCAAAAAGTAGAACAAAGTGATAGAAAATAAAATAATGACGCATTTTGACATGTACAAAAGAGCATTATATGTACAACATGGATACTTTTCTTATAGGTCATGTGACTGGGGATGTATTCTCCAGTTTGAACCCAGACCCCCTGCAGTACAAGCACAGAGTCCTAACCACTGGACCACCAGGGAATTCCCTTTATTTTATTTTTTCTACAGTTTTAAACTTCACATTAATAGAAGTTTAAAAAGTTCACCCCAAAAGACATCTAATGTGAGACTGGGTTTGTTTCTCTTTTATATTTGGGTGGTAACACTAATACATTTACTTGGATCTGCTATGTAAGGAGTTTTTCCTGCTTCTTCCCAGACTTTTTCTGAAGCACCAGAATTGACTTTCTAGGAGTATTTTCCCTAAAAGGCCATGGTATCTGAGGAGCAACTTCCCTTCTGAAGCTGATTAGACAGAAAAATAATCACTGTATGAAAGTTATCAGTGTCCTGGGCTCCTGGTTACCTTGTGCTTCATTTATCTTTTGCTGCAGATAATGCTCAAAGTGACCTGAATAAAAGACATTTTTACTTCTACATCTTCCTTGTGTGAGCAAACCCAGTCAAGTTCAGAATCAAGGGCAGCATTTTTCTTGGTTCCTCCATGTGTATGGGGTCGTGATTGTCCAAGCTGTGAACTATTCAGAGTCTCTGCATTTTTAACATAAATAAATCACAGAAAGACATGTAAAGTAATAAAGTCTGAGGTCGTTAGAATACATATATGGTTCTACACATATGCTTACATATTTAGACTTAAGTAGTTTGAATTTTCAAAATATTTTTGATCAAGTCTCCATTTCACTCTCCTAGAGTACCTAGGATTTAGAATGGACTTATAATTTCATGGATATTGTCTTTGTAAATTTATATTATAACACAATGTTCCATTCACATAGAAATATTAAATATTAGCTGTAGACAGACTTCCAGTTTCTAGTCTGATAGGTAAAAAGCTTGAAAGTCATCACTGCCATCATCACAATAAGAAAAAAGCGGAAAAAAAAAAAAGATGATCATAGAACTATAGGAAAATGGAGCTCATAGGACAATCTACTACCCCAAAGGCTGGAGAAAAAGGAGAATAAAGAGAATTGCAGCTTACGAGGAGCAGAAGCCAGAGCTGAGCTGGAATAACTGGTGGAAACCCTGAAAGGGTAATTGAGTGACTGCTGGAGACTGAGGGTAAACGAGCTTGAGAGATAAAAATGACTGGGGTCCCAGCCTTGCAAGGGACTCCACACTTTCAGGGGTTTACCTCCAGGACACTCATCAGCTTCTAAGAGTGAATATCAGATTAAATTTCCTCATCCTCTGGGCAGGAGGAGGAGAGAAGTAACCATTTTGAAATGTGCCCAGAGTTTTAGGTTCTCTTATTTCACCTGAACCTAGCTGAATTGGGTTATGCCAAAGCCTAACCAGCCTGGGAAAATGGAAATACAGTAAGTCCCCTCCCTACATATGAACCCTTAAGTTGCAAAATTTCAAAGGTGCAAACACACGTTCACATGTCCAATCTGGTAAGTTAGTTCATGTGTATGCATACGTTGTCATGTGCGTGCATCCCCTACAGGTGGTTGTGCTGTTGTGTACTTTACTGTACAGTACTGTATAGAGTACAGTAGTACAGTATCTTATTTCAAGCCCAAGATGTCTAGAAGCAAGTGTGAAAGCAGTGATGACGTAGCTGGTACTGCTAAGAAACACCAAGAGATAATGATGGAAACAAATGTGAAAATAATTGAGAGAATGGAGCAACAGGAGGAAGAAGAAGTAACAGAAGAACTTAAGAACTGAAGAACCTGTGCCACCAATGTCAGGCATGAATGAAATTGCAGCTTTCCCTCCATCTCCTATTGTTGACAATTCTTCAGCTCTACCATCTCCCACCTCCTCTCCCTCCTCCGGTCAGTAACTCTTCTTGCCTGTTCACTTGATGCCCGCCCCTGGATGCCAGCTGTTGTACTGTACTAATGTACTTTTCAATGTACTGTACTGTAAGATTAAAAATGTTTTCTTTATTTTTTGTGTTTGTTTTTTATGTATTGTTTGTGTGGAAAGAATTATAAACCTAGTACAGTACAGTACTATAGAGCCCAGGGTGTTAGTTGGGTACCTAGGCTAACTTTGTTGGACTTATGAACAAATTGGACTTAGGAACATGCTATCAGAACAGAACTTGTTTGTATGTATGGGACTTTACTGTATCCAACTCCTACCCCTTCCAGCCTTCTCTTTTCACCTAAGGAAGAGGAAAATGGAGAAACACTAGTGAAATTCACAACCCAGGGACAGAGGTTCACTAAAGGACTGATACTTAATTGTAGGATTACAAAATGTTTCCCTTGTCCCCACACCCTTCCACCCCATCAAAGGACTCCTGTATAGTAACAGAGGATTATAGCCAAAAGCACTGCCTGTCTAAGATCTTATTAACAAGTCTCTAAGGAAACACAAAGATAATAGGGAAGACAAAAGCAAGGACACCAGTGGAAATAAACCAGTCAAAATAAAACAATCTGAAGAAACAAAGCAACCAGACTCAGATATGGATGCTGGAATTATCAGACCAGGAATTTAAAACAACTATGATTCAAATACCAAGGGTTCTAATAGAAAAAAAAAAAAAACAATGAGTCAAATACCAAGGGTTCTAATAGAAAAAAAAAAAAACAACTATGATTCAAATACCAAGTGTTCTAATTATCAGACCAGGAATTTAAAACAACTATGATTCAAATACCAAGGGTTCTAATAGAAAAAAAAATAATAAAAAAAAAACAAAGCAACCAGACTCAGATATGGATGCTGGAATTATCAGACCAGGAATTTAAAACAACTATGATTCAAATACCAAGGGTTCTAATAGAAAAAGATTCTAATACCAAGGGTTCTTATAGAAAAAGTGGGCAACATGCTAGAACAGATGGGTAATATACAAAAGAGGTGGAAACTCTTAAGAAAAAATCAAAAGGAAATGCTAGAAATCAAAAACAGTATAACAGAAATAAAGGACGTCTTTGAGGTATTCATTAGTAGCCTGGACACAATTAAGGAAAAATGAGTGAGCTTGAAGACATGTGAATAAAACTTTCCAAACAGAAAAGCAAAGATAAAATGAAAAAAAAGAGCAGAATATCCAAGAACTGTGGGACAACTACAAAGGTATAACAAATGTGTAATGGTAATATCAGAAACAGAAGAATGAGAGAAAAGAACAGAGGAAATATTTAAAATAGTAAAGGCTAACAATTTTCCAAAATTAATAACAGACACTATACCACAGACCCAGGAAGCTCAAAGAACACAAAAAGAGTAAATATCAAAATAATTATACCTTAGGCGTATCATCTTCAAACTGCAGAAGAGCAAAGACAAAGAGAAAATGTTGAAAAAGCCAGAGGGGAGAAAAATTCCATCTATAGACAAACAAGGACAAGAATTACAATCACATCTCTTCTGATACCATTCAAACAAGAGAGCAAAGTGAAATAGTAAATGTATTGAAGGTTAAAAGCCACCAACCTAGAATTCTGTATCCAGGAAAAATATCCTTCAAAAGTGAAGAGAAATAAAAATTTTCAAACAAAAATTGTGGAAATTTGTGAGCAGTAAACATACCTCATGATAAATATTAAAAGGTGTTCTACAGAATGAAGGAAAATGATAGAGATCAGACACTCAGATGTACATAAAGAAAATTATTAGAAAAAGAATACATGAAGGTAAAATACAATCTGTTTTTCTTAATTACCTAAAAGATAAGATTATGTTCAAAATAAAAATAGCAACAATGTACTGGGTACTATAGCTTATAGTTAAGTGAAATTAATGACAAGAATGTTATAAAGAATGAGTAGGAGACATGGGTACTACTCTGTTATAAAGTACTAGCCTATGGGTGAAGCAGTATAGTGTTATATGAAAGTAGGTGTACGTTTGTTGTAAATGTACATTGAAAATTCTTGGGAAAACACTAAAAATGTAAAAAAGTATAATTTATATGTTAAGACAGGAGAGAAAAATGAATCATATAAAATACTCAATAAAAACCAGATAAGGTAGAAAAAGAGAAGAAGAGAGAGCTGAGAGAAAGAGAGAATGAGAAGAAGAAGGAGGAGGAGGAGAAGAAGAAGAAGAAGAAGAAGAAGATGAAGAAGAAGAAGAAGGAGGAGGAGGAGGAGGAGGAGGAGGAGAAGGAGAAGAAGAAGGAGAAGAAGAAGAAGAAGAAGAAGAAGAAGAAGAAGAAGAAGAAGAAGAAGAAGAAGAAGAAGAAGAAGAAGAAGAAGAAGAAGAAGAAGAAGAAGAAGGAGGAGGAGGAGGAGGAGGAAGAGGAGGAGGAGGAGGAGGAGGAGAAGGAGAGGGGGAGGGGGAGGAAAGGGAGGGGGAGGAAGGGGAGGGGAGGGGGAGAAGGAGAACGAGAAGGAGAAGAAGGAGGAGAAGAAACAAGGAAGAGACAATAGTTATAAATGTGGTACATATGAATCCAACTATATCACTAATCACTTTATATGTGAATGGTCTAAATACACCAATTAAAAACAGAGATTGTCAGAGTGAATTAAAAAATAACACTGAATGAAATGTTATCTGCAGGAAAATGATTTTATATACAGATTTTCACATTTAGACTTTGTAGAGTGACTTTTTATAGACTAGATTGAAGGTAAGGAATGGAGAAAATATACTGTACTAACAAAAATCAAAGAAAGTTGGAGTAGTTTTATCAATTTCAGACTTTGAAATTTCAGACAGTTGACTTCAGAGAAAGAAAGATTATTAGGAATAAAATGGGATACTACATAATGAAAACATGATCAAAAGTCCAAGATGATATAACAATTGTAATGTGTTATGCCTAAAAACAGAGAATCAAAATGCATCAGGCATATCACCTTACACCAGTCAGAATGGCCATCATCAAAAAATCTACAAACGATAAATGATGGAGAGGGTGTGAAGAAAAGAGAACCCTCTCGCACTGTTGGTGGGAATGTAAATTGATACAGCCACTATGGAGAACAGTATGGAGGTTCCTCAAAAAACTAAAAAAAGAATTACCCTTTGACCCATCAATCCCACTACTGGGCATATACCCTGAGAACACCATAATTCAAAAACAGTCATTTACCACAATGTTCATTGCAGCTCTATTTTCAATAGCCAGGACATGGAAGCAACCTAAGTGTCCATCAACAGATGAAAGGATAAAGAAGATGTGGCACATATATACAATGGAATATTACTCAGCCATAAAAGGAAACGAAATTGAGTTATCTGTAGTGAGGTAGATGGACCTAGAGTCTGTCATACAGAGTCAAAGAAGAATTCTCAAGAGAAATTTTAAAATACTTTGGGCTAAATGAAAACAAATTACAAGTTATCAAATTTGTGAGATGTAATCAAAGCAGTAATTAGAGGGAGATTTATAGGATCAAATGCATACATTAGAAAAGAAGAAATCTAATATCAATAAGCTAAGCTTCTACCTTAGGAAACTAGAAAAAGAAGCAGATTAAATCTAAACTAAGCAGAAGAAAAGAAATAGTAAAAAATTAGCACAGGAATCAATGAAATGAAAACAGGGAATCAACAGAGAAAATCAATGAAGCCAAGGGCCTATCCTTCTTCAGCTTGATAAAGAATAGATAAATAAACCTACAGCAAACATATTTAACAGTGAGATGTGAATGCTTTTCCTTTGAGATGGGAAACAAGGCGAGGGTGCCCTCTCTTACCACTCCTACTCAACATCGTACTGGAAGGCTTAGCTAATGCAATAAAACAAGAAAAGAAAATAACAGGTATACAGATTAGGAAGGAAGAAATAAAACTGTCTTTGTTCACCGGTGACATGCTTGTCTATGTAGAAAATATAGAAAGGTGCCAAGATAAAACTCTAATATGCAAAAGTCAATTGCTTTCCTGTACACCAGCAACAAGCAATTGGAATTGGAAATTAAAACCACATCATTTACAATAGTGTCCAAAAAATGAAAGAAGGTATAAATTTAACAAAATATGTACAAGATCTACATGAGGAAAACTACAAAACTCTGCTGGAAGAAACCAACGATGATCTAAATAAATGGGGAGATATTACCTGATCTTGGATAAGAAGACTCAGTATTGTTGAGCCGTCAGTTCTTGCCAAGTTGATCTATAGATTCAACACAATCCCAATTAAAATTGCAGCAAGTTATTTTGTGTATATCGACCAACTAATTCTAAAGTTTATGAGAAGGCAAAAAACTCAACCAAAACAATATTGAAGAAGGACAAAGTCAAATGACTTAACACTATCCAACTTCAAGAATTACCATAAAGCTACAATAACCATGAAAGTGCAGCATTGGTGAAAGAATAGGTAATAGATCAATGAAGCAGAAGAGAGAGCCCAGAAATAGACCCACACAAATACAGTGAGCTGATCTTTGACAAAGAAGCAAAGGCAATTTTCAACGAAGAAAAGTTATTCTTTTTAACAAAGAATGCTGGAACAACTGGATATCCCCATACCAAAAACTCAGTCTGGACCCCAACCTTACACCTTCTTGGAGAAATTAATTCAAAATAGTTCATAAGCCTAAATGTATAATTTAAAATTATACAATTTCTAGAAAACAATATAAGAGCAAATCTAGGTAACCTTGGGTTCAATGATGACTTTTTAGATACAACACAGAAAGCATAATTCATGAAGTAAATGGATATTTCGAACTTCATTAAAATTTTAAAAGTCCGCACTGCAAAAGCAACTCATAGGGAGTAAAAAGACAAACTACATACAGGGAGAAAATATTTTAAAAACACATATTTGATAAAGGACTTCTAAATATACAAAAAACTCTCAAAACTGAACAATAAGAAAATGAACAACCCCATTTAAAAGTGGGGAAAAGATTTGAACAGACATTTCATCAAAGATTACACAGATGGCAAATAAGTACATGAAAAAGTGCTCAGCATTATATGTCATTAGAGAACTGCAAAATAAATAACAATGAGATACCATCACATACCTATCATACCTACTATAATGTTGAAATCTAATGCAAATGCAGTTCTAAATGCTGGCAAGAATGTGGAGCAACAGCTACCTTCGTTCATTGCTCTTGGGAATGCAAAGTGGCACAGTCATTTTGGAAGACAGCTCAGCAATTTCTTACAAAGCTAAATATAGTCTCATTTTACAATCCAGCAATCACACACCTCAATGTTTATCCAAATGAGTTGAAAACGTATGTCCACACACAAATCTGCATACAAATATTTATGGAATTTTATTCATTATTTATTCACGATGTTATAAGGCCAAAAACAGAAGGCAACCAAGATGTTCTTGGATAGGTGAAGGGCAAACAAACTATGGTACAGCCATACAATGGGATTATCATTCAACAGTAAAAATAAATGAAATATCAAGCCACAAAATGACACGCAGAAATTTTAGAAGCATATTGCTAAACTAAAGACGCCAATCTGCACGGTTCTCACTATATGACTTTCTAGAAAAGGCAAAAATACAGTCACAGTAAAAAGATCAGTGGTTGTTGGGAGTTCAGAGAGTGGGGGAGAGATGACTAGATGGAGCTCAGGGGATTTTTAGGGCAGTGAAACTATTCTATGTGGTATTAATGATAGATGTGTGACATCTGTGGGAACGTATACTGTACAACGCAAAGAATGAACCAAAATGTAAACTGTGAACTTTAGTTAACAATAATATATCAATATTCATTCATCAATTGTAACAAATGTACCCCTTTAAGACAAGATGTTAATAACAAGGGGAACTGGGCAAGATGCAGAAGGTGTGTATGGGAACTCTTTTTTTTCCTCTGCTTATTTTTTCTGTAACTCTAAAACTGCTTTAAAATTAGAGTTTATTAATTAAAAAAATTAAATGTAAAAGTATGAGAAAATATTGAAAATCTTTATCTACAGAACTTGTGGGTTGTCTTAGCATCAAGGATTTCTAGATTTGTGAGGGGCAGCACCTGGACCGTCATAAGCATATCTAGAATATCTCCTGTACTCTCGGTGGTGGTGTGCATTGATTGATTTTTCAGGTATAAAAATGGATTCACCTTCCATATAGTTCATATATATGTCACTAGTTTTTCACACTCTATGTAAATTGATCCTGGAACATCTGTGAGAAGCCTTAAATAATTCTTGTGTCCCCAAGGGAATGAACATGACTCATTTATAAGCAGACACTTTTTTGAATATCTAAAATCCCTATCAATTTCATGGCAACTATAAATAACCATTAATTTACAACCCTAAAACTAGTTTCTTCGATTATGCTTCATATAATTATATATATTTTAAATGCAAATATTTGTTTATAAATATTATTCAAAGAACTAATAAGCTCTTTCAAATACCAAAATATCTCACTTTCTCTAATTATGATAATTTTATAGCTGGATAAATAGCATGTCAGACGGTTTGCTCCTCCTTTTTATCCATTGTGGTGTGCTCAAATGGGAAATCTACAAAATAAAGTCCATGGCTGATTTTCCAACTGCTTCTGATTTTGAACATAGAATGCTAAGAAAACGGGTGCTCTTCTATGAAGTTACTATACATACACTTATTTAAAATATAAGATCCATTATTCTACATTGCAAAAGATATTTATGATGGTTTATCGAGCATATATTATTTTATCTACATTAGTCTTCTATCCTGTTTTATCAAACCGGGTTAACATAAAACAGATTTAAGTCCAGAATTCAATAACTTCAGACGCTCCATGAGAATGAAATAATTTTTAAGTTAAAAACAAATACCTGCAATTGTCAACATTTAATAGAAAATACTCCCAAATGGAACCTTTGAGTGAAGGGCACAGACACTGTCAATTGTGGAGTCCTACAGGGCATGCTGCTCCCTGCCCTTGAGGAGTTTAATTCTAGTGGAAGAGACAGAAGTATAATTAAATAAATTTTGCTCAATATAAAAATTGATGGCTCATATATGATCAGATGTTTCTGATGTTTTCCATAGTGACATGATCACAGATAGTTTTATCATAGAAGTTATAGTATTATTGTTATTAGGTACTGATTAGGGGAGGGTGTTATATTCACACATTAAAATACTCTTTTGCTATAATATATAATTTTGCTCAATTTAAAAATTGATATTCTGCTTTTAGTCACCACCATCTTTTTCTATGGAAACTCTGTTCACATTAAGGCCATTGTATTTTTTTCATCTCTGCGTTCTTTTGTACTACCCCATACTTGCCCTGCCTCTATGGCAATATCTTTCAACGTCTGGGCAACCCACACAGTAAGAAAACTTTGCATAGAACCCAAACACAATCCCTCTGTGTCTGTCTGTCTTTCTGTCTCTCTCTTGCACACAAACTTCTGTGTGATACAAACATTTCCCAAAGCAATACCTAAACTTAGCATATGCAAATGCCATGGTATAGTAATCAAAAGAAATTAGGGTTAACTGAGCTAGAACATGTAAAATACAGTGCCTGAACTGGTGGTTCCCAATAAACTTTTGTTGAATGAAATTGCTGAATGCTGAGTTTTGGTGCTGTTATTAACAACATATAGATGGTTAAATATAAATTTTAACATGCAGGCATTATGGAGATCATCATACGTGCTGGAGGACATGTAAGAGGCCTATGCCACAGTACATGGATTGAACCCCTGTTTACTGAGCATCTACGATAAAAGACGTGGGAGACACAGAGAGCTGTGAACAAAAGAGACAACAAGCTCTTTCGTGGAGCTAATGTTTTAGTGGGTGAATACAAATCTTGAAGAAGGCAAATAAATAAAATATAAGATGCCAATGAAAAAGGGAAAAAGGTGGAGCAGGGAACAGTGAGGGCATGGCCCCTGCAAGGTTAGTAGGGTGGCCAGCTGGGCAGGTCTCACAGAGAGGCCAACCTGTGAGTAAAGGCGATGATGATGAATATCAGGGGAAGGAGTGGTCTGGGCAGAGGAAACAGAGCTTGCAAAGGCCCTAAGGCGAGAGGGTGCCTGGTGTCTTGAGGAACACCGAGGAGTCCAGCATGGCTAGGACAGTAGGAGGGAGGGAAAAAGTGCTAGGAGGTAGAGCATCAATGGGGCGGCAAGTCCTGAAGAGCTGTGGAGGCCATTTTAAGGAGTTTAGTATTATCTCACAGAGAAATTGGAAATCCTTGGAGGATTTTGAGCAGAAGAATCCCATGATCTGAATGTAGGGTTTAAAAGACCCCCGCACAGGACAAACAAATCATCGTGCAACTGTTTCAAGCCATTGTGTGGTCTGACTGAAAACTGCATATGAGGAATGATAGGCAGAATATTAGCCCCCAACAATGCCTGCACCCTGAGACCCAGAAGCTGTGAATATATCCAGCCACATGCTACTGAGAAATTAAGAATGCTGGTGGAATTAGGTTGTGAATCAGCTGAGCTTGAAGAGTTATCTGGGATTATCCAGGAAGGCTCCATGTAACTATAAGGGTTCTAATACGAAAGAAGGCGTTCTTTTTTATTTTCTTCTTCTTTTTTTGGCCGTGCAAGTGACCTGCGAGATCTTAGTTCCCCGGCCAGGGAGCAAACCTTTGCCCCCTGCAATGGAAGCACAGAGTCCTAACCACTGGACCACCAGGGAATTCCCAAGGGTTCTAATAAATGCAAGAAGGAGACAGCAGACTGGATCAAAGAGAGAGTTGAAGATGCTACGCTTCAAACTTAGAAGGGAAGGAAGGGGCCGTGAGCCAAGGAATGTGGGAAAACTGGAAAATCCAAGGAAAGAGATCCTCCCCTGGGTCCTCCAGAGGGAATACAGCTCTGCCCACACCTCGATATTAGCCTAGTGAGATCCATTTCAGATTTCTAACCTCTAGAGCTGTAACTGAATAAATTCATGTTGTTTTAAGCCACTAAGTTTGAGGCAATTTGTTACAGCAGTAATAGGAAGCTAACATATGAGGTATTTCAATGAACTTAGCTTGGGAAAGGGACAACAAGAGGTCTTTTTCACCTGCAAGTCCTGGATGGGCTTCCAAACTCGCCATAGGTTCCAGTGTGTCCTTACAAGGTATGGAGTGTTTCCTGGGATCCCACATCTCTGCCCCAGTTTCCTGCTGCTTTTCTCCAGTTACTAGTTTCATTAGGTAGTTTTAGTTACCTTTGCAAGTCTTGTTCAATACTGACCAATGAGGTCTTATGAACCCATTCTTCTCACGATTGTATTTTTGTGAAATATATGTGTGTGTGTGTGTGCGTGCCTGTGTGTGTGCATGCCTGTGTGCGTTTGTGCCTGGGCACAGGTGTATGTGTGTGCCTGCCTGCATAAACTCAAAGGGAAAAAAAAAACTGGACAATATATGCTGCAAATGAGTAAGAGCTGGAGGAATGAAAGCAAACTTTCATTTCCGACTTTAGGTGTTTTTTATGAAAAGTGGAAGATTTGTGAATAATTTACACACAGGTATTTAAATTAAAAAAGAAATACAAACTGGGTACTAAATACAGATTTTAATTTTTATAATCTTATTAATGTTTCAATATGTATCACAGATATTTGCAGCCCTGCTACCAACCGGAAATGCCAGTATTTTCTGTGTGGCTTATATGTGGCCAGACATCAGGCTTCAGGTGGGTTGTTTTGACTGTGGGAAATTAGGGTAAGGTATTTTCCCTCTTGCTTCATAAATAAACAAAAATGATGATAAATAGTAGTTCCATAGACCCCAAAATCGTACCTTCTTTTTAGGCAAAACAAACATTGGCAATTTCATATGGTGCGAACTAATACATTGTCGCAGAAATCTCAGAAATCCACGTGTGATATTTTATGAAGGCGCATGTGTGTGTGTGTGTGTGTGTGTGTGTGTGTGTGTATTGGGGGGGTGGTCTACCCACACTGACAGTCCTGTTACATGAGGAAAGGCACTGACAGCTGGGTTCTTTGGTGATGGATCAATGAAGAGGTCTATAAATATGAGTGTAATTTAGGCAGCTGGAATCAGCATAAGCAGAATGAAAAGAAAAAAAAAAAAAAAACCACCCAGCCACTGAAATGGGCTTATCTATTTATTCAGTCATTGATAAAGCCTGACAAGTTAATTAAGTCACTTTCATTAAGGTTGCAATGCCGTGTGATACTTCAGTGATAATACACTTAACTGCTGTGGACATTAGTTATTAAAACAAGCAGTACAGAAAAACTATAAATGAAAAGTTAATACTTTAAAATCATTTAAACCAAGTGACCTAAATTAAGTAAAATGAATTAGTAAAATTTTGTCTATAAGACTATTTTTCACACATTGAACTGCCCTCAAATGATGCCAGAAGATCAGGACTCTGGTTTGACACATTCAAAATGGGACTGAGAATAAATATTTTATAATATAATACAAAGGTATCAATATTTAAAAGCCTTCATACTTTATACAATTCTTAATGCAATTTATGTTTCTAAAATGAGGATATCAGGTTGATACATCTCTTTTCAGGTATTTTAGCAGAGTAAGGGTATTTGTTTATTATCTGAAACCCATCTTAACTAATTTCATTCTCAGGGTCAAAAACTTTCTGAAAATAACTGCTCTGGGATGTTCATTATTAATAGTGTTCCTCTCTCGTTAATAGTTTATGGTGAGCTTCTCAGAATATTATGAGACTGTAAAAATTCTATCCCAATAAATGTGTCTATAGTAATAAATTGAATATAAGTTATAGTCTATGAGTTTCACACTGATTTATGCTTGTCGTAACAGGTAGCTGTTCATGGTCCGTACAACCCAGCAGACTGCAGCATATGGTTTACTATCTGTGGATGCTTAAGACCCAAAAATAATCCCAGGATGGAGAAAATAAGTATAAAATGATATCAGAAATTATGATTCCATTTCTAAACCAAACCTGAGTAGGAAACCTCCTCTCAATGAACAATTTATTTCCCCAGAATTCTCTTTTACTTGAGATAGGAAACTAGAGCCAAAAGAATGTGCTTCTGGAAGTGATTAAGTGTTCAAGTTGAGAGCCACGCAACAGAGATTTGGGGTACACAGATGCTTGGTGCATTTGCCTCCTTCATAAAATCCTGCATCCTATCTTTCCATTGCAGTTCTGTTATACACATCGCTGATAAAGCTTAGCATATTAACAGTGAGAGAAATTTCTAACTTTTAATTATGAAAACTGCAATGTTCCAATCATATGCAATCTGAAAATTCTGGCTTTAACAATTTAAGTCCAAATATCAGGATAAAAACTGAAAGAAGAATATCGGTTTATCATCACCATGCTCTTAAATGTACTGATGGTCAGTGTTTCCATACTGAAGATAAACTATCAAGATGAGGTATTATTTTTACCCAAGCTTTTTGTTGTATTTGTTCAGCCTTTGTCAGTTACTTTGACACCATAGATTTTCTTTGTGTGTGTGTATATATATATATCTTTATTGGAGTATAATTGCTTTACAATGTTGTGTTAGTTTCTGCTGTACAACAAAATGAATCAGCTATATGTATACGTATATCCCCATATCCCCTCCATCTTGAGCCTCCCTTCCACGCTCCCTATACCACCCCTCTAGGTTGTCACAAAGCATCAAGTTGATCTCCCTGTGCGATACAGCTGCTTCCCACTAGCTATATCTATTTTACATTTGGTAGTGTATATATGTCAATGCTACTCTCTCACTTTGTCCCAGCTTCCCCTTCCCGACCTGCGTCCTCAAGTCCATTCTCTACGTCTGCGTCTTTATTCCTGCCCTACCACTAGGTCCATCAGTACCATTTTTTTAGATTCCATATATGTGCGTTAGCATATGACATCATAGATTTCCCCCTCTCAAACAGAAATGTGAATCAAAAATGACAGAAGCATTTGGACTTCGTTGACATTAATCTTTGACTATTTCCAAATAAAGGTTTTTAATTTCTAACCCTATGAGAATAGAAATATTTGTCTTTTTGTAAATTTTTGGCATGACTTTAGATCTAAAAATTATGGAATTAATAAGTGTAAATTACAGAACATATTTAAGTAAGGATGTATATTGTGAGATGAAGAATATAAAATATTCAAAACAGCTTCATATGGTTTATTTTCTTCAATACAAACAACTATACCCACAGTTGATAGCAAGTAGATCACCTCACCCACAGAAGAGAAATGAGAAAATATAAGGCCTATTCAACACAACATAGTTTCACAGTAGGTCAGCACAAA
The DNA here is from genome assembly GCF_951394435.1 of Stenella coeruleoalba. NCBI lineage: Eukaryota > Metazoa > Chordata > Mammalia > Artiodactyla > Delphinidae > Stenella > Stenella coeruleoalba. The sequence continues at coordinate 4,453,307 of NC_137159.1, forward strand.
TTTATAAAGTACAGGTGTTTCGATAACTGAAGTCCATTGGAAAAGCACACAATATTCCACTTTCAACAATGTTCACACACACTTCCATCTGGAACTTTGCTGATCTCATAATAATATGCAACTTATTGAAATGTAAAAAATAATACATGTAAACTCCAAAATTAATTATCTTGAAAAATGCTTTGCCTCCCTGCATAAAGACTTTGGGATCCCTAATATACTTAAGGAAGTACAATTTGAATTATCTACATACAAATATCTTAATAAAATTTTTATTGGCAAACAATGTCAAATTTCAAGACTAAAATGGATCATTTAAATAGTGTGACATATTTCTAGAAAACAAAAAAGAGTGCAAGATAATTTTAAATCTTATAATCAAAATCTTATACTTTTTAAGCTAGAGGAGTAATCCTTCTTCCTATGTAGGCTATGCTTATGCATTTCTGTAATTGTTTCCAAGACTTTTTCTGTAATGTAATGTTATTCATTGATGATTTTTTACCAAAACTATGCCTCCTCTTCACAAAAAGATGGAATTGGCTGCTTGCTTTCCTGGAGCATTAACTTATTAGGGTTTAAAGGGTGTCAGTACTACTTTTAGAAAGCTGTTTCTCACAAATCAAAGAAGAGATGGTTACTTGCTAAATTAGATGAGAATCATGATATTTGAGAAAGAAAACATACATTACAAAATTACCAGAAAGTATAAAGAAGTTCCAAGTTTAGAAGACAAAATGTTTTGTTTGAGTTAGCCCACTTAAGCATTGTTGCAATAGGAAATTGGGAATTGGTCTAATCAACCAGCAGATTTATCTGATATACACAACTTAACGAAAAGAAGGTTTGATGTGCTTTACTTGGTTTTCACTTGGTAATGATGGGCTGGTTTGAATTCTTCCCTGCCTGTGTCCATCACTACCTCTGTCCTCAGCCCCAGCTAGTTCTGCTCTTGGACCTTTCTTGACCAATAGACTCCCCACATCTTTGCTCATCTTCATTTTCTGAGAGTATTTCATCACCTCTCCTTTGTCAGTAGGATATGACCCATCAAGTAAATTGAAAATTTTGAGTAAACTATAAATTATGCCTTACAAATACTACAAGATAAACTATTCTAACTTTAGAAATAATGTATTTTGCATATTGTCCAAACATAAACATTAAAAATTGGGTTCTTTAGACAAAAGGAGTAAGAGACAAGCATCCGCACGGGGGGATTGAGGGAGTTGAGTTAGTGGCGCACGTGTGCCCATGTAGCCCTCTGAACCCCCATAAGCAGGCAGCCTGGCTGATTCAGAGACCAGAACGGCCTCCACCCTGAATCTTACTCTGCCTTCCCTGGATGACAGGCTTGAGTGCTATGTCCGAACAAAGGCAATCCTTCCAAGGAGATATGACCCATCTCTGGTGTCAGCCCCAGACCATGCTTGTTCCTGAGGTTAAATCACTTCCACCCATTTACTTCCTCCTGACTCTGGTCTTCCCTCTCTCTTCCCATCTGTACTTTTCCTTCCTCTTATGGTCCCTCCTCAAGCCAGCACATCTGATAATTATCCACATCATGACTGAGCTCCCCTTATTAGTGAACATGTTCAAATGTTTCAGTCAATACATATTTTCTCCCAAAACAAATAACTTAAGTTGCCAGAAAATAAATGCTGTGGTTTACCAAGCTAAGGAACATATACTGTCTGCATAGATCACAATTCCTTGAAAGAGCAGCCATTTTTCCCCAACACACATATAGGTGACAAAAGCATGTTTCCCAAGCAGTAAATAACAGCACTAAAGGCAGTGAACCAGTAGTAAAATAGCACCTGTTTGGTATCCCTTAACCACCAAACACAACCATAGAACGAAAATTAAATGGAACTATATTAAAGTACCAATGCCTCTTCTGGAGCTAGAGTAAATTTTCAATCCACATATAACTCTTATACACCATCAGAAGAGGATTGGAGGGCTTCCCACACTGACAGTGAAAAAGAGCAGGACCCTGTGGGGCTCCTGGGCATGAAAGCCTTTCCGTGTCCCCCGTTTCTTGATTACAGGCAATACTTCATTCAGGCTCCACGACTTTCCCTGAGTTCCAACAGACAGGTTCAAACAGATGCTAATCAGGGAAAGAAGGGGATGCAGAGACCAGGGAGGAGCAGTCAGGAAACAATAGCGCAGCCTTGGGGCAGAGTCCTGGTTCCCCGTCAAGGGATGCACACAACAACATCTTTGAGCTGTTTTGCAGATACTGAAACCCCCTCCAGGTGGGAGAAGTTAACTGGCTTCTGCCCACAAGCATGGAGACCGAAGACCTGTTGGAACCGGAAGGTTGATGATGCCGACTCCCAATGACCTTACCACCAACCAATCAGAAGAACGTCCATGAGCTGACCACACCCCTTTGAACCATCGCTATAAAACTCCTCACGACCCCCTCCAGGTGGGGACACACAGTTTGGAGGGCAATTAGTCCACTGTGACCCCCTTTGCCTGGCAAAGCAATAGAACTATTCTTTTCTACTTCCCCCCAAAACTCTGTGTCCGAGATTTAATTCGGTGTCAGGGTCCAGAGGCCGGATTTGGCATCAACGGGACACATTGTGGAAGAAAAGAGATGATGCAGAAACAAATTAAAACCCAGAGGCCCTTGGACCACCCCACCCCACACCTTAAACTCACAGCACACGGCGGAGGTGTTCAGAAGGCAACCATGTGGGAGGAACACAGAGGAAGAGGGGTTTCCATAGTGATACTTTTTACTAATTTATTGAATAATTTAACATTTGCTTTTTTCCCCCAGTTTTATTTTGCAAGCACTTTGAAATATCTCCCCTTTCAAACTTTTGAATTAACTTTAACTGAACGAGCATTATCTGTATCAATGTGGAAACTGAACATCAGTCCAGACAGAGTGACATTTCTAAAATGGTGGCTGGAATTCCATGAAAAATTTGACTTGAAAAATCCCCATCTCATAATTTGCTAATATCTCTCATAAAATAGGAAACGATAACATGAGGTGTCTATGCCTAACAAAGATATCGTTATAAACAATATCATTAATTTAAATGTATTTAAGTTTGAAAAATTTAAAAAAACAAATAACAAACTTGGTTCCTTATGAACAGTTTTATACCATTCAGAGGAACCAGATTTAGTATATAAAAAATAGACTTTTACATTGTTAATATGGTCTTAATCATTCTGATTATTATGTCTTCTTGGACATATTTAAATGCAAAAGACTCTGTCTATAAACTCTGTGTCTATACTATGATAAGACTCAATAAAAAGGTAAAGATTCTATTAAGCAGCCTTTTTGCTTTCTTCTAATAAATCATGGCAAAAATGCTTTTAAAGTGTATATTTTAAATTTTACATTATTAAATTTTCATTTTTCTAACTGATCTAAGTAAATCCTGGTCTACATAAAACCATTATAAAATGTTACAGAACATTTTATTTAATAGTTTCTTTTGTTACCCCTACAGAATCACAACTCTACTGCAAATGCCAGAGGCTAAGGCACTCCTTGTGATATGAGTGTACTAACTTTATTCTTGTATATGATAAGGATATGCTGACAGATCTAACATGGATTTCTGAGTTCAGTCACTCTCCTGCCTAAATGGAAAATCAGATTTCTGAACACATTTGTTTGAGTATACAAGTGACTCACCCATGCCAAATCTCAGGGGTAGGCTTAGATTCATGGATATTTTCTGTATGTACCCGTGCTTAAGACTACCATTGCTTTAGGAAGTTGGTGTCAAGTTACCATCCTTCACATGGAATAAAAATTCCTCTCTGCAGTTTTGTACGTGTGAGAAATGCGGTGTTCTTATTTTTACCTTGCTTCAAACATCGATCCCTTGTGTGAGTTACCTGTATGGTAGAAAGCACTGTGGTCTGAAATGAAGTTCCAGAGTCTCCCAGATTAAAACCAAGATGTGCACTCTTTCAGAAGACTGTGTCCTCGGCAAAGAACAATGCTTTAGCCATGAAGAGCTTCCATAGCCAGGTGAAGTGATAAAGAATGAATGAGTTCTTCCCATTACTTCCTCAATCGGTATCTCCTTGAACAAACTAGTGAAGCCACCTGGAAAGGAGATGAAATAAAACGTTGGGTGGAGGGATAAATTAGGAACTTGGGAGAGCAGATACACACTACTATATATAAAATTAAATGACACAGTCCTACTGTACAGAACAGGGAATGATATTCAATAGCTTGTAGTAAACTATAATGGAGAAGACTATAAAAAAGTATACATACATATATATATATTTATATATATACATATATATCTGAATCACTTTGCTGTACACCAGGAACTAACACAATATTGTAAATCAACTAAAGAAATGAAATTGAGTTATTTGTAGTGAGGTGGTTGGACCTAGAGTCTGTTTTACAGAGCGAAGTAAGTCAAAAGAGAAAATTAAATACCGTATGCTAACACACATATATGGAATCTAAAAAAAAAAAAAATGGCTCTCATGAACCTAGGGGCAGGACAGGAATAAAGATTCAGATGTAGACAGTGGGCTTGAGGACACGGGGTGGGGGAAGGGTAAGCTGGGACGAAGTGAGAGAGTAGCATGGACATATATACACTACAAAATGTAAAATAGATAGCTTTTATATAGTGGGAAGCAGCCGCATAGCACAGGGAGATCAGCTCAGTGCTTTGTGATGACCTAGAGAGGTGGGATAGGGAGGGTGGGAGGGAGACGCAAGAGGGAGGAGATATGGGAATGTATGTATATGTGTAGCTGATTCACTTTGTTATACAGCAGAAACTAACCAATATCGTAAAGCAAAGATAGTCCAATAGAGATGTTAAAAAAAATAAAATAAATAAAACTAAAACAATGTTAACCTCACTTGACAACTCAGTCACATTAGCTGAGACAATTTAGATTTTAAGTTATTATTGAGCGTTTGTTCCATCTGGCATTCTTGTCTGCTGCAGGAAATCAATGGACAGAGGACATTGTAGAGGAAATGGTGGCGGAAGGGCTGCTAGTGCCTTGGATGGCAAATGCTCACTCAGGTGTGAGTTCACTTTCCTGGGGGTTTCACACTATGACTGTATTTCAATGAGACATTTTCCCTCCAGCCTTACTCTCAGGTTAACAGTAGAAAGGACAAATCTCCCGTCATATTACTGGATGTGTTGACATGTGTTTTAGAGACTTTTCAACAAGACTGCTCAATAAAAATGGAATTCACGCCAAGCTTATGAGGATGCAATCAAGCTGCCTCAAGCCTTCTCAATAAATTAAGCATAAAACCTTCAAGACAGTTGCTACAGAAATCAGAAATGATTCTGCTCTTGTAACAATTGGAAAGGACTTAGGTTCCCTTAAGAAAACTCATTTTGGAAGTCCTAAAGAAATTAGGATCCCTTAGAGCAAGTCTTATTTTAACGAATTTGAATACTGTGTTTTTGTCTTTTAAACACTAAGGCTTTACTAACATGCGCAAGATTGTACCCCTGTGATCTGAAGATCTCATGGTATCCATTAGAATGCCTTAGTACTGTTCTTTTTCTTTACTTCCCACTCAGAGGCATGGAGATTGCTTTAACATCTCCACAGAAGAGTTTATACAATTCTAATAGCTGCTTATTTAAGAAAGGAATAAAATTTAATTATTTTTAGTTTCAGAAGAAAAATTTCTATTGTAGTCTCTTTTTAATGTTTATCTTCTTCTTTATAACATATTCATGCTAATCTGAGAATAATTGAGAATTTGTACTATATTTTAGGTTAATTGATTGAAGCATACACCTTACTTTGAAAAATTTGGGATTGCATATTCTAAAGATTCAAACGTCAGAGTCTGGTGCCAATTTAGTTCATGAAACCGGCCTCACAGACAATGAAGTTAGATATCTCCTTGAAAAATGAACTCAGGATATCACTTATTTGTTCAGTCATAGGGTAAAGGCCTTTCAAATCTAAATCCTTCCATCTCTGTGGGGAAATGCCCTACAGGTTTAAATATGAAATATCACTACTCTTTCGGTTCTATTAATAATACATGGACAGATTTGGGTACACTTAAGTCTAATTAGGAGGAACATGAAAATAACTAAATGGGCAAAATACCTGTACTGCATAGTTTCGTCCTCAGACGTGTGTGTGTTTGGGGGGGAGACAGAGACAGAAATACAGAGAGAGAGATGGTGAAACAGCAAGAGAGACAGAGAGTAAGAATTTCCGTACTGCAGAAAATTAAGCAGTACAAAAAAAAAAATAGGTGGGTATATTTCCCAGCAAGGGAAAGGACCTTTTTTTAAGAACTCCAGGTCCAGAGATACTGTACCTGGGAGCACTATTATTCATGTTCTCTAAGCCTGGGCTTTTTCTCTAAATGCAGAAGCTAAAAGATGGGCCTATGATAAGTAATATTTAAGCCTGATTTTATTTTATTGTTGCACACAAGATTCTGTGAATTCCTTAATTCATTGCCCAATCTAATTACAGCTTGATTTCTCAGAGGGAAAATATATTACCCTATCTTCTCAGGTTACTTTTGGATTATTATCTCCTCTGGCTACAGCAGTGCTGGGATGGGAACTACAGCCCAGTTATTCCTAGCATTTTAGTCCCCTACATATTGGATACTGAATACTGCTGTAGATTTGATCCTCCAGCATTCATGCGTATTGATCATGGAGACTGGCAGATGGGATGTGCTTCTTCAGCCTGGATGTTGTGAACACATTCACAACGTGTATTCACAGTAACGCACCTTTGTGGTTCGTGTATTAAAGTTGCCAGGAAGGGTTCACATTTCAAACTCCTTGGCTTTACAGCCCTATGATGATTGTAGAAAAATAAAACACTCTGCAGCCAATTTTTTTCTGAAACATTTTGATATATAATTATCATCATCAAAAAGTGTATTTTCAACCCTGTGTGTTCTTTATTGAGTGCTGCTTAGAATTTTTTTTTTTTTTTGGACAAATCCTCCGTGCTTCCCTAGGAACACTAGTTAATGGCGAGGTGGGTGCTGACAAAGGAATCGGTACAGGGGTTCCTGTCTTGGAGAGGAGACCGAGTCTAAGCAAAGAGCTACGAATGGCAGAGAAAAAATCGTGTCATTCCTTCTGTTTCTGCTCTCTCTTTTTAATCTCTGTGACTCTCTTTCCTACCTCCCTGCCTCTGATTCCAGATCTACCTCTCCTCTTACTACACCTCCCTTTGTAAACCCAGACACACACTTCTAGGACATTGGAAACAGCTCTCTGTGAAGTGTGCGCCCTTTCTATGTGTCCAGAAAACGGTCTCAATAACACGAGGTTCTAAGTGTTCTGTCTGCTGTCCCCACATCCAGCATCCTTTGCAGCTGCCTTCAGAACCATCCCTCAAAGGTGGCTCTGAGGACTTGGGAAGTCTAAGGTTTCTGCGGGGGAAACACAATCGCAGGAGTGAAGCCGTAGTCTAACCATAGCAGAACAAGCCCTGAGATCCGTGCAGGGGACCTGTGTGCCCCTTGCCACCTGCAGACCACCACCTGTTCCCACTCCGGTGACTTAGATGCAATGTAGGACTCAGCCGGGGTCATGGGCCAGAGGGACTTCCTGGTTTCCAAGGTTTCCAGTTACTCAAAGGTATCTTTATCATAAAGCTACTGTTTTCCTTTTTAAATTAAATTTGCTACCTTTATTTTTTAAGTTAACAGTCAGTGACCAATTTGGCTGTGCTTTTGTGAAAGGCATTTTTTTTTTTTTTTTGGTTAAAGACATAAAGCTAAATATAGACCACTTTTATAGACACTGGGTAAGATTTTTATCTATTTGGATAAGATTTTTAAAAAATTAATCCCAGTTGTACAAAACATAAAACTTGAATTTGTTCATGCCTACACTGCATGAACTTGACTTTGCATATGGTTCTGCAATTATAACTTCAATTGCACAAGGTTTGCTGCATTTGACCAGAGTCAAAATCCCTGCCCTAATGGAACCAAAAACGTCCTAGAACTGTTCTGAGACAATTTTTAATTCACCTTTTAAAAAAAAAGCCTTTGATCAAAACAATTGGAATTTCTGTATTAGTCTCTTTGAACTGCATATGGAGATCGGCATTCAAGCTTATTTCTCCTCTTTTTTTCAGACAAAACTCCAAGAAGGGGGTACATTATGTACTTTTTAAGTTCTTTAGAATGCTTTTTGAAAATGCTTTAAAAGAATTTTCCATGAACTGAAGTTTCATTGCATTTCTGATTGGTGATAAGAAGAACAGTCAAGATATATGCAGGAAAAAAGAACGAAGGAAGGAAATCCTGAAGAGGTCCAAAGTTGATTCAGTATCACAAGACAGATGAGATCCCAGAGAGGTGAAGAGCAAATGAGGCAACAGTTCACTCTAACAAAAGGAAGGGGGTCTTTTTGAAGACTTCTTGCTTAGAAAGTCCAACCATGCTCTGAACTGGACTAGAACGCCAGGCTCAGTGTGACCTGGGTTTGTGACCTGGCTTTGAAGAATTTTGGAGGCCATAACACTTGGCTTGATTTCTGAACAGTATTTAAGGCTGCTTCTTATCTTGTTCATTACACAAGTAGAAGGCTTTTGCTTTCCTTTAACAAAAGTATTTTCAACCTTACAAACACAGATATATTAAAAAAAAAAAGTCCTTTTCTCTATTAAGGACTTTCACTGACAACATTTGGTTTCATTGTGTGCATTAAATCTGTGTTAAAACACAACCACCCAGTGTTAACCAAAACTGCGCTGAGGGACCTCAGATTCACAAGCATATTTTCTTTTAATCAAAGACACCTGGGTGTTTTGAAGCTCTGACTCCAAAAGATTTCTTTCTTTCTTTCTTTCGTATTTATTTATTTATTTATTTTTGATAGAAGACCTTCCTTTTCTATAGCTGGTCCCATCAAAATGCATTGGTTCCCTCCACCCCCAAAGGGAAGAAGTAAACAATATTCATGTAGGGAGAACACGGCTTAAGCGATTCACGGAGTATACAAACATTTACTGGTACAAAATCTTCAACAGGAGTTTTTTGTTAAATTTTTACAATGTTTTCTCAAATCTTCAAAGCTGGCCTTGATGGTTTGCTGAAGTAATTGAATCACTCTTGAGTTGTTTTATATAGGACATCTTATCTTTCTTTCATTACCCGGGCTGTGGCTTCCTTTTCTATTCCCAGGAAATCCATGTACACACTTTAGAAGCCCTCCTGAACATGCTGCTCGCTTCTAACTTTCACAGAACCCTTAGCACCATTTGAATACGAAAGAGATACTGAATAAAAAGCTTTAATCTCTTGTCTGTTAGGCTGCTTTCTGGCCTCTCTTCATCTCCTCCTCTTCCAAGGGCTTTTCTGTGCGAGGCAAGTGAACACTTTCTGTTTAAAATGAAGTGTAATGCACAAGGAGATGCATTCGGCTGGGCTGAGACCCGAAAGCGGCTCCTGGAAATCTCGCCCCCCGTCAAAATTCAGCTCCATGCGTGCCGCACCGCCTTGTGTGTAAGCCTTTGCAGGTAAAAGATTAGTAAAGAGCTCTCCGTGAACAAAAATCATTCAATCAGCAGAATGTACAGGGAGTATCAAATGCGCCCTCCACCTCAGATACCGCGGGGTCTCTCCTCTGATACCTCTTCCCCTCGGTGAGCAGGAACTGCTTGAAAGGGTTTTCTGTTCTCTGCTCTCTTGTCAATTTGAATGCCAGGAAATGAGCCCCCTTTGTGAGATTAATTAATAGCAGGAGCGGATCGGCCGAGCCCCATCGCCACGCAACCGAGCTGTAATTGCTACTTTGTGGAAAGGAAAGAAAAAAAAAAAAAGTTTGGGTTGCAGTTTAAGAAGAGGGTTTAAGGAAAGTTCTTTGAACTAGAGGTCTCAGTGCACTGGATTAAGGCAAGAAGCAAGGAGGCCTTTGAAGTTGGCTAAGAGGTTTTGGAAGGGAAAAAAGTTGGGTGGCAAATGGGAGCTGGCAACATCAAAAGCGCTCGCTAGGTTCCTCACCTGCTCGGCTTCGTCTTCGGAACAGGGACCACGGGCTGGAGCGCAGTGTGGCGGGTCCCCTGGCCGCGGGAAGGAGTGGGTGGGCGGCTGTGTATTCGGGCTGCTGGGTCTACACTGTACTGCAACGCAGGGGCCGTGTACACGGGATGCTGTGTAAATCGAGCCGGACAGCACGTGCAAAATGAACATAAACGATTGCAAAACGGATTTCTCTTCTTCCTCTATGCCACCCTCCCTCCTGAGACCTTCAAAGACGTCTTCAAAAGTTTCTCTGCTTATCTCTTAGCCATGATGTATTGATAAGAAGAAAAAGAGAAATCGTATCCGTACCCTGTCTAGAAATAAGAATTAACGAGGGCCATCTATTCTCAACAGGGGCAATACCGCCCCCAAGGGGGTGAAACTGATTCCTGGGGGCTGAAAGAAAATCTTAGATATTGTAATACTTTGTGGTTCTCTGAAGGGTCGCAGTGTATCAACAGATACATATTACATCTTTGCTAATAAAATTCCATGGGGAAGGGTAATTAGAAATAAAATACGTCAAAAGGGCTCCTTGAAATATAGCATACCTCTTTTTTTTAAAAATCCACCACTCTGAGGATGAATGCTGTATGCAAATTTCTAAAAAGTGGCCTGAATTTCATTTTATATGAATTGTATATTAACCAGAAGTTAACTCAAGCATGTGAATTCCATATTTTGATTTTGTATGGAAGAAGCCCTATCTCAAATATTTTTATACTTCTAAACCTCATGTTAAATTATTGTATTGTCTTACTGTTTGTCAGACTGATGGATGAGACCTACATATTTTAGTAGAAAAGTGTGGCTAGATTTCAACTATCACCATTACAGTTTGTGCATAGGCTCAGATATTTTTGAAAAACAAAAATCAAATTAACTCTCCTCAGGTTTTTTTGTTTGTTTGGTTTTTGGGGCGGTGGCTTCCTTAGAAGTTCTAAACTCAGGATTTTTTAAATGACCTGGCAGATCTAGATGTTTTATAAATACACCTATGCTATACATTCTAACTTTGTATACTTTTTTCTAAGTTAATATGGTTAGGTGTTAATTTCAAATGCTAAGCAATATTTATGGAGAGAAGTTAAAAACTTTTTCTTGGCATTTATTGCCTGGTGGGATTGTTTTAGACCTCTGAAGAGTATTGTTTTCATTTTGAACTCAACTTCCAAGACAAATACATACACTTTTAATTTAACCAAATATGTAAATATTTAAGGATATGCCTTAATAATGAGAAAATCTTGGGTTCCTATGTTTTCAAACTACAACTATGCTGTATTTTTCTCTCATTATAATGACAAGGAAAGTTTGAAAATCAATAGCCAATCCCAGTCTGGGCTGAAAAAACCCAGGAACTCTTCTAGCCTGCCCTGCTAGACACCACGTCTCTGAGCATCACCACCTTTCAGAGTATGTATTCTCCACTGACCTTGAGAAAGACATTTTGGAGGCTTCGCCTTGAGGAAAATTTATATACATAACAGCATGCACAGGCAGCCACGTCTTCTCTTTTCTAGTGTCTCTGTCTGTTGTGTTCAGAAAGATTCTCAGGAGAGCGGCAGTCCCAGCAAAATGTACCTGTGACATTTCAGAGCTTCCTCTTCATTGACATCCAATACCAATTCACGCTGCACAAGCAGGTTGGACCAGCCCAAACTTCAGCCCACAGTGAGCAATCAATACACGCTGTTGACTGACTGCGTAGGTGGACCCAACACCTCAACTCATGGACTTGCCACCTCATTACAGCACCATCTTGGGGGACCTGCCATTTTGAAAGTTTAACAAATATTTTTAATACAATGAGTGAGTGAATAAAGTAGCTAGTGATTGTGAGTCCATTGCCAGAATTCCCAACCCCCAATCTTTTCCAACTTGCAGGCAGGAGCACACACGGCCCTATTTCAATTGGACGCCCGTGTCTAATGGCTCATCTCACTTAGAGGAGACCTTTCCACCCTGTGTACAATAGAAATTACGTAAATATAGAACTATGTACAATATTTGAAATGCATTTCTCACAATAATGCCTAGACCCCAGTCTACGAGCTGTCAAAAAGCTGTACCTAATTATGCTCATTAAGAAAAACAGACAGATATTCAGTTACCTTCCTGCTGCCAGTGCCGGAAACAAAATAGTTTCCTCTTCTATTATATCAAGTATCTTAGTTTATGCCACGCATGTTAAAGTTTACCACTCCTTGGGGCTTGCAACTGCAACACATTTCTTAGCTACCTGGAGGATTATAATTGTGTGTGCACATCAATTACGGATTGGATTCAGCATTTTCAGATAACTTCCCAAATCACAAAGAGAGCACAGTGGTCTCCTGGCATTTCCAGGCCAGTCTGATTACAGGTGTAGTACACGCAGCCTTGTTAGCTTTCCATGACGAGGGCATCCTTCCCTTCTGGGTCTCTGGGAGAGGCACTGACCATTGCTTCTCACTAACAATTTCTTCCCGTTCCCCAGAGATGCCTTAATGAGCCCCTTGGACATGGCCAAAGGCAATCTCGTTCTCTGGGCCAGTGAGGTGAAAAGCCAAAGCTTTACCTACCAGGCAAGCAATAATTAATAAGGTGTCTTTGATTCATCTCAATTCATTAACAAAGTTACAAGTTGGGCGGCCTTAAAGAGTACCGTGTAAGGCTGTCATTTCATTTGCAGGCATTGAAGGAAACGCGTGTGCCGAGGTATGTTAAAAAAATTAACTTACAACGAAAATAAATGAATGTAGAATACTAATTGGGAGAAAGCAACTGACAGATACTGCAAAAGATTGATTTTCGGGAAAACGGAGAAATCTGTTTTCTGTTTGTTTTAAGGACAGGAAATGAATGCTGATTAGAAATGTATAGGCAGCTGCTGCTAGGCAGCATTTGGTAATGTTTTCACTGGATATTTGATTCGTCTAAGACGTTCCTAGATTTGATGCCAGTTATCAGAGTTAGTTTTGGTCTAATAGTTAGTTGGACTTTCTTGGCTACGCGGCTCTTAAATCACAAGCGTTTGCCATGCCTCCCTACGGAAAAAGGAACTAAACCTGAGCGTCGCTTTGCCACAGAAGGAAATGCCTGCTTTAAGGAGTGAAAAGGAACCTGGTCAAATTTCTGTGGGCCTATTTTTTTCCTAAGAAACTTGCTGTGAACTTGAGAAATGGTACCCATTTGGATTTGTAGGCATATTAAAATGCTACTATATTGTTTCTTAATTGTGTTGTCTGGAAATATATATATATATATATATATATATATATATATATATATATGTATATATAGAGAGAGAGATTATAGATATATATGCACATGTATCCTCTTATCTGGGATAAAAGCACAAACCAAACAGAACAAAAGCCATACTCCTAAATAAGAGATGTGAGTTTTCAGAGTGTGTTAGAATGAAGCCACTCAGAGAAAGGAAGGGAGTACTGATGGCTCTGGGCGCAGGGAGGCTGTTCCATGTTCCCACCATCCCCTGGAGTTGGGGGAGGGCGCTTCTCATTTGCATATGTTGTGTTACAGTCGTGCCCCAAGCCTGTCTCCACAGTGAATAAGGTTGCCTGTGGAAGGCAGCTTGGGGCAGGCAGAAAGGCTACGGCACAGTCAAGCTGCTTCCCTAATCAGCTTTGCTGGGACCACCGCGTGATGGCCTCTGTGAAGAAATTTAGATGATAATATACAGCATCTCCTGGAACCGTGGATACAGACGGGCTGGAGTCGAACTATTCTAATCCTTCATGGGAATTCAGGAAGTGCAGGCGTGAGATTGTAGTGACATCTAAAGGCAGACTCGTCAACTCGTGCTGCACTTCTGCCCTGCTAGTTCCTTTGCACAAGTGTTCCTCATCAGAGCTTCTGACAAATTTCTCCTAGTATCTGCATGAAGCAATTTTCCCTCGGGTCTTCTCTTTTCTCAGTCTACTCCTTTTGGGAGCGGGAATGTTCTTGCCACCTGCGAAAGCCTTTCTCGTGTTCCATTTTCCATCACTTCTGGCACGGCTGCTATGTTATCTTCTCCTCTGCACCTGACACCCTTCAAACTCCTTTGACCTTATGTCTTGAGACCAAACCAGCCTTAAGCACACAAGCCACACCTTGGGTGACAGCCTCCACTGCCATGGGGCCCAGATGCAACCTCATACTCCCGCCTCTGCCTCACCTCCCTCCTCTACTTTCCCGGAGCAGACAGGATGGTCCAGAGTTTGTGTGAGTTTCCTCTGAAGGGGAGACGCTGGCCAAGCCATGCACTGCTATTGGGAATTGGATATGACTGTCTTGCCAATCAGGATAAGGAAATATGCATTTTTTATGATGTATGCCCACCTATGAACTGTGTGCCCTTTTCTCCCTTAAATAAAATGACCTTTTCTTTAGCCAGGTCGGTAGGCTTCTTTCCCTGACTCCATCACAAATGGCAGGAACATGACCTTTGCCATGCTGCAAGGGGGCCAGCCTCCCACCTCCACTTCCGCAAGCATCCTGGCCATGGACAGTTCAGCCACATCCTCTCTCATTACAAATGTGCCCCTGCATCTCTTGTCGAGCAGATTAATGTATCCAAGATGTCTCATGCTTTGATTTGGCTTTACCATCCTTAACAACCAGATGCATGGCATTGTTAAATGCTTACAAGGGCAGGGAAATCAGACCATGTACACAAGGCAACAGGGTATTTTGCATGCAGGTGATCCCCAACAATATTAGAACCTGAATGTGTTTTCTTAGCTCTCCATTGAAGGGATGGGAGTTTTTCTTTTCTGCTCTTTTCTTTTTAATGGTCTTGATGAAAGACCTATAAAGTTGAATTGAATGGTCGGAAGATAATAACTCTGGTGGTAAAGGTCCCTGCCTTGTCTGCCACCCTGCCCTGGCAGTAATCCTGGCTTTGGGGATCTGAAATTTCCTAAAGATGTATTAGTGTCGTATACACATGTGCTCTTGTATGCTTATAATCCCTTTCACTAGCTTCTTAGCTGCATGCTTTGTATTTAAATTTTCCTTCTGACCAAGTAAATCCCTTTGGATGAAGTGACAGGATCTTTTCAGCACCCATGGCTGGTGACAGCTGGTGGAGAGACTCTGAAAGCCTGCAAAGTGTTCCTTCCTTGCTTTCTTCAAGACCAGTGCCAGCCACCAGCTGAGCGATTTGTTAGCTGTCCCTTCAGGCATCCGTCAGCTGAAGAGGTTCACAGTAAATGCTAAAGAAGTATAATAGATATTAATATAAAAGACAATATCTGGGCTTCTGGCTTAACCATGTCTTTAATTAGGTACTTATTTATTATATGTGAACATGAAACCTTTTCATTAATTCTTGTGTAACCCTTTATTAATACTGTATGAAGTATATACTGGCATCTGAAATGCAGTGAAAACCAGGCTTTGAAAGCAATAATTGCCGATAACCTTTGAAAGAACAGCTCCCAGGGCCAGATGCGTGCTGTTTCTCCTCCTTTGGTGAAGTTTCCTTGTGAATATCTAACTTGTAATACATTCTGTTGTTTTACATGAATATCGAAGGATGTCCTTTTTGGAGGAGGGGGTCCTTTCTGGCAAGGTGCCATTGTTAGATTAAGTAATGAGGTAATGAGAAAGATTCAGACTAAGCAAGAAACTAGACCTTAAATTAATGCAGGCGTTAGCAGTAAGTTGGCCCTTATGTGGAATTCTTTGATTTCAAACTTACCTAACCAAATGTCATTTCTCTATTTGTTGAAAAAGCCAAACAAAATAATGCTCTCAGGGAAACAAAGGTTATTATTAACCACTTAAAAGCAACAATTAGCTGTTGTGAAATTTTTTGGTAAGTTTAAATCTCCAACATACATAAACATCTTCCTAGAAATTAAAAATTTGCTCACAAATAAAGTGAAAATAAAATGCAAACTGAAGTGTCACTTCTAAAGATGGCTGGTTATTGACTCACTTTTACATAGCCGCCGTTTGTTTTTGCCTTAATTATTCTAAGTACGAAGAGAAAGTTGAGAGACTGTTTTATCGTTGGCATCGACATATAAATATTCCTAGAAGTTAGGATTTGAGGGAAGAGGAAGATTTGTTGTTGTGTGTTCTATGACACAGAGCGTAGACTAAATCAAAGGAATGGTTATCCTAGAACCTTGAGAAGTTCTGCTGGAGACAATACTTTGTCAATGTAAAATGAATGGCAGATTCCAGCATCATTATTCTGGTTTGGCAACTAAATAAAAACCAAAACTTCCCCATATATATATATATATATATATATATATATATATATATATATATACACACATATACAGGCAGATAGAAATGTGCGTGTGTATATTTTGCATTTTCTAATATTTCTCAAATTGCATTTCTAATATCTTTTAAACTGACAGAACTTTCTACTAAATGAATCTGACTATTTTAAGAAATTGAAATACTCTATTTCATGCTATGGTTAGGTTTTAAAAAAGCTACTGCATTTGAAAATGTACTGAGTCAGAGATGAGAAAATTACTACAAAAATAAAATGTGATGGGTCATCTTATTTTACCTTACAGTTTGAGGTTACTAACAATATATTAGCAGCAAAACAGATTCTGTGACTTTTACTGAAAGACAAGGACGCACTTTGGAATTTGAAAACCTACATTTTCTTTTTTGTCATTCTGCATTTAACATGCCACGTTTCCTTAAGTCTGAACCCCTGAGTGGAGGGAGGGGTGCTGCACAGAGTGGGGAAAAGGGAATTGGAGACTTCTATAATTATACATATGTTATTTCCAAACCCGGAATACAGGCACTCTGCAAAACATCAAATGATGCCTTTTTTTGGAATATGAGAAAAATTGCTAAACTCAATGATCCTAGTGTGCTACAAGGATATTAAATAAACTATTGAAAGAATAAGATTTCTCCTATAATCAATTAAAAGCAAGCAATCTGCTTGCTGAGTTTGTTGTATTGTTGTCTGAACCAAAAGTGCACATGGGCTTTCAGATATTCAAGTAATACAACACTGTTTTGTGTGTGTGTGTGTGCCTGATGAATTATTAATTCAGGGCTTGCGTTGGGCTCACCAGCTACTCCTGAATCCCTATTAGTAAGTCGCAATTTGATGTGTCACAATGAAGGTGAAGAAGATGCCTAATAAGACTATAATCTATCCATCGGCGTGCATACATTGATATCTGCTTCTTGATCTACTTCCTTTTGCACTGGATAAATTATTTTAAATGGGTTTTGTGTTTTTATGTAAGAAATTGCTTGGATTTTTGTTTGTTTTGTTTTGTTTGGGCTGCTGTTAGGGACATGCATGCATGCGCACATGGGTATGTTTTAAAGGGCAGTTTTATGTGCTCTAGTTTTATTGGTATTTCTTCGCACCAGATATTCAGATGCAGTATACACACACATATGTGTACTGCCTACCTGTATGTGTGGTGTCTGTTTACATTTTCTGTCATGTAGTCATTAAGCACACAACGTAGCCTTAAAGGATGTCAAAACTGACAGCCCCGGCATGATGAATGATGCTGTGCTAGACTGATTCTTACCAGGTGTGGTGTGAAGGGAATTCAAATGCTCTTCAGAGCTCTTATTTGTGTGAGTAAAGTTTTGCTTTTCTGTAAGTTGTGTTTTTGTTGAGGGGGGAGGGCTTCTGCACTTGTACTCTTAAACCCTTTTGTAAGATGTATTAAGTATTTGAAGTAAAAAGAAAATATGGAGGTTCCCCCCAGTATGTATATCTGATGGATCTTATCCATTTTTAGATCACCTCCACTTCAACAAACATCTAAGCAGTCTCAAGTTATCAGGATAAATATTTTCAAAGACTTAAAATTTCTGATTCTGGGGCTTCCCTGGTGGCGCAGTGGTTGAGAGTCCGCCTGCCGAGGCAGGGGACACGGGTTCCTGCCCCGGTCCTGGAAGATCCCACATGCCGCGAAGCGGCTTGGCCCGTGAGCCATGGCTGCTGAGCCTGCGCGTCCTGAGCCCGTGCTCCACAGCAGGAGAGGCCACAGCAGTGAGAGGCCCGCGTACCGCAAAAAAAAAAAAAAAAAAAAAAAAAAAAATTCTGATTCTGTTGTCACTAATCTTTGCAGTATACAAGGGGCCCCACTGACACCCTTAACTGGGCAGAAGTGATTACTACCTGTCTGAATCCATGAAAACACCAAGCCAAAGTTAGAATTTCATTTAAATATTAATTAACTAAAATTAACTTAAATATTTAAATTAAACTTTTATTTAAATATTTTGAGCCAGCTACAAGTTCGAAGGGATGAAGACAACATTCTCTGACCGCTCTGCGTACAATGCCGGGTCTCTGAACTAACTCTGAGAGCTCAGATCAGCCCCTACTGGGCGGTCAACACAAAAGAGTGGGGATCTGCCTGACAGCCTTGAGGTTGTCCCTCCCAAGCTTGTCGTGTGGCTAAGTGACACTCAGAGCCCGAGGCAGTCCTGAGCATGAACCAGGGATGCTGCTACCGGTGTGAACTTTGCTCATTTTCCATCATTGAATTCAATGTCTTCAGATCAAAAAGAACTTTTCTGTCTTTTTGACCATTTAAGGTGGGAATGACAGAACTAAAGAGGTGAATCTAAGGTCGGCACAATTCCACAAAACTGGAGGACCGGCCTCAGGATGTTGTCAAATACAATCTGTCATCAACAGAGCGAAACTGGCAATTTAAGTAATCAGTATACCTGAGGGATAGGGTTCTAACTTCACCCATGTCTTTACTGATCTTCCCAAATCATACTGGGTTAACTCAGCCTTTGAGTATAGATGGTCTGAAAAGCTTGTCCCATGGTCTGCAATAAACTATGTTCCTCACCAAGTTTCCAAAGAAAATTATAACACAAAACAACAAACCCAATGTCTAAGATATTTACTGCTTTGGTTTGTCTTCAGAGTTTCATAAACGTATATGAATATACGTATATGAGGTTTAATATACATATATGTTTATGAGGTATATTATATATGAGGTATATAACATATGTATATGAGGTATATAATATATGTATATGAGTATATATATATACCTCATTCCAACAAAATACATCGGTGCAGTTTGTGAAAGTTGACTGTGGTGATTTGACCATCTTTACTCAGCCCATGATATAACTCTTTTACGGACACTATTCAATCCCAACGGTCAGATGCTGAGAGAGATTTTCAGCAACTGTAGTTGGACAATACTCAACACAGACAATGTAACATCACTTCTTACACTTTTTCTACTACATACCTCCTATTTGGAGGACTTGGGTATCACCCAAGGGAATCACCTGGCCATCATCAGAATTTCCCATTACATGTTTTCTTTGTCATTTATCTTGACTTTTTCTTGGTTATCCCTTGTCTCAACCCTGCTGCCTGATACATAAGCACGATGTGCCCCGACCATGCCCATCCTTAATCCCGTAACTCTGTGTACCCGTTTCCTCAATTTTCCTTGCCAGTTCTGTTTCCTTTGCCTCCTGGTTATCCTTTCCATTGCACCCTTCTGTGCCACTCTGGCCCCAGGAGCATGTGGCTAACCACTAAGTCCTGTTTGGGGGATTGTCCGGTTAGGCAAGAGACACTAAACCAGTCGTCAGCCCTCTCCAGGGATATGGGAAGTTGACTAAGTGCCCTTGAGCAGGCATTAGAAGTCTGGAAGGAGAGACAGGCAAAAACCTTTGAGTCCATACAATGTTCATAGAATTCTGAGCACATGGGCAACACAATGCTCAGAGCTGGTTGGAGAAAGAGCAAGCGTGATGATGAAAATGCACACAGTGCAGTGTCCAGCTACGGCAGTGGTTTCAGAATATAGGGAGAGGGGGCTTAACTTGCATGTCTCAGGAAAATATTGGGGTCCAGAAACAAATCATCCATGTGTTTGGTGGAGTGAAGCTCTTAGTAGGAAAATAAAAAGCAAAAGCCCAGAATATATATTATGTGGGCACAAAATAAAGGTTTGTGGACAAAGAAAAACGCTGCATATTCTCATCAAAGAGTAAAATTACGGAATGTCTGTGATAAATTGTCCAAATGGGATCCATTTAGAAGGAAGAGCTGCTACTAATAACTATGCTGGGACAACAGGTGTACTCTGGGACCACCCAACACACAAGTATATATTTTTACCCTAACTGTATCTCATTTCACAGATATACAATGAGAACCTACAATGTGCTGGATTTGTGGTGTAGAGGTGGGCGGTTTTGTCCTCATTGTCAGGTGTCTCTCTGGAACTTGCTAGAAACCCACCCTCCAGGGTGCCATGAAAAGGTGTTCACAAGGAGGTGTCTCATTGGAGACAATCCTCTACCAAATCCCCCGAAGAAGGTGCCGGGGAAGCTGCTAGCCACTGGGTGACCCTGGCCACCATGTGGGGCAGGGACCCTGTGAAGAGGCTGTACCTACTGCAAAGGCCAGGCCCTTGGGAAGCTGGGAGCACTGCTGAGCCTGCCTGCAAGTCCGCTGGAGCTAGAAATCAGAACGCTCTTCTCCTGCAGGGTCTCCCCAGCACCCTCTACTGACAAAACTGAACGTTGCGCTAGCTGACAGAAGAACAGATACTTAGAGGGCCCAGATCCACTTTCATGCATCAGGCCGTGAAGGGAAAATTTAGAGCTGAGAGCATTACATAGGTACCTGACCCACACAATGAAAGCACATCATCTGCAGACCTACTCCTCAGGGGCTTCTCCTTTGAGTGTTTCGGTTTTAGGTTTTTCTAGTAGTTACTTGTAATACTACAGGCAGACCTCAGAGATATTGCGGGCTCTGTTCCAGACCACTGCAGTGAAGCAAATATTGCAATAAAACAAGTCACATGAATTGTTTGGTTTCCCAGTGCATATAAATGTTATGTTTATCCCATACTGTAGTCTATTAAGTGTGCAATAGCATTATGTTTTTAAACAAGTACACACCTTAATTAAAAAATACTTTATCGCTAAAAATTGCAAAACCAATTACAATAATAAGATCAAAGATCAATGATCACAGGTCACCATAACAAGTATAATGAATTTTAAAAGTTTGAAAGATTACAGGAATTACCAAAATGTGACACAGAGACACAAAGGGAGCAAATGATGTTGGGAAAATGACACCAACAGACTTTGCTCAAGGGGGGGTTGCCATAAACCTTCAATTTGTAAAAAGTGCAATATCTGCAAAATGCAATAAAACAAGGTATGCCTGTAAGCTATTTGTAATTCTTGCCAAATCAATGTTAAGCATTATCTACTAATACTTTACTATGAAAAATGACAAACGTGGCCCACTTTGTCATCCCAGTGTTTCTTCATCATGACTGCAGTGACCTATAAAATTTTAAACAATATACTTGAGCTTTATTTCCACCTGTCATCTTTGGACAGTATTTTGTGACTCTGCACTATCAGAGAGCTGTCAGTGCCTATATACTTTCTTCTACTGACCCTCTCCTCATTAGCACAGCCAACTGAGTTCTCTCAGTCTCAATGCTACTTTTACATTCCTACTATTACATTCTTTTTTAAAAAAATTATTATTATAATTAAGTCACCTGTGCTTTGTCTGGAGTTGGTTTTGAAAACTGAACCCAATGAACTGCACTTTCAATGTTATGATTATGTAAATGTTATTCATTGGAGTATTATTTATGGGCTCTTGGAGACATGATTGTAAACTTAAGAGCAAATATGTAAACATTAAATGAGAAAGGTACTCTTCTTAAGGTCATATAGCCAATAAAACTTGGAGTTTTCTGGAAACCTTCTCAAAGTTATAGTGAGTGATGGAGGTGGGATGTCTCAAATCTAATTCTAATGCACTGATATTGAACACAATGCTGTACAGTAAAAAGTGCAGATGATGAGATTTTAGTCATAGAAAAGTAATTTATGTTCATAGCATTAAGTCAGGCAATATTGAGATGTCCATATGTTCCCATATGTATCCATCCATACCAGTGTCTGTGCTTACAGAAATATACTCATGTTTTGAGTTTGGGTTTATTTATTTTATTCTTTTTTAGAAAAAAAGGATTATACTATGCATATTATTTTTTAAAGCTTTTTATTTTGAAATTACTTTTTGATGAACAGATGGGTTCCAAAACTATCACAGAGTGTCTTGCAAGTCTTTTACCTTATCCTCTAATCCTAACATCTCACATGATTGGGGCATATTTATCAAAACTAAGAGTCTATTAGTTAACTAATAGACTAATATTAGTTAACGCTAACTGTTTAACGTTAACTAAATAATAGACTTTGATTTTCCACTGCCTTTTTTCCCACTAATGTTCTTTTTCTGTTCCAGGATCTGCTCCAAGCTACCATGATGCATTTACTTCATTTACTCTTCTCCCATCTGGAATAATTTCTCCATCTTTCCTTGCCTTATATGACCTTCACACTTTTGAAGAATCCAGGTCAGTTATTCTGTAGAGTGACTCTCAATTTGAATTTGTTTCATATCTTCTCATATGTAGGCATGTTTATGGCTCTAGGGCAAGACTGTTATAGAGGTGAAGTGCCCACTCAGTGCATCCTATCAGAGAATATTTGATATAAACATGATTTATTACTGGTGACATTAGCTTTGATAGCTTGGTTAAAGTGTTGTCTGCCTGATTTTCCACTGCAGTTACCTGTTTTACTTTTTCATACTCAGTTCATTACAAGTGACTTATTAAGTCCAACCTTCACTCAAGAAAAGTGAAATTAATTTCCATCTACCTCCTGAAGGAATTTCAAAGTACCTGTGGGCCCACGTTAATAACAATGCAGTAATAACGTATATTTAATGGTGATATTTGAAGGCTATGTAAACGCCCTGATTCTCCTTAAAGTTTGGTCAGCAGGTTTGCCTGGAGTCATTGCTGCTATTGGCCTCCAATGGTAACTTTCTATTCTCCTCATTCCTGGGTTCGCCAACTTCCTGTTGGATTTTGTTTTTAATGTGCATACAATAAAACTTATTTTTATGGTGTAGAGTTCTACGGGTATTAAAAAATGCACAATCGTGTATCCACCATCCAGTACAATATAGCAGTGTCATTCCTGTGAAAATTCCTCTATGTAGCCTCTTAGTAGTCAGCCCTTCCCTCTTGCCTAATTCCTGGAAACCACTGATACATTAATCCTCTCTGCAGTTTGACGTTTCCAGAATGCCCTGTAAATGGAACCCTAGGATATGTAGACTTTGGTTCTGGCTTCCTTCACTTAACAAAATGAATTTGATATTTATCCATGCAGTAACATAAACCCATAGTCTGTCCTTTACATTGCTGAGTAGTGTTCCATCCTATAGATGGGCCACACTTTGTTTATCCATTCACGTGATGAAGAACGTCTGGGTCATTTCCAGTTTGGGGTTATCATTAACAAAGCTCTTCCAAACATCCATGTATAGGCTTTTGAGTGAATGCATTTTTTAATTCATTCAAATAAAAACTAGTACTAAGAGTGCTGCACCCTATAGGAGGTGTGTGTGTAACTTTATGAGGAAAATGTCAAACTTTTTCAAAGTGGCTCTACCCATCTGCATTCCCTCCAACAATGAATGAGAGTTCCTTTGGCTTTGTATCACTGGTAATGTCAGGTTGTTATGGCTGTGGAGTTGTTTAGTTCTCTTTTGCCATTTTTATTAAGTGTGAAATGGTATCCAATTGTAGTTTTAATTTCCACTTCCCAATGACTAATGAGGCTGAACATCTTTTCATATGCTTATTTGCCAAACATATACCTTCTTTAATGAAATTGTCTATTCAGAATTTTTTTTCTCATTTTGTTGCTTTCTTTGTGTTGAGCTTAAAGGGCTCTTACTATGTTCTGAAGACAATCCACATATTTCTTTTTGTTTAATTCCATTATTGTCTAAGAACCTGCTTTGTATGATTTACATTCCTTTTAATTGTCAAAGGTGTGTTTTGTTAACTGAGGTATAACTTATTAATGGTGACTTTTCAATGTGCACTTGAGAAACATATGCATTCTTTTCCCGTTGCAGGGAGTGTTCTATAAATATCAATTGGTCACATTGGTTGATAATGCTGATCTCGTCATTCGGATTTTTCGATTTCATACCTACTCATTGTATCAATTACTGAAAGACAAGTGTTGAGTACACTAACAATATATATGGCTTTGCCTAGTTGTCCTTTCAGATCTGTCAGTGTTTGCCTCATGTATTTGTAAGTCCTGTTCTTAGGTGCATACAATATAGGATTGTTATATCTTCTTGATGAAATGATCCACACATGATTAACATATTATTTACTGTTATTTTACATTTTCTGTGTGGTACTTGTCACACTTGTGTCGTATCTGAGTCTGGTTCTGATGATTGTTTTGTCTCTTCAGATGGTGGGAGTTTCCTGTTTTCTTCCCCAAGCCTCAACAAGAGTCTATACGTTCTGTAAGGCAGCAGATTTTATTTTTCTTTCCCCTTCTGTGAATTGCTGGTGGGTTCTTGGATGAAAACCCTGAAGTCTGCAGCCTCACACTAGCCCAAACTCTCACACTAGCCACACTCAGCCCTTAGGATTTCATGAAAAAATTTTAGTTGAATCTTCTTACTGAACTAAGGTGTCTAGTAGTGTCTGCCCCAGGTAACAATTACATGAGCCTCATTTATCCTGCAAGTACCTGTCTCTCCCCAGATTTCTTGTTGGCTGTTTGTTCTACAAAGTCATTTCACTGATGGGTTTGATGAAAATTTTTAATTTACATTTTGTCCAGCTTTTTTATGTTGTTGTATGCAGTGGCCATTTTCAATTCTCCTACATCTCCAAGATGAAACTGGAAGTCTTATATTCTACATATTATTTTTAACTTGTTTTTTTTTCTAATTTGAAATATCATGGATATAGATATATTTCCATTGAAATATCAGTATATGGAGATTTAGCTTAATTTGTTTAAGTAGATGCATAACACTCTGAGTATGCACAGTACCATAATGTATTTAACGAGTCTCCTATTGATAGGCAGTCACGTTTTTAATAAATTTTTCATTCGTTTTTTTTCCTCCTTACTAACCTTGCTGCTTGTTGGCTTGTTGGGACATTTAAACTGTTAGGCATTGAATTGTGTCCCCCTAAAATATATGTTGAAATCCTGCCCATCATCAGTACCAATCAATGTGATCTTATTTGAAAATAGGATTTTTGCAGATGTAACCAACTTAAAATTAGTTCATTAATGTGAGCTCTAATCCAATAGATGGGTGTTCTTTTAAGAGGGAAATTTCATGTAAGACAGAGACACAGTCCGTGTGACAACAGAGGTGAAGATCGCAGTTCACTCTCATTATAGCTTTTGATTCTTGCTGGACCATGAATACAGCTGTTCACTGTTTCCCAAGGAAAGAGTAGTTTTCCCTTGGAAAACAGCACTAGATATTTCCCTGTCTTTTGTCATTACTTGTTCTCAAATTCTGTACCTCTCTCCTCTTAGTCAGTTGTGTGTGTAAAGTGGGTTTCAGTGAACTTCTGGGGCTGACTTCCCAATAGAAGAATAGAATGGTACTGAGGCAAATAAAGTGGTTATGGAAGTGACAATGATACTCATCAAATACTCTAACTATGCCCCTGAATTTCTCAGCTGCCCTGGGAATCCAGGTGACTACTTTTTCCAGCCAATGGGCCACGGGCAGAAGTGCCACGTGTCACCAGCGTGTATTGTAAACTGGCAGGTCACTCCCGAGATGCCTCTTCTGCCACAGCAACTGAGGAGGCTTCCTTTTCAGGATTGTAAAGCTAGAAGACAGGAAAACCCTTTCTACATCTCTGAATGGGTAACTCTATTTGTACCAGACAAGCAGTATAAGTGAAAACAAAACTGTGGAATGATATTTAACTTCAGCATGACCTAGCCTATCCTGACAAACAAGAATACAAGGAGTAACTTTATTCAAAACAGGAAAGCAGGTACAATGATAGCTTTACCTATTGAGCATGAAGAAGCAGATCTTAACCCAATAAGAAAATCAAGGAAGGCATCACAGAGTAGAGAGCATCTGAGTTAAATTTCAGAACTTAAAATCATGTGTCGTTTTACACTTGAGATCTCAGAGGCCCAGAATTGCCCTCAATCATTCAGTTAATAGCAACATAAAGACCAATCCCTACAGCCTCTGAAATAGTACTTTCAAAGAAAATTGTGGTAAGAATTTATTCATTTAAATAGTGTTGATTACACAGACATCAGAATTGACCCTCTGCAATTCTTAAAGATGATAGGAAATGAGAGGAAATAGCTATTTGAAGAAACTCCTTAGTGAGTACAAAACACTGCCCTCCTCTTGGCCACAGATGATTTTTTTCTCAGGATCTCTTCGAGTCAGATTTTCTAACAGTACATCTCAACTCCATCACTAAAGTATCAAAAAAAGTGAATAAATATATTTACATAGGATATAAATATATATGAGCCATTCATCAGGAAATTGAGATAATCTCTTAAAAACAGCATTTCTACTCATATTGGTCATTTATTATTTCCTTTGAGAAACTTACTAAAAGGCTCAGTATAAAGGGTCTATATTCATTTTCGATAAAATAAAATAAAATCCAGCTTTTGTAACTGGATCTAGGCCATGAAACTCCTCCAATACTTTTCCCTCTCCTATATAATTGTCATTTTGTCATAATTGTCTTGGAGGAAGTGTTTTATTTGTTCAACAAAAAGACTATCCTATGAATGAAAGAAATTGGCAGAGGCTTTTGGTATTAACTACCTGTGTCATTACAAAATTTCCCCAGCTAACATTTCTGAAAATATTTTATAGGTATTTTTGATCAGCCTCTTAAAATGTTTAAGTGGTTTTTTTATGCTTTAGTTATATCACAAGTTTTAACATCATATTGTAAAGTATTATATATATTTATAATATTAATATATAAAATACTTTATATGTATATTTAAAAACCTAATAACCTTACAGAATAAGTAGATCCAGAGCTCATATTCCCAGGACAGTCTTGAGAAATCGCTGGCGTCTCTACAGACTTAGTGGATCCAATGGTATGTATGACAGTCCACAGGTGGGTCCACGATGAAAGTTCATGTAGGTTGTACTCCACAAAAGACTCTTCCCCAAGGGAATAAGTAGAGTCCAAAATCCAGTCCACTCTCTGTTTACCAAGCTTTATTTCCTGGTTAAGCTGGATTAGGTGAGAGGAAGTGGCACTTTACACAGAAAGCCATAGGCTCACTAATCCACGTGCCCCAAGTCGGAGTCCTTCCAGAAGGGTAACATCTTCCCTCATCTGTATACCCCCTTGACAGAGTCAGCAGTGATCTCTTCTATATCTTTAGATCAGAGAGTTCTCATAATGGTTTACAAGTGTGGTGGAATATCAAACCCCATCGACCCTTGAATTGAAAGGGAATTTTTTAGACCAGTCCAAGACCTACCAACAAACAAGACATAGAAAAAACAAAACCAAAAAAACGTAGAAGCAACAGGCACACCTATTACAGTTAGTGGAATTAAACATTAAAGTAACTCAAATTAATATGCTCAAAAAAAAGACTTCTTAAATTTTTAAAGATTAAAAAACATTTAAATGAAATAAAATGGAAACTCTAGAACTATAAAGATACATAGTGTCAAAAATTATGATATTAACAAATGAATTTAACTACAGAGGTATGCAGCTTAAGAGAGAATTAATAAACTGGAAGATAATTCCATAGAAAACACCCAGAGTAAAGCACAGAGAAAGAAGAAAAAAATAGAAGATACTGAAAAAGGCATAAAATTATACATGAGTTATGGTGAAAAATCTAACATGAGTTATTGGAGTCACATAAGGAGGGGAAAGAATGAGGTAGAAGCAGTGCCTGGAGATACCAACAGAATTTTCAAAACTTGTGAGAGATATCAAGCCACATATTCCAAAAGCACTGTAAACTCTAATCAAAATAAATACCAGAAACAAACTAACAAAAACATAAAAAGTAAAAGAAACACATGTAGGCACGTAAGAATGAAATGACAGAAAAACAATGACAAAATGTGAAGAGCAGCCAGGGACCAGGGTGGTTTTTTTTAAAAGTCACAATATCCTCAGAGAAATAGTAATAATACTGGAAGCTGACTTCACAAAAGAGATGGGAAGCCAGGGAAGAATGTGCTCAAAGAAAATGAAAGGAGCTGGTTAACTAGAATTCTGTACCCAGAAAAATGGTCCTTAAAAAACAAAAGTAAAAAAGGACATTTTCAGACAAGAAAACACAGAATATAATATTGGTAAACTCACACACAAAAAGATATTAAAGTGATTTTTTTTTCAGGGAGAAGGAAAATGAACCCAAGTGGAAATAGAAATGAAAGAAAGAATAAAAACAAACAAAAGAGTAAACATGTTGGTAAATCTATAGGAATATTGACTGTATAAAACAATAATGGCAATAAGAATGCCTCGAGGAGTTTGAATATATATAGTTTTAAAATTCATGAAAATAACACATAGGAGAAAGGTAATTAAATTTAGTGAGTTTAGTGAGTTTCCAAACAAAGACTTTGCTTTGTTTGGAAAATGATAGCAATACTAATTTATATTGAACTATAATAAATCAAAAAAGCATGTTTAATTTCTAGATGTGGACATTCATAAAATAATAGTAACAATCTATAAAAAGGAGAAAAGTTGCATAATGCATCCCCTTTCACATATGCAAAAAGAAAATTATTAACTACAGAGACAACCGAAATTATTTTAAACAGAAAAAGTAAAAATAGTGTAAAAGAAATAAAACACAATTGTATACTTCGTAGCTCAGCTGTACATAATATTTGTTAAAATCACAGAATATAGTTACCTAATATTAGTCTAATTACAAGTAACATATTAAGAAGTCATTGAATCATATGTAAAATGTAAACATTAAGGAGATACAGTATAGAAAATAAAGGAATAACAAAATACATTAAAAATATTGAGGTAAAGACCATAAGAAACAGCTAAACGTGTTGAAAATCATTGCCTCTGAGAATCAGGGTAAAGACAGAAGGACAAGTAGATGGTGATTTTTCATTGTAAGACTTATAGAAATATTTTACATTGGTGAAGTAAAAAAATCAAATTAAAATTTAAAATAAATAAAGAAAAATCTTTATCCAAGAACGAGTACCCAAAAAAGCTGAATATTTAAGTAGCTCAGGCAATTAAAAACCTCAAAGGTGAATAAAATTCCCTATTAGATCTTAGTATAAGCAATGGAATGGCTCCTTCATTGAGAACTGCTGCGATGCTTGCAATAAATGAAAAAGAGAAAGAACAACTATTGATCTGAACTTCTCTCTTTTGAGATCAGCAGACTTTTCTTCAAACTAGAAATGTTAGCATAACTGTCGTTTGCACCCTGTGAGAAGAAAGGCAACAGACTAACTTCCTCCCAGAATCACAGAAGCCTTTCAGAGAAAAATCCTTCAAAACTTGTAGGAGGCTAAACTACCAGATTCTCAAAGAGGAAAATAAAGCACATTATAGAAATTTCAGTACATTTGATAGATTCCTCCCAAATTTTTAAGTAATTTGTGAATATTTGAAAAAAAAATAATGATCACAAGTAAGCTACATAGGTTGCTTAATTAAGAAAAGGAAGTCAATTTTTTCTTTAATTACATAAACAAAAATGAATGCTCTCTCTATACAGCAGGTCTTGAATTCTGCAATACATTTGAGAAAAGTCTATTATGACATGCTTAAATGCACATGATTCAGGAAAAGGTGGACAAAACCTGTGGAAAGGTTTACTTAGGAGACAAAAATGTCCACAAGGACTTTTGCCTAAATTGCATTTGCCATGGTGGGTTATTTATTAATTTATCCCACAATTAACTACTGCCTTTCCACAAAGCTAAGCACAATGCAAGACACTAATGGGATAGTAATGAGTAAGCATAGACAAGCTCTCCCATTCATAAGATTACAATTTACAGATGGATGCATATGGTTAAATATATGATAATAATAAATTGTAACAGATTTTATGATATCGATATATAGAGTATGATGAGAGAAGTAAGAAGTGGTTCCCAGAGGAACTGAAATCCAAATGAATCTTTGAAGGATGAACAGGAACAAACATGTACTAGCCTGTTCCTGAGGTGAGATGAGTATAGCGTATCTGAAAACAATCAGAGTACCTTAATATTATCAGCGTGCAAAGTAAACATGGAGTGGGAGACCTGCAGAGAGAAGATGAGAGACAGCATCAGAGGCCAGGTGTGAATAAGACAAGCCACCTTAAGGAGTCATCTCTGGGAGGGCCCTACAGCAGAGGAGTGATGAGATCAGATCACCTTAGAAGGACCGCTCTGGCCACGGTATGGAAAGTGATTTGAAGGCTGACAGCACTGGAATCGTAGAAACATGGAGGAGGTCCCTGGGATGATTCAGACAAAAGTTTAGATGGGGGATGCAGTGATTCAACAGAAGGATTAGAAGGAAGTAGGCAGATTCAGGAGGTTCTTAGGAAATGACTCAGGAGAACTTGGGAACCGATGACTCTGGAATGAGGTGTTGTATCTGTCCTGGGCTGTTCACCTCGATACAGAGCATAGAGGATACATATGAGAGGGACAGTCATGGGTTAGTCTGGGGCATGTGAAGTATCTATTTGGATCTATGTATTCAAGGTGGGGAATCAGTAGACATCTGGATATCAGCTTTGAAAACAGTGAGTAGCTAGAGAATGAAGCTAGATTTCTGGCAGTCATCAGGGTCTAGATAGGAATTAAAGACACAGGAGTAAATGAAATCTCTCAGGGAGGTTTGTGAAATGAGGATAGACCGGGGCTAGGATGCAGAGCTGATAAACACTAACTTTCAGGCAGAGATTCTCAAGGGATTGCTAGAATTAGGATCAAATCTGTGCTTGTTAAATCTTCGAAAGGCTAATCTCTTATGGTGAGACCCACAGGATTTCTATTCATATTCAAGCTTGGCAACCAGTGATCTGAAGATTTGCCAAAGGGAAAAAGATCAAGCAGGAGGTGTTAAAGGAAACAATTAGAAAAATTTAAGGGAAAACAACAGAGGCTGAAATTGTTTCAAAAAGAGGTAGTGGTCAATAGTGACAGATGTGTCCAAAATTTGAGTAGGGAAAAGTTGGGAATTGCTATTGGGTCAAACCCAGGCATTTGGTTGATATCCTCGAGAATGCAGTTTCAGAGGAGCCAGGAAATCAGGAGACAGGCTGCCCTAGGAAATTGTAGGGATGGAGAAGGATGGCAGAGCTGGTTAGAGGAAAATGAGTAGACAAACAGACACGCTCTAGAGGTATGGCTGCACAACGTTAACCAGGGGTACAGAGATGGGAAACAGAAGTGACGCGGGGAACTCTTTACAAGATGGGGGAGACTTGAGTGCTAATGGGAAAGGAAGTGAGAGAAAGTATGTGATTTTGGGGCTCAGCTTGAAGAAAGATGCGGTCCAGAGGTGACGTGGAAAAATTGGTTTCAGAGAGGAAGAACAACAGCCAACAAGTTGTGACCAAAGAGGAGGGGAAACGTTGGACCCCCTGGCATTTGAAAATTTGGTGGCAAGATTTTTCACAGCTCTCTTCAATCAGATGAGTCTACAAGTATTTGGGGGTGGGGGGGGGTTCTTCTTTCTCATTTGGTTTAGTGGCTTTTTGGTACATGTGGTATTTATGCTGTTTCCATATCCATGATTTGGGCAGTTTTTTACAAAACGAATTCAATAGTTTAGGGGAAAAAGAAACTTTTTCAATGCTTTGGAATCAATTATGTAGTATGGAAATTACCTGTTTCTATTTTTTGTTTGTTCCTCTGTTTTTGTGAGTCAACTACAAGTCAGAATAGTCTTAGCTTTGCAATATATGCTTTTTACTAATTCTCAAATATCCCTGATGATTGACTTTTTTTAAAAGAGAAAAACCCTTGAGACGAAGTGAGAGAGTGGCATGGACATACATACACTACCAAATGTAAAATAGATAGCTAGTGGGAAGCAGCTGCACAGCACAGGGAGATCAGCTCCGAGATTTGTGACCACCTAGAGGGGTGGGATAGGGAGGGTGGGAGGGAGACGCAAGAGGGAGGGGATATGGGGATATATGTATACGTATAGCTGATTCACTTTGTTATACAGCAGCAACTAACACAACAATGTAAAGCAATTATACTCCAATAAAGATGTTAAAAAAAAAAAAAGCCCTACCTGTTGTCAATATCTGGCAGAGAACAGACACTCAGTGCACATTTTGAATGAAGAAGGAGACAAATCAGCCCCGTGCCTTCCACATCGCCCTCCAAATACATTCTACCTCTTGTATTTACAGCTCAGTTTCCAGCCGGGAGGCTTGGAGCCACACAAACTATTGGCATAAATTGAATCTCTGCTATTTGCCAGGCATTGTGCTAAGCCCTCTAACTTCAGGGCAATTTTCAGTTGTCCCCAACTCTCTCCTCACCATCTACATCTGCAGATCCCACTCAAACTAATTCTACTCAGAGATGCCCCTGGATTCCTGCCTTTTCTCTCTCTATCCTAGTGATGATACCTTCATCCTCTACCTGATGACCTCTCACCTGGACACCTAACAAGCCTCCGGTGTGAGTCCCCACCACCACAGCCAGTCTCTCCCCACTCCCTCCACCTTTTACATTCCTAGTAAAGTTATCCTCCAAAAAAAATTCAAAATCATTCACATCACTGACCTGATTTTAAAATGTTGACTATTTGTGATTAGTTTGGATAAAATCCCAAACTCCTTAGCTTGAATGGTCCTTATTTCGGCCACACTTCTTATCCACATTCATTCTCAACTCTCTCCCACCCCGCAGACCCTCCACCATGCTCACAGTCTTGCTATTCCCTAACCCTCCCTAGGTCCCTTGTCTCTGCTTCTGCTTAAATTGCCCTTTGCACCTTCATCTTCTCCCAAATGCCTGCCCACCCTTTAAAATCGAGATCAAATGTCACCTCTTTAATGGAACTTCTCTCACATCCCCGCACACAATTATTTCCTATCTCTGTAATGTCACTCATCACCGTGCATTCTTATTCACCTTTAAAATCACTCAAGTTGCTCCTCAAAGCAGGGAGACAGGCTCCTTCTCATCCCCCACTGTGTTCCTGGTACCTAGAAGTGTCACATTCAATCTTGGATTAATTTGCTAGGGCTGCTGTAGCAAAGGACCACAAGCTGGGTGGCTTGGGCAATGAAGATTTACCATCTTGGAGCTCTGGAGTCGGGAAGGCTGAAATCGAGGTGTTGGAAGGCTGGTTTCTTCTGAGGGCTGTGACAGAAGGATCTGTCCAGGCTTCTCTCCTTGGCTTGTACATGATCATCTTCTCCCTGTGCCTCTTCACAACATCTTCCCTCTGCACGTGTCTCTTTGTGTTCAAATTTTCCCTCTTTACAAGGACACCAATCCTACTGAATTAGGGGCTCACTTTGCTCAGTATGACCTCATTTTATCTGATTACATCTGCAAGGACCCTATTTCCAAATAAGTTCACATTCTGAGATCCTGGGGGTTCAATCCATAACAAATGCAACGGATGAATGCTTGTTGAAGTAGTGCATGAGCACACAGTGAAGGAAGAAATGAATGAAGCATCATCACTCTGTCC
Source organism: Stenella coeruleoalba (assembly GCF_951394435.1). Taxonomy (NCBI): domain Eukaryota; kingdom Metazoa; phylum Chordata; class Mammalia; order Artiodactyla; family Delphinidae; genus Stenella; species Stenella coeruleoalba. Next base: position 4,486,913 of record NC_137159.1, read on the forward strand.
TTTGAAATGTACCCCATCATTTCCTTTCCTCCCAAATCCCACCAGCTATTTTCTTCACTCTTTCTCAGGTAACTTTTTATTGATCGCTGCTATATGGCTCTATTTCCCAATCCAGCCTTCATATTTCTGCCATATTATTCTTTTTCAATGCTCTTTACACCAACTCATTTATCTGACTAAGGGTCTCCCACGGCTCACTTTCTCCTCCTGTATCAAGTCTAAAAACACCCTACTTCCTTCTAAGAACTATTCTAATCTGACTCTATCTTATTTATTATAGGTTAGGCAATGTATGGGCTTGGCCTGTGTGCATAGCTACACGAGGCTGGGGGACTCTTGAGAGGAAACGAGATCTAAAAATTGACCACATATTTTAAGTAGGTGAAATCTAGAAGGAGGCCTGGGGGGGTTATGTGGCTCAGCAGGCTGAGCAACACGTCAGAAGAATCTGATGATGAATAAACAGGCAAATGCAAATATAGCATCAGGAGCTCTACACAAAGGAGCAGTGGGTCCCAACAGGCTGGTGGAATCCAGCAATAGGAAATCTAAGGGCAGGTGAAATTCTGAACTGCAGGGAAGCAGACCATACAGGAAAACGTATCTCTGGGTTAAGAAGCACAAGCCACTGGGATACAGTTCAGAAGGAGGGTCCAGGTTTTCTGGTTGAGCCATTAGACCCATGAAAACAAACAAACTACAACCTAGGGCTGGAAGTGTTGAGCACCAAGGAACTGAGGTGAGAGCAAAGAGGACATGGGAACCAAATGAGTCAGCCCAGTTCATTCAAGCTGGGCACAAGAATAATGGAGCGGCACAGGAATGTGATGAAAAACTAGGCTTATGTAATCAATCTTCCCTCCCAACCAGGAAGAAAATATAGACAAATAAAATATTATTTTTGTTATTATTTAACAAATATTTTACACATAAAACAACTGCTATTTAATATTATTTAAAGACTTAAATGTATGATCTGAAACCATAAAACTTCTAGAAGAAAACATAGGCAGTCTGCTCTTTGACACAGGTCTTAGCAATAGTTTTTTAGATATGCCTCCTCAGGCAAGGGAAACAAACAGAAAAAAGCAAATGAGACTACATCAAACTGAAAAGCATTTGCACAGCTAAGGAAACTATCAACAAAACAAAAAGGCTGCCTGCTGAATTGGAGAAGGTATATCTGACAAGGGGTTAATATCCAAAATACACAAAGAACTAATACAACCAATATCCAAAACAAACAAACAAACCGATTAAAAAGTGGGCAGAAGATCTGAATAGACATTTTCCCGAAGTCTTACAAATGGTCAACAGACACATGCAAAGATGCTCAATATCACTAATTATCAGGGAAATGCAAATCAAAACCACAATGAGATATCACCTCACGCCTGTTAGAATGGCTGTTAACAAAAAGACAACAAATAACAATTGTTGGTGAAGATGTGGAGAAAAGGGAACCCTGTACACTGTTAGTGGGAATGTATATAAATTTACGCAGCCACTATGGAAAACAGTATGGAGAGTTTTCAAAAAGTTAAAAATAGAACTACCATACAATCCAGCAATTCCACTCCTGGCTATTTATCTGGAGAAAACATAAACACTAATTTAAAAAGATATATGCACACCTAGTATCATTGCAGCAGTATTTACAAGAGCCAAGATATGAAAGCAATCTAAAAGTGCCCATAGATAGATGAATGGATAAAGAAGATGTGGCACATGTATACAATGGAATATTACTCAGTCATAAAAAGAATGAAATCTTGCCATTTGCAATAACATGGATGGACCTACAGAGCAGTATGCTAAGTGAAATAAGTCAGACAGAGAAAGACAAATGCCGTATCATTTCACTTATGTGTGGAATCTAGAAAACAAAACAAATGAACAAACATAATAAAACATAAGCAGAGACATAGATACAGAGAACAAGCATGTGGTTGCCAGAGGGGAGGGGGATGGGGGAGGAGAGAAATAGGTGAGGGAGATTAAGAACTACAAACTTCTCGTTACAAAATAAATGTCATGGGTATGAAATGTACAGTGTGGGGAATATAGTCAATAATTATGTAACATCCTTGTATGGCGACAGATGGTAACTAGAATTTTCGCGATGATCATTTTGAAATGTATAGAAATATCAAATCATTATGTTATGTACCAGGAACTAACATAGTGTTGTATGTTAATTATACTTCAAAACAAACAAGGAATCTCACCGAAAAAGAGATCAGATTTGTGGTTACCAAAGTGGGGCTGGGGGGAGGGAGGATTGGATGAATGTGGTTAAAAGTTACAAGATTCCAGTTATGAGATAAATACATACCAGGAATGTGAGGTACAACATGATAAATAACAGTGTTGTACACTATATACGAAAGTTTTAAAGACAGTAAATCCTGAGTTCTCATCACAAGGAAAAATATATTTTCTATTTCTTCAATTCCGTACGTATAGGAGATGACTGTTCACCAAACTTATTGTCGTGATCATTTCATGATGTATGTAAGTCAATTCATATGCTGTACACCTTAAACTTCTACAGCACTGTATGCCAATTATATGTCAATAAAATTGGAATAAAAATATGATTTTGAAATTTTAAAAAGATCCACAGCGTTTTATCTGGTTTTAAAAATTTGTGACACAGGGGGCACAACATGACGTGAGGATAAATGTTTCCTGAAATATCAGTAACGTTTTCTCAATGAGTAAGCACAGCAGAGGGAGAAGAAGCCCAGCAGGTCATGAGAAGTAGACACAGATTTCCAGGCTATCTCCACAGTTCCTTGTAGGAGCTAGTAACCCTCTGATGGGCTAAGCCTCTCTTCTCTTATACTTACCTTATATGGTTGTCTTAGAACCAAATGAAGCAACATATGTGAAAATTGCTGTGTTGACTAGAGGATGCATTTCAAAAGCTTGTCACCACCATCAAGGATAATAGTACAGCAGTAGATAATATAACACTATACTAACATACTAATAGTAAGAGGACTAGTATTTAAAATCTTTGCTGCTGAGAATTCCCTTGCGGTCCAGTGGTTAGGACCCTGCGCTTCCACTGCAAGGGGCACCGGTTGGATCCCTGGTCAGGGTACTAAGATCCCACGAGCCGCATGGTGTGGCCAAATTAATTAATTAAATTAAATCTTTGCTGCTAAAGGAAAATGTGACCTCAGAGAGGTGTGCTTTTCTGCTATTCGTCGTTCGTTTCATGCCCTTTGGCCCTTGTCCAAGAGGTGCAGCAGCTTCAGATGAGACCCAGAACAACAAAGGGCAGGAGATACTGCAGGAAGATGGTGCCGGCGGAGGACTCTTTCCTCCCTGCCCCCATCCCCCTCGGGTGCCTCTCCCCAGGCGGGCTCAGCTCCCCTGCCAGTACCACAGTGACAATATGAGATATCGCATCTGAAAGAAGCACAGCCAAATATTTGATTTGGACGATTACACTGAAGATGCCTCATCACAACTGTGGGTGCCCAGATTACCAACTCCTTGCTCTTGGCTTCCGTACACTGTGCAGTGAGTACAAACTGCACAGAGAGCTCATTACAACACGGATGGAAGGGATCCCAAATGGCTGATGTGCAGTGTCTTGTTTGGGGAAGGAGTTCACTGATGAGGAATAAGCTGCGGAGGCAAAATGCTGTTGTTTTTCCTGTCAAGGCAAATGGTACTAAGCACATGGCAAGCGCGTTTTAATTTTTTTTTTTTTTCCTTTCTAACTTGGATTCAGAAATCCTTGGCTATGAGAAAGCAATTCTTTTTCAGGCAGTAGTCGCCATGACTTTTACCCTTCCCTCCTTGACACACCACTGTCTCCATTTCTGTTAGCATCAGTGACAAAAATTACAGATCCTGAAGGATCTCTAGTCTCAGCTGTTTCGCCCCCTCCCCTTCCGGTATTAGCTGTTTCTGACACCCTCTTGGGTTCCTGTTTCAATTTGACTGAAACGTAAATAAAACCATTGTGCCTCATTAGCGACAAACAATACCTTCTTTATAGTTTTACTCCATGGGGATAGTGTCCTTTAAACTTTATGCAGAAACTCTTACCCTCCCTAAAGAAGAAAGGAGACCAGGACTTCAGATTTCCTCACATCTGATTGCAAAATGAAAGGTACACTGTGTTTTTATTTTAAATGTATAAAAGCGAATTTCTCATTCAAAAGTATCCAGTCTTCCTGTCATTGCTTTCAGTGATAATAGTTGTTATTAGAAAATCCTGGAGGATTACTGAAATGCAAGATTGGTGAGACTTTGGTCATTACACACGTACATACACACACACCGCACATTCACAGACATTAATTATGTGAGAACACAAATAGATGCACGTGCATCAACGCGGAATCCTGATGAGGTTCACATTTTGTATCTAGGGTTGTTTATCTTCGCATGTATTCACATACATTCCCACTTGCGTACAAACACAAGTATATCGCATGCCAACTTGTATACATACCTAAATCTAAGTCTTTAGAATGATCTAGAAAAAGGATTAAAGTGACCAGATGCGCGTATGTTTTAATAGATGTCCCTTCTTGATTTTCATAGCCTGACCTGAAAAAAAACATCAAATCATAATAAAGGATGCAGGATAATTTGCTTCTGCTGTCGAGTTAGTTTGTTAGCCCTGCGTTAATCATGCCAAGGTTGTGGGTTTGGTCCCCAGGCAGGCCATTTACGTCTGTTCAGCTCCAGAGCACCAAGCTGCACTTGAACCCACATCAGTCATGAGATGAATGCACCACAAAGACTTGAGGTTGAGCATGTGAGGTCTGGAATAGACTCCGTGGCTGTAAAGCCCAGCTCTCCACTCCCCAGATATGTGATTTCCAACGTTACGTAGCCATCCTAAGCTTCCATCTCCTCATCTGTAAAATTGGAATAATAATTATATTTCTCTCCTCAAACTGCTGTGGAAACTAACTGAGAACACACACATCACAGAGCCTGCCGGGGATGGAGGCTGGGACAAGAGATGGTATCAATATTCATCACTTTGTTACCAGGGAACTAAGCAGTTATGTTGAGTGGATCATATAAATTCCATCCAGCAATCACAGCTCAGGAGCAAGTTTGAAACCCAGGATCATGAGTTTGAAGAATTTGCTTCCTGCAAATTCAAAACGAATGGAAAAATAACTGGCTTATTCCCCAGCTCTCTATTCCCTGATTAATTATTTGAAAGGTTTACAAAACGAATTCCACAGCTTAAAGCCCAATTAAACCTTGCATTAGAAAGTGAAAAAAAAAATCAATATATATAGTATAAACTTCAAAAAATATATAGTCAACTTGTCAAGGAGAAATATATGCAGAGAAGAAAATTAACTGTATTCTCCATGCATTCCTATTTCAACTCTACTTTCTACTGTCTTTTCCACTAGTATTGCTCTTATAATTTCACTGAGTCCCCCAGAAGAGCTTTTTGTAGAAAGTGGAGTCATTCAATTACTCTATCTAAGTCCTAAGTCATCTATGTTAATATCATAAATAAGATACTATGTGATGAACCTAAATGTTTTTTGGATATATTAGGTAATTTTTCTATGTGATGATTTACCTATCATTAAAACTGATTCTAGAAGGATATTCAGTTTGAAACGTACTATAAGTCCCAGACTCCCTTTTCTTTTTCTGTGTTCACTAATATTGTAATTTCTTCTCACAGTATTGGTTTGTGTTGCTTCTTTGGATTAATTTTTCCATATGTTTCTAATTCACTCTCTAGAGAAATCAAGGTCACGTATAAACAAAACCTCAACTTGTTAAAAAGTAGAAAAAAGAAATCAAACCAATTATTTCCCATCATTTCCCATCATTTATATTTGTTTCTCCCACCAGATAATCATTTAAATGAATTCCACTTGTGATACTGACATGGTCTATTTTATAATTAGCTGTAACATAACCTAAATCTTAAACAGTGTGTCTTATAGAACCTCTAGCATCTTAGAACCACTTGGAACAAATTCTTTTTAGCACTTACAAAACCTTCTCACAGAGAGCTTCTAGAAAATTATTGAGTGTTTCCAAAAAGCTCAATCCAATTTAAAATGTTTGTATTACTGACTTATTCTACATTTTACATCTACATGTAGCTTTACCATTATTTATGCAAATTCATCTTCGTGTTCCTTCATCTTAATTTTCTCTAAATTTCTGTTGATTCAATCTCTTTTCCTTCTTATACTAAAATAAAGTGAAAAAAATTAAAAACTAAAATTTCCACCCATGGTACATTTAATAAAACCAAACAATGAAGTTTTCTTTAAATTACCTCCTCACCTGATATTTAAATATCAAAATGTTCAAATCAGACCACAGACAACGTGTATGAAAGGGTAGCACCTATGTTGAACTCAAAATCTTATCTCTTACCTGCTAGTAAATATAATGTGATTATCACCTATCAGGGGGTGTAGAAATGAGAGAATTTTCCAAATATGGATTCATCTGCATTTTTTAAAAGTAGTAAAGAAAGAAATAAAACTACTATGAGATGTTGTTTACTAAGATGCTGGTTATTCCTCTTGGGACTCTTGCTGACAGTTTAATGAGGCTTCCTAAAAATAGCACCTGGCATAGAGACTTACACTGACCACACAGGAAAGCAAGAAAAAAACATCGTGGGGTGGAGAGGGCCAAATCTCTCCCTTCTGTCTTTTCCCCCCCGTGAATGTCTGCTAAAGCTTAGCTAGCAAGACTGGTATCTGTCATCACCCAGTTGCTGTGCTCTGAATGCATTAGGGGCACAATGAAAACAGACCCCAGTCCCTGTAGTGAGCCCACAAAGGATGCTTGAGAATTTGAAGATGTTCTCCCTGCATCCAGAGGCCAAGGCAGTGCCTTCTTTGGTCGGGGGACTGGGATTTTGGTGTACTGTTCCCCAGCATGGCTCTATATGAGTTTTCAGCTATGGCATATTAGGAGGACGGGGAGACACCAAAAGAACATTTTAATAAAGAACAGTATAACACTAATCTGGAGATTGGAGTAAGAAGGACTCCAGCACAAATCAATTTCCTTTCCACTGGTACGTGGTAGTCCTGGGCCAAGGTTGTGAAGCAGGGTATTATTTGTAGCAACCATGGATAAATTATTTTCTGGTTTCATGCTTCGATTTTTAACCAATTCATGTTGCTCATGGCAAAAAAGAATAAATAAACAAACAAACAGTCCAAGGAAAGGTGGAAAGCACAGGAAAGGCGATGAAGCTTTTCTTAAGATTTAATGAGTGCTGGAAGGGGATTCCACTCAGGGAGAGAAGGTATCGCAGAAGCCGAGCGCTGCTGAGATGTTTTCTGCGGCATCAGTGGCTGAAGTGGCTTCGTGTGGTCCTTCCTGCTACCCGGTACCTCCTATCTTGTGATGCGCAATAAATATTAATGGAAGATGAAAAATGCATGAAGAGGCAGGCAGGAGCCTAGTGCCAGAGGAAAGGAGAGAGAAAACTGGAGAAGGCTTTCACTCCCATTTCAATCTGGGTAAATGTAAGGAGTCCGAGAAGCATGAGGAAATCCTCAAAACTGAAAGAATAGGAATGGGACGGGGCAGCAAATTGATAATGATTTTTTAATTATTCTAAACCTGCTTTTGCTACCATTATATGGTTTGAAAGGAGCTTCATCATGACTTATTTTTCTCAAAAACTCTGAGAACAGGGGGAATGAGACACATAAATCAAAGGGCAACAGAAAATCAAAGTTGTGGAGGAGTTCAGCTTTGGAAAAAACATGTAATGAAAAACGGAGGGAAAAAGAAAATGCATAAAATACTGAAACATAAGTAAGATTTGAGACGCAAACACCAGGGAAGGAAAGAGAACATGGGACAGGTTTGCCTTTAGTTTTTGTTTTGCTTTTTAAGTTGGTATTAGAGGTCATGCTTAATGAGATTTTGGGTTGGGGGAAAAAAAAAAAGTTTACTGCCATTTCAAGCAAAAGAGAGCCCGTGCTAGGGATGATATTTCCCGCAACCATGGCATCATTTGCTGACGTTCTGAAACTCAGGGTGTTCTGAAGCCCCGCACTGATACTGTTGAAGCCAACAGGAGAGCAGGTGCTTGAGTTACAGAGTCTGCAAGTTAGGGGACCATGGCTAATTCCTTCCTTAATACACTTGTCTTGTGTATACTTGTTGTTTGTTTTTAATAAGATTTTTTGACCTAGGAAGGGTCTTTAGACAATTAATATAGAGGAAGATAAAGGAAAGTAGAAGAGAGAAGAAGCAGATAGTTTTTAATGATAACAGAAGTACATCAGTGAGTTCTTTATTTTGGTAAAACAATTATTTGGATGATAAGAATAATAATAAAATTTTTTATTGTTTTAATTTGTCATGTGTCATCAGGCCTCAGTATAACCAGCCACTGCACTGTTTACATGTATCATGATGTATTTAACATAAGCCAATTTTAATTTAATTAATCAACAGATTCAATGACGATGATGATATCCTTTGTAAATAATGTCTATGATGAACATTTGAATGCCTGAAAGTAAAATTGCTGGGGCAAAGAGTGCAGAGTTGTTACTGATATGGGAAAAGGGAAGATGTCAACAATAAAGTTTAAAAATAACTTAGCAAGGCAGTGTTATAAAGAAGGAAACAGTTTATTTCCTGTTTAGAGAAAATTAAGATGAAGGAACACGAAGATGAATTTGCATAAATAATGGTAAAGCTACATGTAGGTGTAAAATGTAGAAAAAGTCAGTAATACGAACATTTTAAATTGGATTGAGCTTTTTGGAGACACAACAATTTTCTAGAAGCTCTCTGTGAGAAGGTTTTGGTAAGTGCTAAGAAGAATTTCTTCCAAGTGGCTGTGAGATGCTAAAGGTTCTATAAGATGCTTTGTTTGTTTAAGATTTAGGTTATGTTAAGCTAATTATAAAGTAGACCATGTCAGTATCACAAGTGAAATTCATTTAAATGGTTATCTAGTGGGAGAAACAAAACAGTCAACTGCTTCTTACTAGTGTGCAGTCATAACCCGGCCTTTGTCGAGTCGCTCCTCGGAAGACCTGGCCCCTGAATGCTGCAAGGTGGCCTGCAGCTCCATCCTGGCTCTGCCCCTCTCTGGGACAGCCATCCTGGGTTTTGTTTCTATAAATCTTATTCTACTTGCAAATGGATCCGTAATTCCTTCCTCCATCCTTATGAGGAATTTGGTATGTTTTGAATGTGAAATTCTGTTAATATTACCAATGATAAAGAAAACGTTGGGTATGGTGTATATATATGGTATATATATATGGTATATCTATATGGTATATATATATGGTATATATATGGTATATCTATATGGTATATATATATGGTGTATATATATGGTATATATATGGTATATATATATATACACACAGTTTCCCAACTCTACATACATTCCCCACAGACACACTTGGATGTGGATGATACACCTGCTGTTGAGTAGGGATTCACCAGGCATGAGAATCTCCTTTGGGTGAACTTACTGGGTCTTCATGCTATCTTGAATTTTCCCAGCCGCTTAGATAGTCTTTCCATTATAACTCTGCCCACTTTCCGAGTACAAAATCTTATCCAAACAACTCTAACACTTTCCTAGGTATTTCATCTGACATTGGTAAAGGGAAGGGCAGTTTCCCAGGAACACCAGGTCCCACTTTTAGACATAGCTGGGATTTATTCCTTAAAGCAGTATACACACTTTGATTTGGTTATGAGTTTTTAAAGGATAACTGTTCACCATATGACTACATAGGTCTAAGCATATTAAATAAAATATGACATATCATCTTAAATATATAGCTGACATTACAAGAAAGGAAGAAAAATCCACAGACTCTGAAAATAAAGAAGCTGACAATCTACATGGTGAGTACTGATGCTTTAACAGTCATCAGAGCATTTGCTTGTCCGTGTAACCCAGCAAGGTATGTTTCTAACGCCTACGAAGTGAAGAAGACAAAGTGAGGAGATGAAGCTAAGATAGTGACTTAAAATTGGGTCTGAGTTTACCTTTAGCATAAAGGTACATTAGAAAAAACAGTCCATCATCCAATAAGATAAGGGAATGACTGAGGCTTGTCATGGTTTGGACTTTGCCTGGAAATAAAATTGTTCTCTGAAGATTCATAACCGCAATACTACCTTCCCTTGGATTTGGGGTTTGAATTTACATTGCATTGAAGGTCCAGAAAACCCTAAACTGAGAACTTGACATGGAAATCCATCTCAGATTTTAACAGAACTAAGCAATACAGATGCCCCCCTCTCAAGAAGTTCAGATAATGGAATGATCAGACATAAATTCTAAAATAATTATGTTTAAAATAATGAAGGAAAGAAAATTAAGATAGTCTCAAAACTTGAGAGAGGAATGCAGTATTAAAAATTAAATGTATTTGAAAAGGAACCAAAGAAAACTTCTATGAATAAAAAAAATTTGTCATTACATTTAAACACTTAATGGGTGAGTTAAACAGCACATTAGACACAGATGAAAAGAAAATTCAAATACCGAGAGATTTTTATGGGGGCACAATGGTCAGAGAAACATCAAAAACAACTTTAAGGAAGACTAAGTTAGGGGACTTGCCCTACCAAATAACAAGATCTATTTAATAAAGCCATATTTTATAGCAGTTGGAATAGAATAATGTTGGTGCAGGGATAAACACAGTGTAATAGAGAAAAAAGCCATAATACTCAGAAACAGACTCACAATATATGCAACCCTGATATATGACATGGTAAATCAGTTGGATAAGGATGCATACTTCTGGGACAACTGGTTACACACATGGAGAAAAAAAATGAAGTATATCCCTACCTTATACTGTACACAGACATCAATTTCAGCTTCTCTTCCTCAACCCTCCCCACTGCTCTCTCCTCCTTCTCCTTTTAGGAAAGGAAATTTTAAAAATAATTTAGTTTATCCTGATATTTTATTTATATCTTTTTAATATATAAATAAATAATATTTACTATAAGCAAACTTTACTTATATATGCAATATATATGAAATGTACGTATGTATAGATACACATTGCAGTGTATTGTGTGTATATGTATTCATACTCCTTTTATGTGTGTTTGTATTCATACCCTTTATGCTTCTTAGATGAACAGTAGCATACTACACACTTTTTTCTATCTTGCCTTTTTCACCTGTGGTTATAACACTGTACAGACCTATTCCTCATTCCAACAGTTACATAATACTTCACCATGTAGAATATGTACTGTATAACCTAGTGATGTTGCTTTTCATTTTTTGCCTTAGAAAAACTCTCAGGTGCATATGAATGTCTGCTGTCTACAAAAAAAATTAGAGGAACTCAAATGGCCGCCCACGAAGGAAAAAGGAAATCATGGTTTATTCAAATAAAAGAATATTATGCTGTGCTGGCAGGCTCACTAGTGTGTAACCTTAGATGACTTAAACTAAGTGCTGATTTCTTTAATGGTTAAGCAATGGTGATATCACAAAGAAGCTGATAAGCATTAAATAGAATAACATAAGGGAAATGTTTAGTACTATATCTGTCACAGATGAAGTTTGGTCGTTATTGGTGCTGTTTAGCAAAGGGACCTGGTGGAGGCTGGAAGAAGGCAATGCATATTACCAATGGAAAGCAGTTGGTGAAACTGGTGCCTCTACTATCTTGGAAGGGAGGTATGTGACAATGGATTCCAGCTCTCAGGGAGGAGGCTGGACAGTGGGGCGCCAGCAGCATGTGTGGTTACTATCAGCTGCATTAAACAGGTTTTCACAAGAAAGAGATGAATTCACAGAAGAACTGGTCAATTTGAAACCAGGGGTGCACGGGAATGAATAGATACCAGGAAAGCAAGGTTTGCAGGGGTAAAAGGGAAAGTTGCTCTCTGTGCCCAGGGTAGAAGATAATACTGAAGAGGCCTTGAGCAAGAGGGTCTATTAGAACTTAGACTTGCAGCAAGAAAAAAATCAAGGGCACGACTTCCACATCCTTTCGTTAAAAAACCTGAAGGTCTTAAGGTGTTTCAGAGTGTAGACGCTATTGGGCTTCGATACCCAGTAAATCTGATCAATTGGACAAAACGTTCCAGAGGGGAAAAAAAAAAAAGATTCACGTGTGGTTCTGAAGGATAGGTTTATGGTTCCAACAGTTAGGTAGAGAATGACAGCATCATATAAAGGAAAGAGAACAGCAGATCATTAAATGTGTCTAGAGAAGAACTATGGGTGTAGCTATGATGTGGAGTCATTGGAATCAAAATATCACATAACAAGTCCATTATATTTTAAGGAAGTTTAAGTCCAAAGAAATCCTAAGTCTGACCTTAAAAACTGTGATTTAGTCAAGACATAAAATAGCCCACGATCTCCCACCGTTCTTTGGATGGGAACCCCTCTGAGAAAGCAGTTTAGCTCCAAGGAGAACAGATTCTCCTACGCCCTTTTCAGAGATGGCCAGGGAGGAACTGAGATGGAAAAAACTCCCAGAGGGTGGATGTTTAGCTCCATGCGCTAAACTAGGTGGAGCTATTGGGTTGGCTCCCTTCAGGAGGGAGTGAATGCCTTATGCCCTTTTGGTCCCGATAGTGTTGGGTGGGGCCGTGTGATAGGTGCGTGGTGAGCAGATGGGACATTGCAAGGCACTTGGGGGTCAGGGCATTGAAGTGCAGATGAAACACATTGCTGGACTCTGCCAATTGAGAAGGTTGTCACTTCATCACCTAGAGTCCAGAGCTAGGAGACCTGGAGCAGAGTCCCCAAGCGTACTGTGAGCAAGAAATGAAATGTCATTGTTTTAAAGCAGGAAGAAGAAGTGCAGGTTGTTTACCACCACAGAATAACCTGGTCTGATGTGATTAATCAGTAAGAACACGGTACAGTAAACAGACATTATAATAATGAAAATGTTAATGAGTAATAATGCTAATATATTACTCACTAATGGTAGTCTCTTATCTTATATCACTAAAAGTTTACATAGAATGGATAATGGACATTTATGTTATATTTATTTAACAGGTCTCCTCTGTTTAATTGCACCATTTTTGCCTCTTAAGATTTCTTGTTTCCTCATCGAGCCTTATCTTTTCTCCTACTACCTAAATATTAACAATCATTTAACTTGTTCTTGTTCCATTTCTCATCCTCATTTTATATTAATCCCTATACTTCCTTGAACAAGGGTAGAACTTTCTTTGTGTTATCCCCACTTTTGTGCTTTTCCTTAAACAAGGGGAGAGTCCACTTTGTATATACTCAGCACCAACAGAGCACATGGGCAAATTCCCTCTGTCCCTGCTCTCTGATCACTGGGTGAGGACTGAATCCTTTTCCCAGATGGAGACAGGGGTGTTGGTTACGGTGCCCAACTCAAAGGGCCCCCTCTTCAGCCGTCAGATATAAAACAGTGTGTGTTCTGTGGGGGTAAGACTCTCCAAACCCCTGCCTGATTCTCTGACACACTGGAGAGAATGGCTGATTCTCTGAACATCTCAACCAACACAGCAATTCCAGGTGGCCCTCCTCTCCTCTTTCCTCCCTCATGGACTCCAGACTCTCTCTATGATGTCACTTTTTATCATTAGTCCCTTGCCGTAGGGAAGACCTGTCATATTTAACACTTTGGAGAAAGGAAGTAAGGAAAAAACACAATATTATGGGTTTAATTGTGTTGCCCTGCAAAAGATATGCTGGAATCTTAACATCCAGTATCTCAGGATGTGAACTTATTTAAAGATAGGGTATTTACAGAGGTAATAAAGTTACAATGAGGTCATTAGGGTTGGCCCTAATCTAAAATGGCTGGCGTCCTTAGAAACAGGAGAAAATGTTGGTGGAGACAGACATGCATAGAGAGAAGATGATGTGAGGAGACACAGGAAGTCTGGAACAGATCCTCTCCTCCCAGCCCTCAGAACTAAGCAGCTCTGCCAAAACCTTGATCTTGGACTTCTAGCCTCCAGAACCACCAGACAATGAATTTCTGCTTTTCAAGTCATTAGGGCTGAGGTACTTTGCTATGGCAGCCCTAGAAAACTAATATCCACATGTTTAGAAATTTCATGTTATTATTAAAACTAATAATTAAAGCAGTTATGTCAACATAGATTTTAAGCATATGATGCTTCTAAGGAACCGGGATTTAATGATGATTTCCATGGGTCCTCCCAAAATTTGGATGATGGCTTTTCCTCCAGAATCTATGCTCTAATCTTCTGATCATCCAGTTATTTGTGGCAGTACACCTGCCATCCTGTGGACTCTCAGGGTGACCACTCGTAGACTGTCTCAGTGATTTCTCTTATTTTAGGTGGAAATTACATCAAAATGCAACATTTTATTTTTGACGTTAAAAATGGCAGCTCTCTGCAGCCCACCCCAGGAAGCTACAGATTCCACAGAGGAATCTTAGAGGAAAAAAAATGAAAAATCAGACATCTATACACCTTTAGTCTAAGGAAGCAGGAAAGCTTAGTCTGGAGAAGTGAAATTTCGGGGGAGACTAGACACATTTCCTAGCTGTTGGCCATAACTAATGAGGATAAAGCAAATAATTCCTGAATAGAGCAAAAAATAGGAAATAGGTTTTCTCCAAACATTGTCACCAACTCTGTTGCTTCCCAGTCTCAGCTCTGACACTGCTTCCTCGATTAAATCACAGAATCTCAAGAGCCCTCTGCTTCCTTACATATTAAATAATGGCAACCATGGACAGTAAAGTAAGATATTTTACTTACAATTCTACAAGTGTAATTGATTCCAGAATTAAAATATATAAATTTTACAAAAATGTAAAGGGCTTTAAGTATTGACAAAATGTAGTATCAATGAATAAACCTTTTTTGTCCAATTGCTTTAAAACTTTCAAACATGAACATTCTAAGGCAAGTAAAGGCTCCCTAACTTAGTTTAAATTAAGAAAATGTACTGTCTACGTCAAATGGCATAAACCACCCAATAGTATAATAAAATAATAATCATATACATCGTTGCATACTGACATAAGATTTAGGTGTCACTTTCACTTCCTTGCTCCCCCCCAAAAAGCACATAATCACACACTCATTTATACACATACATGTACTCACACACATGCACTCTCATGTACTGTGTACATTTCCTACCCAGTTTTCCAAAGGTGAAAGTCAAATGAATACTGCTTCCCTCATGTTATTCCTGTAGAAACTCAGACACAGAGAGATTAGGTGATTTGCTCAAATTTATTTAGCACAGAAAATAAATTGTGGAGACAAGAAACAAATCAGAATTCCCTGGCTCACTTTCCCAATGCTCAATAGTAGACTTTAATGTCTCTAGCTATCATTCTTGCATGAAACATATCAAATAAATATGAGGAAGAGGTCACCTTTGATTGCACAAAATAATTTTACTCTATTTCTTAAAAAAAAAAAAAATAGGGAGGGAGAAAGGATCCCTGAGAAGATGTCATCGGCAGATGTTGTCAGGCTGTGTCTCTACCACTTTTTCTGTGAAGGCTGCCCTAATAGAGGTTCACTGCTTGACAGTGAAATGCCTCTTACTGTGTAGGACTGAAAGAAGAAGATAACTGGCCGACTGTACACTATGTCAATGGCAAGCAAAACTGTGTCTCTTTCACCTCCAAAGCCTGAAAGCCCTTTGAATACTTGAGCCAGGATCTCCTAAGAGGAATCTATTTTCCATGTAATGGTGTGAATCTCCCACATGGAAACTAAATATTCATGACTTCATGAAAGAGCTAAGCTTCTGGAGGAAAAAAAAATAGATTCTAAGTCCGTTTTATACATTTTGGACAAGCTAGTATTTGACATACTCTATGTGTTCTGAATAGTATTATAATTTCAAATAAATCTCTACTGACATCATTTCAGTGGTGTCAGATCCTTAAAAACCATCTGATAGGTGAAGTGCCCTTTTTGCGGATTAACCAAATAGACACATGAGGAAGGATGTAGAGAAGGGGAGAAAAAGCAAGCCAAGAGGAGGCTCCCTCTCATGTTCCGAGCTGGGATCGTCCCTTATCTCAGAGCTGCTTTTCTTTCTAAGCATCTTAGAAAGTCCTCCGAAACTTCTTTATGGCTCAATGCCTGGGGCATTTCACAACGCAGTCCATACATAGTAGAAAGAGTTATTCTTCCTCTCTTTCCCTATCTGGGGAAAATATTAAGCAAAGCGGATTACACAGGGGTGTGTCCTATACAAACTGAGCCAGGTAGGGAAACCAGGTGTGGCTAAAGCATGTGGTTACAATGATGCCAGCAAATGGCCTTATAAAACTGAATAAAGCTGTCCAAACCTCATTACGATGTTCTTTCTATGCAGAGAACCATACCTGTTCCTCTTTGTAACCTCTCCCTTCGCTACCCCATGCCCAGGAACTAGCTTCCTACTCACTCCAAACATACTCACTGATTTTGCTGAATAACATACGAAAACCACTTGAATGCAAAATTTCAAGCTGAATGGTTACTTGATGAATATATAATTCTTTAATTCTATTTTTAAAAATAACATCAAAATAGCTAAGAAAAAGTACATTTTTACTTTTAAGTACAACCTCAAAAGTTTAGAGATGGGGTAAGCCATCAAACCTAAAAAGCCATCATTCTTTGCTAATTCAGCTGAGCCCTCAGAAATCTCTCAGTCAAATAAATCTGCATTCTTCTCATATTCCTGTTTTATGTCCAGTTGTTCTTAAAAAGGAGTGGATTCAATATTTCTTGGTTTCCAATAAAATATTTTATGTACTAGAAGCTAGTCAATGATGATTGTGAACAAAAGCCAGTCCTTACTTTTAAATTAGAATATAGTAAGGGAGAGACACAAGGAAACAGTGTATATGGGAAGCAAGAGGAGGCTATTTCCCTCCAGGGTCCAGGCTCCAGGCTTGAACTCTGAAGTTTTGCCAGTGCGATAGGAAGGATAGAAATTTGGGCATCCTGCCCACATACTGGTACTGAGAGTCCAGCCCTATTCTAGACCTAGAGAGTCCACCTGCAGATAACTGAAATTCTCTCCACCATTGCAGCGGCTCTCACACTATACCTCCTGTACTTCCTATACATTTGGCCTTCCTATACCTCCCAGGTAAAGGCTTTCTTGCCATTCCGTCTAGTCCTGACTACTTTCTTAATAGTCTCCTTCTCAACCTTCCAGATTAGCCAATATACCCTCCAAAATTCTTAGCACTCCAACCCAGGATTGCATTTTGCAATTTTCTCAAATTCAGGGGGCACGCGTTTGAACCCCAAACATCCAAGTTAAGAGTGACCCAGTAGAGATTCTGGGGAGGCAAGATGGCAGCATGTGAGCAAGGGTGAAAATGGGAGGGGTGTCACCCATTCTAGGCTGCAATTCCCTTTACTCTATGAGAATTAGAATACCATCTTCATATTGACTCCAGGAGAATAGTTTCCCATTAATCACCCTTATCAGATCAATGTGATATCACTGCAACCTGCCCCATGGCGAACTACACAGCTTTCTTCCAGGAACATAGTGATTCCAACATCCTTTGCCTCAGAAGACTCCAATCACTAGCACAGCCACTGTGGACCCCCTGCAGATTTCACTCCACAGGAATTTGCATGCGAAGACTCCGACCTCCTGAGTGTCTCCCTGTTCCCTCCCTCCCTCCTGCCTCTGCCAGGGCTGACACCTCAGCAGCAGCCATCCCTGGCCGGTGGTGTTGTGCTAGTGCAAGAAACCAGCCTAGACCTCTGCAGCTGCCCCATCTATGTATGCACATTTGGGGCTAGCCTCCCCAGCTGTGCACCTGCACACCACTGGCCTGACACCTGTCACGGGCCTCCATGTATACGCGGGAAGACTACGGAGCTACAGGAGTGCACGACCACTGCCGGAGCTCTTGGGCTGCTTATGGGCCTGGGTCTGGCCCTGTCTCCTATCACCAGCTGGCACCCAGAGGCTCACTTACAGCTAGTTCCTTTAGCTGTGCACCTGCACACCCTTGGCTTGACTCTTGACACCAGCCTCCAATGCCACGTGCCCTTGGTGAGACACAGCATCCAACAGCCAGGGTTCCTGTAGCCGACAGTGTGCTCACGGTAGGCACTTACCATTGTTACTGGGAATCATAGTATATTACAGAAAATCATCAATTTACACAGGAAGACAGTAAGAGAGGAAGAAAGGAGAAAATAAACTCCAAAATATCCAGAAAACAATTAGCAAGATGACGATAGAAATTCCCTACCTATAAATAATTACTTTAAATGTATGCAGATTAAATTCTCCAATAAAAAGGCACAGAATAGCTTAATGCATAAAAAAACAAGACTCGACTATATGCTGCCTGTAAGAGACTCACTTTAGCTTTAAGAAAACCATAATTCGAAAAGACACATGCACCCCAATGTTCACTGCAGCACTATTTACACTAGCCAGGACATGGAAGCAACCTAAATGTCCATCAACAGATGAATGGATAAAGAAGATGTGGCACATATATACAATGGAGTATTACTCAGCCATAAAAAGAAACGAAATTGAGTTATTTGTAGTGAGGTGGATGGACCTAGAGTCTGTCATACAGAGTGAAGTAAGTTAGGAAGAGAAAGACAAATATCATATACTAACACATATATATGTGGAATCTAGAAAAATGGTACAGATGTACCTATTTGCAGGGCAGGAATAGAGATACAGATGTAGAGAATGGTTGTGTGGACATGGGCCAGGGAAGGGGGCATGGGGGTGGGATGAACTGGGAGCTTGAGATTGACATATATACACTACCATGTGTAAAACAGATAGCTAGTGGGGACGTGCTGTATAGTGTAGGTAGCTCAGCTCGGTGCTCTGTGGTGACCTAGATGGGTGGGATGGCGGGGAGTGGGAGGGAGGTTCAAGAGAGAGGAGATATATGTATTCATATAGCTAATTCACTTCTTTGTACAGCAGAAACTAACACAACATTGCAAAGCAACTATACCCCAATAAAAAAAATAAATAAAAATAAATAACAGCAAAAAACAAAAGTGAAGGAATAGAAAAATATCTTCCTTGCAACTGGAAACCAAAAGAGAGCAAGGATAGCCATACTTTCATTATATCAAATAGATTTTAAGTCAAATATTGTAACCCAAGACAAAGACAGACTAATGGACAATACACCCTTGAGTCTTCAATATTCCACTTTTAACAGTGGATAGATCATCCTGAAAGTAAGTCAACAAGGAAATATTGGACTTGAACTATACTTTAGACAAAATGGACCTAACAGACACAGGCAGAACATTCTGTCCAATAGTTAGTAGCAGAATACACATTCTTCTCAAGTACACATGAAACATTCTCCAGGCTACATTATATGTTAGGCCACAAAGCAAGTCTTAGTAAATTTAAAATAATTGAAATCATACCAAGAATCTTTTCTAACCACAGTGGTATGAAACTAGAAATCAATAACATGAGGAAATCTGAAACATTCACAAATATGTAAAAATATTAATTGTATCCAAATAAATCATAAATTTAATACAAAGGCAAAAATATAATTTTTTCTGGGCAAAGTTCAGATAGGCTCATGGCCCACTATAAAAGATTTGGGCTCCCTAAATTTGGGGTCTCTCTCCTATAAAACAGCTCACTGTGTGTGCAGGCATCCCCCGCCTTCTTTGCATCATCCACTGGGAACTGTGGCCCAGTGAACCTGCACAGAAATGATGACATTCTGGCTACCTCTAAGGCTGCAACAAATACACTATTCTTTGTCCATTACCCAGTAGTCTAATGTCTCTGTCAGCATCTGTATAACTGTGGCAAACTCATTTGTTAACTCACAATTAGGTTACCCATATCGGAGAAAATAAGATTGAATTCCTACCTTAAAACACATGTCAGAATCGATTTTAGGTTGATTAAAAGCTTAAATGCAAAAGCCACATAATAAAAACCATAAGAAGACATTATAGGAGAATCTTTAGGGCCTCCAAGTCAAGAAAAATTTATGTCATACAAAATACAAACTGTAATAAAAATTGATGAATTTAAATCATTTAATATTGAGAACTTCTGTTTATAAAAAGGCCCTAATGAAATAGAAAAGGCAAGCCATAAACTGGGAAAGGATGTTGCTAAAACAGATAATTGACAAAGGATTAGTATTCAGAATAAGTAAAGAACTTCCAAAATTATCAATAAGATAAAAACAAACAAACCAGTTTTCATAGAAAGACAAAAAAGCTATGAAAAGACATTTCACAGAAAATATATGAAAAGCTCATATGGAAAAATGCTCAATCTTATTTAGAATCAGGGAAATGCAAATTATAACTACAATGAGAGACCTTTCCCTACCCATTGAATTGTGAAATAACTTCTTAAAAATCAGTTTATATCAAACATTAACTAGGATGTGGAATAGCAGAAACTTTCCTTTGCTGTTTGTGGGAGGGTAAATCGGTACAACATTTTTTTTAACATCTTTATTGGAGTAAAATTGCTTTACAATGGTGTCTTAGTTTCTGTTTTATAACAAAGTGAATCAGCTATATGTATACATATATCCCTATATCTCCTCCCTCTTGCATCTCCCTTCCACCCTCACTATCCCACCCCTCTAGGTGGTCACAAAGCACCAAGCTGATCTCCCTGTACTATGTGGCTGCTTCCCACTAGCTGTCTGTTTTACATTTGGTAGTGTATATATGTCCATGCCACTCTCTCACATCGTCCCAGCTTACCCTTCTCTCTCCCTGTGTCCTCAAGTCCATTCTCTTAAGTCTGCATCTTTATTCCTGTCCTGCCCCTAGGTTCTTCAGAACCATTTTTTTTTCTTTTTTTTTTTAGATTCCATATATATGTGTTAGCATGTGGTATTTGTTTTTCTCTTTCTGACTTACTTCACTCTCTATGACAGTCTCTAAGTCCATCCACATCACTACAAATAACTCAGTTTCATTTCTTTTTATGGCTGAGTAATATTCCATTGTATATATGTGCCACATCTTCTTTATCCATTCATCTGTTGATGGACACTTAGGTTGCTTCCATGTCCTGGCTATTGTAAATAGAGCTGCAGTGAACATTGTGGTACATGACTCTTTCTGAATTGTTGTTTTCTCAGGGTATATGCCCAGTAGTGGGATTCCTGGGTCGTACAGCAGTTCTATTTTTAGATTTTTAAGGAACTTCCATACTGTTCTCCATAGTGGCTGTATCAATTTACATTCCCACCAACAGTGCAAGAGGGTTCCCTTTTCTCCACACCCTCTCCAGCATTTGTTGTTTGTGGATTTTTTGATGATGGCCATTCTGACCGGTGTGAGGTGATACCTCACTGTAGCTTTGATTTGCATTTCTCTAATGATTAGTGATGTCGAGCATTCTTTCATTTGTTTGTTGTCAATCTGTATATCTTCTTTGGAGAAATGTCTATTTAGGTCTTCTGCCCATTAAAGACCTAAATGTAAGGACAGAGACTATAAAACTCTTAGAGGAAAACATAGGCAGAGCACTCTATGACATAAATCACAGCAAGATCCTTTTTGACCCACCTCCTAGAGAAATGGAAATAAAAACAAAAATAACCAAATGGGACCTAATGAAACTTAAAAGCTTTTGCACAGCAAAGGAAACCATAAAGAAGACGAAAAGGCAACCCTCAGAATGGGAGAAAATATTTGCAAATGAAGCAACTGACAATGGATTAACCTCCAAAATTTACAAGCAGCTCATGCAACTCAATATCAAAAAAACAATCCAATCAAAAACAGAAATATAGATCAATGGAACAAGATAGAAAGGCCAGAGATAAACCCATGCACATATGGTCACCTTATCTTTGATAAAGGAGGCAAGAATATACAGTGGAGAAAAGACAGCCTCTTCAATAAGTGGTGCTGGGAAAACTGGACAGCTACATGTAAAAGAATGAAATTAGAACACTGCCTAACACCATACACAAAAATAAACTCAACATGTTGCAACGTTTTTTGAAAAACTCAGGCATGACCATTTAAAAACTGAACATGTGCATACCTTTTAATCCCCCAAGTCCAGTCCTAAGTCTATAGCTGGAAGAAACAGCTGAATCAAGACACATTTAAAAGAATGCCCATAGCAACATTGTTCGTAATGGTAAATACTGGAACCGACCCAAATAACCTAAGTAATAACAATGGCCAAGTAAATAGTACCATAGTCACACAAGGAGATATAGCAGTAAAACCTCAAATCAGGATAATATTATGATTATCCTTATGAGGAAGAGGGATAATCATAATATTAGTAATATTGATGATAGCACAGAGGGAACTTCTTAGGGCAGATAATGCTTTGTTTCCTAATCTTGGTTGCAAGTACAAGGACGTTAATTTTATTATTATTTTTAAATAGGTGTATAGTATAAACATTTTATAGGTATACTGTATTTCTCAGTAAAATCTTAAAAGGCATTTTAAATTTAAAATAGAACAGTGTGACAACTCCTTCAACATACACAGTATGATGTATAGAAAATCTAATGTCCTTCATAGTTAACTGAGATAAATTATTTGTTTTAAATGCTGTATTTGCATTACTGCTCAACTATCTCTTCTCTAAGTCACTTGTCCCTGTACTGTAGTCGTTACCTCACATCCTCTCCTTGTTTCCAAAACTGGGCTCAACTGCACATTGAAATTGCCTTTGCTCTGTTATTTTTTGTCAAAAGGAATAAAACTATAAAATACGTGGTTTTTTGCTGGCAAAATGTAAAAGAACTACCAACTCTAGTGCTTTGGGCTTTTAAGGGTGTCTATTTTTCTGTGTGTAAATTTCATTGTGAGTTAACATTATAAAAGTTTTTTTGATGCGTCAGGCAGGCGATCCTGGTGAATATCTTGGCAGACGATGGGATAATGCAACCCTCAAAACGGTGTTAGCTTGTGACACTTCTGAAACGGAGACAAGTATTTCTCCAGCAGAGACTTCAACTCTGTCTCAACGTAAAAACTTGTTTGCATGACATTTGTCCTGTTATTTCACTTTGACCTGAGATGTCTATTCTTTCTTTCATTTATGCTTTCATAGAAAGTCTAAAACCAAGGGGTTAAATGATTGTTAAAGTACCTATCAGAGAAAGAAGTAAGGAAAAAGCCACTGGATTGCTCAAACGAATTAGAAATGTTGATTACTACTGCTCCAGGCCAGCAATATTTGTGGTGTTTCAGGCCCAAGGGTGCCAGGCCAACTGTGGAAAAGACAAAATTAATTAATGTTTTCTGAGATTAATTAGAAAATTAAATGGAAGTCTAATGAAAACCAGCATGGCTTAGTTCACTGCATTTACAACTGTGTGCCCCTAAATTTTAGAGTTGTTCAAAATTTCTGTGCATTATTCAAATAAAAATGTAGTGAGATTAGCTGCAATCATTTTTTTTTCAACTGTAGCACCTAATTCCAAACAGAATCAACTATACTCCAATAAAATTCATTAAAAAAATAATAATAATAACCACAAAAAAACCCAAAGTCCTACTGTATAGCATGGGGAACTATACTGAATATCCTGTAATAAGCCATAATGGAAAAGAATATGAAAAATATATATGTATATATAATCACTTTGCTGTACAGCCAAAATTAATACATTGTAAATCAACTATACTTCAATAAAATAAATTTTAAAAAATGAAAAAAAAAAGAACTTCACAGCATTATAAAGCATAGAGCCATCTGACAGCCCTGATCTGAGTTCATGTTCTCCAAAGTACCTCTATGTGGTATAAATTTAAATATTCCAACTTTTTTGGTGGAATTTTGGAAGGTTGCCACGGATTATTTTGTTGACCTCTCAACTGGATGATCCTTCTGGATTCCATGGGCCTTTTCCAGCCAAAATATTTGGTCAATGTATGACTTCTTCCATCAACCAGAGGAGGTGTGAGAAAAAAACACAACGATAAATGCGAGTGGGAATGTGGGAGGAGCCAGAGCATCATGACCTCAAATGTGCTGCATGGAAGTTACATGACACATATTTTCACCTTCTTTTACCCTGAGTCTTGTTTTCTGTAAAATGGGTGTATTCTAAATGTTTTCCATAGGTCCACATTGAGCTGTCAGATACAATGACATAGGAATTAGCCAATTATCAAGTGACTAATCCCATCAGTGGGGTCCTTACTCTAGTTTAATACGGCCAGCATTTAAGGGTATTCGGTAATTGAAAATTATTTTTAACTGCATACAATTCTGAGTAAATTCAATTGTCTGTCATCAGACTTTAGAGGTGTCTTACCTTTCTCACGAGCACTGCTAAGGGTCTTGTTCAAACCACTGCTGCCCGCTTTCCAAATCCAGCTTCTCTGAGCTCCTTTTATGCTGGTCTTTCTGTTACTTTAATCTCTTGATGCCATAAGATAGAGTTATGTACAGTGGGACAAACAGAAAAGCAATCAAACTCACCTGCTTGACATCAGCTAGGCAATCACCAGACCCAATAAGATGCAAAAGATAACTGACTATGGAATGTATTATGTTTCAGAATCCTGTGATTAGGAATAGAGCAGGAAATTCTACCCGTTTTCACACCTACTTTCCTTGTTCTAAATTTTTTTTTTTTTTTTTAGGGAGAATAGTCTAGCAGTAGGTTTATTCTGTTTTGTTTTAAAACATATCTAGTACAGTATCAACAATGGCTACCATAAAAAATGTTCTTAAGTTTCAAGATATCAGTATATGCAATTTTTAAAAAAAATCCATGCTGTTACATTTTTAATGTCATTTGTAAAGCTTGTCCTTTTACTTTCTTCAGTCACTGAGTTAAACAAGACTTCTTTACTTAAAGACTGAGATTATAAATAAAAACTAAAACTCACCTCCTTTTAAATAGAATAATGTTACATCTCATGATACATTATTAACATTTTTAGTATTTAGATTGGTGTTTCCCAAAGAGTCCTCAGGCAAACCTCATTTGATAAGATGTTCCTTGAATAATTTTTTTTGGTGATGAAATAAATTAGGGGAATGCTACCTTCTCTTGGATTTACCTAGCACATGAGAAATGTAAACCCCGAGAATTCTTTCAAGAAGGAAACTGGTCTGAATTTGTGTAAACATATTTGTCTATACATAAAATTTTAATTTAATATCTATTTAGATCTTTAGATACTAATTCAAACTTTGTGTTCTCCAATCAGGAATTGGACTAATCTTGTAAGATTCCTACCAGAGTCCCACAGGCTCATAGTAAGTTGTCCTGGGCGATATTTTGATTCCATAAGTCAACTTTATCCTAAATTAGTAAAAAGGGAATTGTAATGCCAAAACACATGTGGAAATATGATGATATTCAATACCTCACATCATAGCTCACATCAAATTGAGATACCTGGAAACTACAATAGCCTGAATGAATCTAATTTCTAGTAGAGTTTTTTTTAGTCATGTGTATGTTTTAGTCTCCACAATAAATCTAATATGGTCACTGTGCTAATTCACCTTTGTTCTCATTACACTTATGTTACTGACCAGGGTTCTTGGACTCGTTAATCAATGGAAATTGATTCCTTGTCCAGACAAGGAATTCGGGCAAGGCTTTACTGGGACTCATGCAGGAGGGAGCGAAAACAAGTAACAGGTGCCCTTGCTCGCTCCTGAGGGGGTGATGAGCTGGTCTCTTAAATGGGGTGAGGTCCAGGGGTCAGGCCGGAGGGGGGGCTTAGGTGGTGTGCCCACGCTCTTGGTGGTGCTGTATGCAAGATGCATGCATCGTATCCTGCTTTTGCTCCCCACACCTCAGAAGTGGCAGTTGAGTTTTTGGTCTTTTTGTGTCTTGTTTTCCATAATTTGTCCCAACTGTGTGTGCACACAGTTATTTTTAGACCCTTATAGTTTCTTTGTATTTTGTTGCTGGAGGTCGAGACGTTTGTCCAGGTGCAAGCACTGCAGCGAAGTGTCCCAGGTCCCAGGTCCCAGACTGTCTCACTTAGAAGCATGAGGTTAGCTTTGAGATGACTGGCATACTTGGAGGTGTAGCATCCTCTGGGGACTCCTGTATATCCACGGTCCTGGCCTCTTATCTTCCTCATTAGCTCTCAAGATGATTCCAATAGGCACCATGCTTGAGACGCACCCCACTATTGAAATAAGGAGTTTTCTTTCTTTTTTTTCTTTTATTATTCAGCTCCCATGCCATATCACACCCCTGCAAAGAAACATAACCCCCAAATAAACCAGTTGGCAAGATGCTAAACTATTATAGAGATGAAACTCTCCCCGTACACTCCAGGGGTCATGGGTTTTGCTCAAGGAGTTATTGATGTAACAGGAACTTGATTTCATTGGTGAAATTGCCCCACCACGTCATCTATGAAATGTACAATTTAATGTGTAAGTGACCTGTTCTGTTTTGTTTCCATCACTCTCAGAATGATCAGGTACTCACCTCATCTGTGCTCAATCTACAGTGCAGTTCCGAGAAAGGATAATGACAGTGGAGGTAAGGAAACCAGGCTTCGGGCTTTAAAGATGAGATAGATTCAAGGGCAGAAGAGGAGAAAGCAACCCAAGAAGGGTAGGTTATTAATATATTAATATAGCTGGATGACACATGGGAGAAAGACACCAGATTCAGCATTTCTGGTGCCCGAGAAGGACTACGGGGCAGGGGGCTTAACAACCAATGTCACTCACACCGGCATGAAGTAAAGTAGGCAAACTGAAATTTTGGATGGAATAAAGGTAGAATGAGAGTCATTCGTTGTCACTTTCATGTAAATCTAGCTCCATTTAGCCTTAATCTGAAACATTCCGGGACTCGCTTGCACCCCACCGCTCAATGAGGAGAAAGGATGCTTTCATACCCGAGTTTCTCTATTTAAGAAGCAAGCCCCCAGCTTCCTAAAGTGACTGAATCCCTTGTAAGCACTTCATCCTGGTTTAGAGGGAAATAAAGCATCCTGGTTAGCATAAAAAAATTCAACCACGAGCCCTTCAAGAGCTTTGCTGAGAAATCGGTGCTTTGATGAAATAAGACCCACAAGTGCATACACACAAATATTCAAAATTTCTTCAAAACAATCCTTCTTGATTTAAAATAGGATATAACAACAACAACAATAAAAAGGGGTTTTCTACAGCTTTCAAATTATATTGCACTCTCAAAATTACAGGTCAGTTACACCCACCTGAGAGGTCTTTTTTTTTCTTTCCATCCTCCCTCTGTACTCCCTGGCTCTCCCTAGCACAACTTTTCTTTTCTTTTCTTAGTGTTCAGGTAGCACTGTGGATAAAGATATCAGGGAAAAAATACCAGTGCCCAAGACACTTTGATGGCCTTTTCACTGTGTAATTATACTCAGTCTCGATAACACTAAAGGTGTCCGCTATTGGTGGTGGCAGAAAGACCTTCTTTTTCAGAGGGAGATGGATTGTTTCTGTGGGCGTTGGTGGTCTTCAAATTATCTGACCACAGAAAAGAGAGCAGAGTGAATTTTATTTTAACGCATTTTATTTCTGAATTTATTTCCCAGTAGCTAGGAGGTGGTGAATGCCCCAGCAGTCAAGTCAGTTGTTATCTGTGAGACTTGATTATGTTTGGACCCAGTGGTTCATTTTGAGCAAGACACAGTTAATGAGGAGAGAAATGAAAAGTGCATCGAGACCCAGTGTGTTTGTGGTAATTTGTGACACATTTACTCCCCTGTTCTTTGTTTATTCCTCCCCCCTCTGTGCAGGTTCTCCAGAAAAAGGAGCAGATAAGTGAATTCACTGGTAGACAGCTAAGGATGTGGTAGGTAATGAATCTCTCTATTTCGTCTCCATTGTTGGCAGCAACTGGGGCACCGTTCATCTCTACAGTAAAATGACAGGAAAACTCATCTTAACGAAACACCTTTTTTTCCCCATTATTTCACAACATATTTTTCATTAACACCGATAGTTTCCATTTTCACTACGTCTTTTTTTTTCTTTTCTTTTTTTTTTTTTTTTGGTGCTCTCTTTGCCACTTTTCTAAATAATAGTCCATTAAACAGTTCACAGTGTGTGTTCTGTAGAAATGTAAAAAAGTGATTGGATGATACTAATTAAGGAGAGATTTTGTTTCCACTCATTGCAGATCAATGGTGGGTTACATTAAACCTGCATTTTGTGATGAGTTTAACACAAAAGAACAGCTGTGCTAAATACAGATTTCAAGACATGCAGGTAGGTCAAATAAACATTCCTTTCTTTGAAAAGTTTATGTGTTATAACTATAAATTCTACTTGCAGAACCGTGGGGAGACACAAAGGCTAATTATTCACTACAATTATTATTGATTTTAGTAGAAACTGTTAAGGATAAAACTGAGCTATGTTCGGTAAATGCTAGTTCTTACTTTAATCTGGGTCCTTCAATGTATTGGTTTAACTGTGCTATTTTTCCAGTCTGATTTTTAACAAAATGTCCAGTTGAATCAGGTTTTCTGTTTTTATAATAACTTTGAATTGAGAAGGAGAAATGTCAATTAATTTTTGTGACTTAACCATAACTGTCCTCATGATTATCTTTACTATGTGGTGGGTTTTCCTTGTTCCCAAGGAATATGATTTTCCTCTATACAAGTTTGAGGAAATACGGTTCAGTTGTGTGAGTAACGATCAATATCCATTAAAGAGTATCATCAACTCTGAGGGACACAAATACTTGGATTAATAGAATTAGAGAGCAGAGGAAGAGAAAATATTTACCTTTCACATAAGTTTAGCCTGCAATGGCTTCATTTCAGACTGTACGTGTGCAACCCAGATTTATACACATTTCTTTCAGTGAATGCTATTTTTTTCTTTTTTTTTTCTTTGTGGTACGTGGGCCTCTCAGTATTGTAGCCTCTCCCGTTGTGGAGCACAGGCTCCGGACACGCAGGCTCAGTGGCCATGGCTTACAGGCCCAGCCGCTCCGCGGCATGTGGGATCTTCCCGGACCAGGGCACGAACCCGTGTCCCCTGCATCGGCAGGCGGACTCTCTACCACTGCGCCACCAGGGAGGCCCAGGGAATGCTATTTTTTATAGCAGTATATTCTTTGCGCTACCTTTTTGACATTTAGATATATACAATAGATACTTTATAGCAACTTTCTGCTCCAACTGTAGTGTCACTTGCCTGCAACAATGCCCACAAAAATGTCTACTGCAGTTACTGGTTTACCTACTCATATTCTCACAGATGCGATTTTGCTATAATATTGATTTTTGTCAAGCACGCTTTCTGCTTAGGTTTGGGAATAAAAGGTTGGCCACTCTAACAGAATGAGATTGATTAAAAGGCTTACAAGGGAGGAGGAATCCAGGATGACTTTCCCAATTCCACATCTGACTTGTTGGATGACTTGGGGCCAGTAGCCCTGCACTCTGCCTAGTCCTCAGTAGAACCTTCCTTAATGGAAATGAGAGCTACATGGCAGCCCCAGTATGCAATTGGCTTCAAAGGGATCACATCTCTTGAGGGAGATGCAAGCCAAGTTGTAAAGTTAGGGAATCGGACCATGAAAGAGTAAATGTCTTTCAACAAGGGATGGAAAGCTTGGGAGGCTCTCGTTGGTTATGGAGCTCAGCTTTTCAGAGGAAAGCACAGAGTTCATATTGGTTCTGAATTAAAGGAAATAGTCTTCCACGTGTTTTTGTATTCCAGGGCAATAAGATGAGATGGAAATGAAATTCCCGAATGTAATGTGAATGTCATTGTGTTTTAGTAAATATATCTATATGTATTTTTATGCATAGTTTCCCACATCAATTATGATATTTTCCTTTACCACCAAGATATGTGAACCCAACATCTCAGTTACCTTATTTACAAAATTGGGATTGTACTCTCCTTACCTCAGACTCATCATGAAGGCTAAAGGAATCCAAAAATAGGGTGCGGGGAAGCCCTTTGTAAAATAGACATCATTGTTAGCATTGTCAGTTTGTCATGGCATGGCTATGGCAGAAATCGGCACTGATTGTACATGCAATATTTGAATTGATTTTAATTGCTATTTTTAACAAAAATGTATTGAGCACTTTCTATAAGGCAGGCAATGTTTTTGGCGCTCAGATATGAATGACTGGTAATAAGTGAAATGAACATGAATCATGTCAGACACTCTGAAATCCAGAATTAACTTCTCCTTATTCTGTGCTCTTATGAGGTGTCATTCTAAATTTACATTCCTCCTTCTTTTCCAAGCTCCCCCCCCCATGACATGGACATGGGGTGGGTGAGCTCTGCGATGGACTGAAATGGGAGACTGGAGCATCTCTTCTTTGCAGCTCAGGGTCCAGAATCTAGAGATTGACACCAGACTGTGCATCAGAAAGGGTTCTGAGTCCCTTAGGTGGGAGGTAAGGGCTGAGATGAGAACATGAGGTCCAGGAGCATCAGGGAGGGGACAGTGAGTCTGGACAGACCACAGAGACACCAACCACTAGGTCACGCTTTACCACTGGTTGGCTGAGGATTAACTGGATGTTATTATTTGGGCCCAACAAATGATTAACGACTTCCACAAGAGAGATAAGAATTGTCACGTACGAGAAATAGAACAGCCACAAATGCCAAATGGAAAAATCTGGAATCGAGTATAAATCCTAATCTTTGCTAGATGAATCATTCAAGCAGCTTCCTTAAAACTCTGACTTTCGTTATCTTGATCTTTACAGAGGGATAGACATCTCAATCTTACAAGATAGCTGTTGCATAGACTGGATGCTTGTGTCCCTCCACATTCATATGTTGAAAACTAACCTGCAATGTGATGGTATTTAGAGGTGTGGCCCTTGGGAGGTGATCTGGTCATGAGGGTGGGGTCCTCGTGGCTGGGATTAGTGCTTTTATAAAAGAGACCCCAGAGAACTCCCTCGCCCCTTCCACCAGTTGCAGAGCTAGACATGTATTTTTAAAAAGTAAGACATTGACGCTGCTGCAGATAGCACTGTTTCATTCTTTAGAGATGATCACACTGAGTGAAGTCAGGCAGAGAAAGACAAATATCATATATTATCGCTTATATGTGGACTCTAAAAAAGCGATACAAATGAACTTATTCACAAAACAAGAAATAGACTCACCAACCTAGAAAACAAACTTATGGTTATTAAAGGGGAAAGGAGGGAGGGATAAAGTAGGAATTTGGGATTAAAAGATATCCCGTACTATATATAAAACAGACAAACAACTAGGTCCTACTGTAGAGCCCAGGGAACTGCATTCAATCCTATGATAAATCATAATGGAAAAGAATATGAAAAAATAGATATATAGATGTATAACTGAATCACTTTGCTGTACACCTGTAACATTGTAAATCAACTATACTTCAATAAAAAAGTAATCGACATTGATATAAATATTAAATTGTTATACTGAGCTTTCAAATTATTCTAAGACTTACATTTATTACATTATTAACTTCATGTAACCATATGGTATCTCTTATTTTAAGCACACACAGAGTCAAATCATAGGTTCACTTGAATACACATGGTAGATGGTGGCCAACTGTAGAATATTAAATGGGGTGAGTCAAAAATCAACATTCAATCAAAGGCTAACATCACCATCCTAAGATGTTGAATCTATGAGATATAGGAATAACTATGAAGCTTTGTCCCAAAAGTATTTAATTATTATTGCAATTTTCTTATGAAAGTAGAGTCATTGAATTTTAGGTTGGTATTACAGCACAGGACAAACATTTCACACACCAACAGCTTTTCCATTGCTCTTACAATCCGCTGTACTTTAAACTAAGTGGAGATTCATTTTCTATCAAGGTTAAGGGAAGAATAAGATATTTTGAGAGTGGCACATACTTCCCTAATATTTCACCTTTTGCTCACACTGAATACATACTATATATTCTTTATTGCGTCTGGTTTAAGACAATGTCTCATGGATGTCATGCATGATTTTGGAATGTTTCTTCACTTAACTTTCAAGTGGTAAAATAGATCTTCTATTTTTAGTTCATTTTCATGAATTGTAAAGAGTTCCCACAAATTGAAAGACTCATTGACCAATGGAATCAAGCAACTAAAAATTAGAATTACAATCAATTCTTATAATTCAGAATAGTTATGTTCTGTAAAGTCGCAGCCAACACTGAACCATTGCTCCCAGGGGAAATACAGGGCTAGAATCCTGCGAGCCTCTGGTCACATTTTCATCAACCTTGTTTTATGTGTGTTTTTGTTTAAAGATACTTTACTTAATACATAGCATTGAGTCATTAACATTGAACTCACAGCCAACAGCACCATAACTCATCCTGGAAGGAAACTTACATAATATGTATTTTTTTCCCTAAGGCACATCTCAGTTATTTCATGCTTCTGAACACGAGAAAGCACTTCAGCACTGCATTCAGGAGGTTTTTTAAAGGGTGAAATCACCAGTAACAATCACAAGGATGCAAAAAACAGTGCACTAAATAGGCCAAGAGAAGGAACCTTGTTTACTGTATGAGGGTAGAAACAAAAACTCAGAACATCTCTTGTTCATCCTCAGCTCAGAATATACCTGTACGGTGGCTGAAAGTTTTCACTGCTTTGTACACGTTTGCATGTGATCCTGAAAGTACAGGCTTCCAGTATTGATTTTGGACTTACAAATAAATTTTGGCAAGTAGGCAAATTTGCAAATATTAAATCTATAAGGAATAAGGATTGACAGTTGTTTTAAATAATATTTTATTTGTTGTATGATCCTTAATAGCAAAATAAATGCTACAAGAAAAGAAATATAAAACAGGAGTATAATATTGTTTACATCTATTTATTTACACAAGTTGTTAAAAAAATATATTATTCCTGAATTTGGCTAACTCATTTTTTTTCTAGTTTTAACTGTTAATCTATTTATTTAGTTGTAGGAGATTTCCCAATAATAGGCCTCTCTATTAAATTTACAGTTTTAACAGTTGTCATAAATTACTGCATAATCTCCCCTTGCCATTATAACTATAACTTTATATTTCAGTAGAATTTTACCGTCTAAAACATATATAGAAAAATGTTCTCATTTTTTCTGATTTTCCAAAAGAAATCATTTTTCTGATTTTCCAAGAGAATCTAAGTGGTATGCCTTGTTTATATATCAGACGTTATGCTAAGTAGGAGGATAACCTATGTTAAATACAGGACCACAGGATCATTGACAGTATAAAATTCAGGAGATCCCAAACTGATGGCCTTCTAAAGGCAGTTGGGAAAGTTCAAAGCCAACTTAGAGGGGTTAACCCAGTACTAAGCAAAAGCCAAATTTCAATGCATCCCCATCAAAATGCTGAGCCTCCTGGTTCTGATCCATTGTTCTTTCCTTCATATCACTCCTGCCTCGGCACAGCCCTACCTTCCTTGTAAAAAGATCCATAATTGTATTCTCTTACTAGCCAAGATTTTAAAATTCATTCTTGTGTGAGAAGTCCTTTGTAAATTAAACAGTTTCTCATCAACTAAGAATGATTTAGGTAGTTCCTTGCCTAAAGGCTGGAGACAAGGCAAACTTCTGAATGCATACCATAGGAGTTTGTTGGGTTTGTTCCAGTTCTTTCTTCTGAGAGGCTGTAGAACTTGGAGGTTAGCACTCTGGCGTCAGACTGTCTCAAGCTGTATCCCGGCTCCGTCACTTATTAGTTGTGCAGTCCTGGGCAAGTTACTGCATCTCTGTGTGCCCCAGTTCCTCACCCATCAGTAGGCACATCAATGGTCCCTATTTTGCTCACTGTGAAGAATATATGAGTCAACATATGGGGAGAGAGTCTGGCATGTAATAAGCACTCAGTAAGTCTCAGCCATCACTTTATCTCATCACCAGTGCCCTCATGGCTTCTTCTATAACCTCCGCAATTGTCAGCATTGTTCCTGGACCTCCATGCCAGACTCAGGTGAGAGCAGTGTTGAAGCTGAATCCCGCCTCTGTACCCTGACACTGAATTAAATCTAGGAGACAGAGTTTTGGGTGAGGTAGAAAAGAATAGCTTTATTGCTTTGCCAGGCAAAGGGGGCCACAGCGAGCTAATGCCCTCAAGACTATGTGTCCTGACCTGAAAGGGGTAGTGAGGAGTTTTATTGTAATGGTTCAAAGAGGACATGATCAGCTAATGGACATTTTTATGATTGGTTGGTGGTGAGCTAATCTGGAGTCGGCATCATCAACCTTCTGGTTCCAACAGATCTGAGGTCTATGTTCTTGTGAGCAGCAGACAGTTAACTTCTCCCACCCGGAGAGGGCTTCAGTATCTGCAGAAGAGCTCAAAGATATTGTTGTGTGTATCCCTCGAGGGGGAACCAGGACCCTGCTCCAAGGCTGCACTATTGTTTCTTGACTGCTCCACGCTTGTCTCTGCATCCCCTCACTTCCCTAATCAACAACTGTTTGAACCTGCTCCTTGGAACTCAGGGAAGGTCCTGGAGGCTGAACGAAGCCTATTTCCTATAATCAAGAAATGGCGGACACAGAAGTGTTACAATTAATTTTGGATTCCCCAATTCTGGCTGAAAGTTTAGTTTTGATTAGGTTATGTCATGAGACAAAAGTAATAGGATAGTCACTTTCTTGATTGAGTTACATTTTATGACTCCATCTTAGTTGGGCAAAAAAAGATTCTCCTGCTGGCATTAAAGGTGCTGTGTTGCAAGAGGGTCCCAAGGGAATGACATAAGGGCAGCCTCCAGCCACTGAGAAAGATCCTCAGGTAACAGATATGGGGAAAACTGAAACCTCATTTCTCCAACTGCAAGGAATTTAATTTTTTGAATAACCTGAATGAGTGTAGGGAAAGGCCTTGAGCTTTAGATGAGAATTCAGTTCTGTAGTCATCTTGCTTTCAGACTTGTGTGACCCTGAGCAGAGAACCCAGCTATGCTGTGCTTGGACTTCTGAGCTACAGAAACTGTAGGATAAATAATAGGTGTCGTTCTAAGCCACTAAGTTTGTGGTCATTTCTTACACAACATAGAAATCTAATACAATAGCCTGAAAAGTGGGAGGGGATTTTTAATGACAACGCTGTGGCCACATTGAAAAGATTCTGTCTATAGACACAGCCGTCATGTACCAAGCCCTGATATTCAGGGCATGGTACATGCTGGCAGCAATATATGTCCTTTTTCTTATCCAAAGATAAGAACTTAAACTTGAGGTCATATGACCTATGCTTCAATCCCAAAGGCCACATCACTGTGTCTTTCAAGGAAAATACATATTTATCTTGATGGCCATTCCAGCTGGCCAAATTAGACATCACCCTTGAACAAGAGCTATAGATTTATTTTGGTATCTTGAGCCATAGAGGAGAATTTAACACAATGGCTAAAGGATCACCATCATCAAATATATCTTATACACAACATATACAACTACTGATTTCAAAGAGAATTAATGCACTGTTGGCAAGACAGATGTCCATGGAGACAAATGACAATCTTTCTTCCTTCCCTTTGTGTTCATCCAAAGGAGAAAGGCATGGCTGTTTATTGTTTGCAAATGTTCTCTGCACGTCCCTGTCAAAACAATCTGCTACAATTTGAATAAGGGACAGTTTTGAAATCCTTCCCAACTTAATATTTTCAAGGGTAATATTTTCTTTTGAGTTGACAGACAAAGCCTTCATCTGACAAATGAATGTGCTCAAGAGATTATATCAATGGCTAATCCAATTAAAAATCTTTGAGATGTTCAGTTATCTCTGCTGTGAATTGGATGAGCTGTAGATTGTGGAGAACTGAAAATTATATTTCCTTCTCTCTTAAACCTTTATTAATTATTTTTTGTACGATTAACTTTAGGGAAATTGTAACTTCTAATTATTTTCCTTAACTTTAGAATGAAGATGCTAACAATAGAAGAATAATCTTACCCCAAATCTGTTTTTTTTATATTAGTTTTCCCTTGATTATCATCTTAAGCTTAAACAAACTTATTTTACTAAACCAGTGGATAGAAACAAAAAGAAACCCATGAGTGGGACCAACCAAATGTTCCTTTCTTCTGTGTGCGTGTGTGTGCGTGTGTGTGTGTGTGCATGTGTGCGCACACATGTGTGTGTGTGATTTGATTAGAGACACACCTCACAATAAAATATCAATTCATTATGTTGACTCAATTTCCAATTAGTGACTTTGTGATTCTCTAGACAGAGCTACCAAGTATGTGGTTTGTATGATATAATTTTAGACTTTCAGAAACATTGCAAGAAAAATAACCAATGATTATTTTGGAATAAAAACACTATTTGAAATCCTTTTAGAAATGAAGACATCAGTGGAGAATGGGAACATGATGATAGTGAGGGCCTTTTTCCCTTCTTACTATAGACAGTGGGGTTTTGCCTTCTTGTTGCTATGTACTTGTCTTTGTATGAAAGGAAGGAAGGGGCAAGGCAGT
Organism: Stenella coeruleoalba; assembly: GCF_951394435.1. Lineage (NCBI taxonomy): Eukaryota > Metazoa > Chordata > Mammalia > Artiodactyla > Delphinidae > Stenella > Stenella coeruleoalba. The sequence goes on from NC_137159.1 coordinate 4,523,286, forward strand.
GTTTTATTTCATTTCATATTATCTTATCCTCTTTTATTTCATTTTATATTTGGCATGGATAATACTAATCCCCAGATTTGTGACTTTCTTTCTTAAGAGAGTTATTTTTCTGATTTACAAAATGTTTCAAACTGTCTCCCAAATCTTTCCAATAAATATCAAAGTGAGAACATGAATACACCGTAAGAATGTTGGAAGCCTTATGAATATCTGGACAATTCTTAGGGGCAGCTCTGCATCTTGCCTGAGAATTTCCAAACTGGATTATTGTATCCAGTTCTCTAGCAAATTCTACCTAAGGAAAAGGTGTTCCTCTACATCCACCTCACACCCTGTTTTATGTTTTTAAGTCTACCTTATAAAATGTTACAACCAGAAAAAAACACATTCCAGTGAAAACATTTTCCTTTATTAAGTGGTTCCTCCATGAAGAGAGCATGGCTATGATAAGAATTCTTTTCTTCCAGTCATTTGGCTATCATAAACTTGGCCCTTCTCTCTTTTACATCCCTAAAGCTTTGCACGTGTGATTATCATAACTCCCTTTTCTGCGGGATTATGTGTAATTAAGTTTTCAATCAATCTGACTAATTAAATGGAAGCACTGTCTGTGGGCTAGATCAGGAGACTAGAAGTCTGGGTTTCTGAGTATTACCGCTAGTTCACTAAGTGGATACAGCAGGTTACTTATCTTCTAATTTTGCAATGTAGGGAATAGAGGGGAAATACTCAAGCTCAGGTCTACAGGTCCCAATTTTTCTAAGAACCCCAAATTCCTGTCTCTATCTCCTCATGCTCTCTTGAGCCTCACATTAAAAGTCCCAACTTCCTCTCCTTGTAGGAGAGTTTTTAAACTCATCAGGTCCATCTGAAAAGTCAGCCAAGAAGGGCTAGACGACCCTGAGGGGTACTGCAAGCCCTGGCTGAGGGTGCCGAGTGCCATCCTTGTGCTGGGTTTTGTAGGTTTCACTGCTCAAATGGTGGTAGATAGAGGACAGAGGCTACTTTAACTTCATGGGTAAAGACTTTGACTTTCTCTTATTTCTCCATTAGGCATGTGCTGGGAAAATATCCTTTGTTATATCAATGTTTTCAACTTTGGAATAAATACAAAATAATAGGGAGTCATTTCTGGATGGTACCTTAGAGACACTGTAGCCCAACCTCCTTACTTTCTGTAAGGAAGCCGAGGCCCATGAGGGAAGAGGATGTGCTGGTCCCAGAAGGAGCTGGAACCCTATGCTTCATTCCCAGTGCTCTCACCACTCTTCACCACTGACACTAAGGTATGGCTGCTGTTGACACTAAGCATGATGACATTTTGCCAAAATGAGTCAATATTTGAGCAAACGTGACTCCACTCAGTGGCAGGAGAGTGGGCCACCATCCAGCATCTCTTAGGTATCCAGAGAAGCAGGAGCTCAAGAGCCAAGTGCAGCAAATCTGCCATGTGACCCCTACATCTGTCTCGTTTCCCCCAGGACACATCATTTTACCACCCTGGGGAGCAAATGAGAGCAGCGGGAGGAGCCCTTACGGAACTCATGATGATTCCCAAACGACAAGCAACACTCTAAGTGAGAGGGAAGAAGCATATAATTGCCTTCAGGATATCAGGCGTCCAAGAGCTTCCAGGATATCAGGCGTCCAAGAGCTTCCAGGCTGAGAGGAAGAAAGCTCACTCTTGCTTCCAACTCTTCCCTCCACTGGGCCTTTCCTCCAAAACCCCATTCCCTCCACCAGACCCCCAGATCCCCAGACCCCTCACTTCACTTAACCCACCCTGAATATTCATTTCCTTCAAAGAGCACATCGGTGCTGACCTAAGCTTCCTTCTCTGGCTGAACACAGCACAAGGCAAAGTTTCCCTTACTTTAAATTCTTCAGTATTTATTTAAATAGTCTGCTCTGTACTATCACACATTACTAATATGTTGCCTTAGATATGTTCTTTAGTTATTTCCTGTGTGTTTTTCACATCACCCTGTAATATTACAAGTTCCTTGAGGGGACAGGCCCTGACTCTTTCTTTGGTGTTTCTAACAGAACTTACCACTTAATAAGTGGGAATTGAGTTTATATAAATTTCCATGGAGACTTGAGAAAAGGGTGACTTGTTTGTTTGTTTGTTTGCTTGTTTGTTTTCAGCCATTCTTTCAATGTTCTTGTCATGGTGAAACCAGAAAATAAATGCCATGGGCTTCTGGGGAGTTTTAACTAGCTCAGTATCCAAGCACCAATTCATTAAAAGCACATATAGTTTCAAAATGAAAAACAAATGTTTTGTTTTTTTAAGTTGTGGATTATGTAACTATATTTTGAAATTAAAACATATATCTAAAAGGTAATATAGATAGATCAATAACTAATAAAGTTTTTGTAGATTGGTTTATAGTGACCCCGGAATCAATAGTTTTGATCTAAAGGTATGCTATATCTCTACACTAGAAATGAAACCATTTCGCTTTTCCCTGCTAAACTAATTCATATTCCGTCATGCTTACTGCTCACAAATGTTTCAGGGAATAATATGTATTAGAGCTATTAGGGACAGCTCTGCAATGTTGAGTAGTAGAAAGTCAAAAATGGCAAGTCTTGTCATTTAATGTGTCAAGGATCAGATATTAATATTGTATTAAAACTAAGCGATGTGCACTCATAGTTTGCTATTCTTTTCACTTGCAAAATGTCAGCAGAGAAGCAACAGGAAATAGCAGAATGTGGGAGAAAAAAGTGGCCCACACTTAAAGGATGGCAATGAAACAAAATGAAGTTTAATTGAAACAATGAATTGTTTAATTAAAAGAAATTCACATCTCCTATTCATTAAGATATGCATCATTGGGATTCACTTTAGAATAAAATTTTAATATCTGCTTTGTAACTTCAGTGACATTTTCACATACTCTATTTTTCAGAATAATACCGTCTCATGGAGGAGGAGGGGAAAAAAGTCTGCATTTATGCTTCCTTATGTACTGAGGATATGCCATTGTCTCAAATAAAATTAACAACTTCAAAAGAAATGCATCAGAAATTGTGATTAATCAAGAGATATAAAGGGAGGTGAGAAGGAGTAAGACTCAGAACATTCTTGAAAGCTTTAAGTCTCTTAAAATTTACATTCATACCCACTGAATGGTGACAGATCAAGTCATTTCTAGAGAAGTCTGAAGGCAGTTGGCACCTTGGATATTGCTTTTAATGGGAAAATTCAGAAGAGTGGAATAAAAAATTCTGTGTTAAAAATAAAATTGACTGTTGGAGGAAAGAAACTGATTTTAGAAATACACACAACCACAATTTTAAAATTCTATGTTGGTTGAAGAGATCTTACCTCTTGGATCCTGGTGAAGAACTATCAAATTATGTGGAGTGACATCTGTCTCCATCAAATAGAGTAATCTCCCAGAGAAGAACAAGACTTTCAACACAACAGGAGACTTGCCAGTTGACAGGAAAGAATGTTCCCCAACTTGACCATTGTTGATGGGACTCTGATGTGTTCTCCCAGGAGTGGATGGTCTAAAACATTGATTCATTAGTCTGTTTAATCTTCATGCTTGCTAGGAAAGAGATCCTCCTTGATTTAAAGGCTGTCAGACTGTCATCTCAAGAGGTTCCTCCCTTGTCATTCCCTCCATCCACAATCAAAGAAAATGACACTTTGCCCTATTATAAAAAATTAGCATAAAGAAGAAAGCCATCTAGAAATAAAACCTGAAATTTTCAGCTAAGGACATCTGCACTGCTAGCTCTACCTACTTCTGTTCCCACTGTAATTTTCAATAATTCAGGTAGATATTTTCTATTCTCAGTATAATGACATCAGTTTTAAAAATCTCTGTGGAAAAAAAAAACTCATGATATGGTTAGTATTGAGTTGACGATTACAGCTTTAAGTCCAATCTTAGTTTTGTAATCATGGTGTTATCATTTAAAGCTAAAATTTTGATACAGGAACCCAGACACGTTTCAAGGAAAGTTGAGAAGAAAAGATTTTGTTGTTGGAAGGAGGAGAGCAGGGGCAAAGTTCAATAGAGCTAAGTATTAGGCTGCTCTAAAATTAGTGTCTTTGAAATATATAATGTTGGATTAGATGGAGATTCACATTGGTTTGAGTTCTGCTCTGAAATTTCCAGATATATTTCACAAGTTCTTAACATGCAGTGTATTAAGAGTCCACGGTGAAATCCACATGCCTAGTAACTGAATGAATATTATGAAGATATTTTGTGTTTTTAACACCAGAGGATAATATTTTTTGAATATTTATTTGTTTATTTATTTAGGCTGCACCGGGTCTTAGTTGTGGCACAGGGGATCCTTAGTTGCAGCACATGGGGCAGCATTCGGACTTCTTAGTTGTGGCATGCATGCGGGATCTAGTTCCCCAACCAGCGATCGAACCTGGGCCCCCTGCCTTGGGAGCATGGAGTCTGACCCACTGGACCACCAGGGAAGTCCCCCAGAGGACAACATTTACCTGGCATTGTAACATTGATTGTAAACATGGGCAGATACCACTGTTTATAAACAACCATGTTTATATTTGCATGATTATCTTTAGTTACCACCCAGATCATATTGACTGCTGGTTAAGATTTGTTCTATTTCTCAGTTTCCAGGTCCTAATTATTGAGTTTGCTGGTGTGATCTCCACTGATTATTGGTCATATATAGAATGGGGATGCTGAAACACTATTAGGATGTTTTTGCAGCTTTGATTGGAATAAAGATACTAAGTATTTAAACATATAGAATTGAGCGCAAATAAAAAATTAAAAAAAGATACTAAGTATGAAGGGTTCATATAATTTCGTGACTGGTATGTAGTTTTGCACTATGTTATCGGGAAGAGAAACATTCCTTCATTCATTTCTCTCCACCTGCTTCTCAACACAGTATTCATCAAGGCTCTGTCTTCAGTGGACCACACCCTATACTCCCTTTTACTAGCCCCAGGCTTATTTGTGACTCCATCTTCAACCTGCTTCCACCAAGTATAAAATCACTTTCTGCTTACCATCCATTCTATCTTGGAAATATTCCTAGGATGAGCATTCAACATTCTGCATATTCCATGGTCTTACTGAGGCTATCAGAATGATGTCCTAACCAGGCTACCCACGTTCAATTCTTTCCCTTCCTAATTCTTTGTCAGATACTTGTAAATGCCACATCTTTCTCCAGTTAAATGTCTTAATGCACAGTTCCTAGCATCATTTTCTCCTGCTTAAGATATCCTGGGCCCCTCTATTGTCCATGCCATCAAATACACACTCATCCACTGGGGTATCATTACTGTAGTCCTAAATTGCGGATTCATTTGTCTTCATAACTGGATCTCTCTCCCTACTCCCATCAAAATGGACCATGTGCGATGGCTCCCTTCCCTCACCTTTGCTCTCTTTTCTGCTTCACCTCCACCTGGAGGCGCTTGTCCCCCGTATCTGCCTGTCCTAATTATGTACACTTCAAAGCCCAAAAAGGAACCTTCTCCCCACTACTTATATGAAGCTCTTAACCAGAAAAAAAATTTTGCTTTCTTTTCCCCCTAAACTCTTATGTCATTATTTCCTAGAGCTTCATTTATGAAATATCACTTCTGCTACTTACTTTAGTTATTTACACATTAACTGTACATTTCTTACAAACGAAGTACATGTCTTTAAGGCTTTCTGACTCTCAAAAAAGCCACCAATATATACTTTTAAGATGCATATAATAACCTAAAGCATGGTTAATTACAAATATTTCCCAGAATCTTTACTGTTATTATTCTCAAAGAAGTCTAAATCTACCCAAACCGACAGTCTTCTGTCATCACATATGTATTTCTGATTTTTGACTCAAGCTGAAGAAATAGAAGAATACTGAGGGGGAAAGCGATGGATGCTTCTATTAAATATTGGCAAGTATGTGGAAGATGAGTGTTTTGGAGGAGTGGGGTGGGTTGTGTGGGAGGACTCCACATAGATTTTTGAAAGAAAAGTTTGTGCCCCAAAGAAAAGAGCACACTTTTGCCAAGATGAAAATCAACATGCTTAAGAGCACTGCTGTATTGAAACTACAGTCACTCAATGCCTGACCACTCCATAATGTAATAAGCCCTTGAGTTGGGGTTTCGTTGAAGAGGAGGTATTACCTGATGCCACTGCAGGCTCTAGTCTTAGACCCAGGAACATGGTCTTCCCCTAAAACATTGTGTGTGAGTAATTAGAATTAGAACTGCTGGGGTTGGACATTTAAAAAGGAATAGGTGGTGCAGTATTAGTAGCTGTTACCTGAAAGTGATCCCCTAGGCAAGATGAATAAAGTCAGGTGATGCACACTCCCTTGGACCACTCCCTTTCATCATTAAATACAGGACTAATGAGGTCAAGACAGAGCACTTGAGTGGAAGAGGTGAATTCTGGAATGACACCTTTCAGGGAAGGGGTATCTATAGAACAGTGAGGTTGCCAGACTGAAGGACAGAGAGTGGAAAAGATGGGGGGAAAGAAAGAAGGTCAAAGGGCTTTTAAATAGTCACCTAGTGTGAAGAAATGAAGTTGACAAGAATTTCACCTTTTCCCTAACATTTTCCTGTCTAGGAGTGCCATGTTAAGATATGGATAAGGAGAGGTAACCAAGGAACTTCAATACTATCCGAACAGGTAGTCATGGAAAGAGATGAGAAAAAAGAAATCTAGATTGTATGGCCCCAGAATGAGCGCAGTGCTACGCCAACCACAGGAGAACAGGGTCCTTAGAATAATGAACTTTTCTCCCTTTAGTATCTAAGGACTCTGTAGTCTCTGCTTTCCTCCCTTTTCTTAGAACCTGATTTTAGCCATTTCCTTCAATCAAATAGAAATGACAGGGAGCAGCTTAAAATGTCATCTATCCCATGGACATCTGTATTTTAACCAGGGATTAGTCGTTAAGCTCAGGTGCCTTCAATGATGTTTCAAGCAATCTCTCCAAAATGGGGTACCACTTTAAAGACATCTAGGTTTCCATGCCATCTCTAAAATCCCTCCTAAGTGGCCACATGGAGAACTAAGAGCTGATTAGAATATGCTACCCCAGCTATACCTGTTTGAAGGAGGTGCTATCTTTTATGAGCCAAAAAGCAGCTCCATTACTGAGGATAATTAGCTTAAGAGCTCTTTGCAGTAACTTGGCTTCTTTAAATGCCTTGTTAACTTCAATTTCCCTGACTTACAATTCACCTCCTTTGTGATACACATTATTTGTACCTACTTCAAAAAAAAAAAAACACTGAAGGTTGCTTTTGTCCAATTGTCGCTAATAGGCTGTTGAGTTCCACACAATTCCTTTCTGGATAAGAATATATTAAATATCTTTAATTGACCCTTGTAAGAATGGAAGGGTTTAGTGTTTTTAAAAAGGAGTTTATAGGAGGAAGTGCCTTTTTCCATCTCCTTTCATGTGCTGTCATTGAAGGAGGCTGATTTGCTAATTAATCTCAGAAAAACTGTGATGCTTGCAGGGGTCAGAGTTGTAGCAAACTTAGAAACCGACACGTATGCTACATAATTAAAAAAAAAAATCTTGTTGGTTTCCTACAGGGCAAGCACTGTTGCAGTACCTGCAGGGGTGCAGCAGGAAACAAAACAGAGAGGTATCACTGTGTAACCAAGCAGGGCCATTTGGGGCCTTCCTGGGGCAGGCCCTTCCCCCATATCCTCTGCTGTAGCTCCTCTCTGAAGTACCCAGATAATAGTATCTGATGCACATTTCCTGAGTTGTTTTTACTGATGTGAAACCCCCCACCAAATGGAAGACTTTAACTACCTGATGACCATGAGCACATGACTGCCCCCCCAAGACCCCAGGCCTCCTGGAGCCCAAAGATTGATAAGGTTAACCACTGTGTCCTTGCCCTATTACCCTACCATCAATCAATCAGACTGTGCATGAGCTGATCACATACCCTGTGACCCCCCCCCCACCCCCTCACCTGGCTTTTAAAAATGCTTGCTGAAACAGAGTTCAGGGTTTTAGAGCATGAGCCACCCGTTCTCCCGGTATCGGCACCTTTACAATAAAGGCTGCACTTTCGTTCACCACTACCCAGTGTCAGTAGGTTGGTTTCACTGCACACCGGCAAGCGGACCCAAGTTTGGTTCACTAACAACTGGCCGTGTGAGGCTGACTCTGCATGCAATGGTTGGGGTCGATTCAGTTCTAGATGCTCTGGCAAGTAGAACAGTCACCTGATTTAGACAGATCTGAAACATCTTACTCAGTAGTCCACATTTTTAAATAAATGCAGGAAAAATTTGCACAATAAAGATTAACATCAAAAACTTGAATAAGCATCTAATATTTTAGCTGAATGAGTGGATTTTGAATTTTCACCTATCTTACTATAAAGGAATACAATAAAAGCCATAATATCTCTATATGTAAAGTGTTAGAACAGTAATTGGAACTAAAATACATTATCCCATTCCAGCCAATTAGCTCTTAAAAGGCAAAATCAAGTACTTCCCCAATAGGGAAATTTTGTTTCCTCTCTGATAATTGGACAAGAAATTTAAATAAATCATGCCTCAACTCCATCCTCTGATGCTTCTTGTAGTTTTATTAAAGATTTAACCATGACCAAGGACCATACCAAAAAGTACAACTTAATCTGTCAATTGCCCTAATTAATCCAGTTTTGATTAAAAGAAAACTGACATAAAGATATTCCATGTTAATGTTAAATTATGTGCAGTTACTTTGAAACCATACCTTGAGAAACAATAAAAGAATGGAATATAATACATAGTTGCTGGCAATGAGAGAAAACAAGACTTATGTAGGCAAAATACACACTACTATATAAAAAATAGATAACTAAAGGGGACCTACTGTACAGCACAGGGAACTCTACTCAGTACTCTGTAATGACCTCTATGGGAGAAGAATCTAAAGAAGAGTGGGTATATGTATATGTATATGTATAACTGATTCACTTTGCTGTACAGCAGAAACTAACAAAACATTGTAAATGAACTCTACTCCAATAAAATTTTTTTTAAAAAAACAAGACTTACATAGACATTGATGATAAATCAACACCCACCTCCTACCTTCAGGTCTGCCTGCTGTACTTGCCTGTTTTCAGCCTCCAGAGTCCCAGGTGCAAAGTAGTTCATATTCACAGACACTCTGGGCTCAACATCATTCATGTTCACTGTCAAGTCATCACAAATCCCACATTCCCCTCATCTCTCAGGCTTAAAAAATTCATTTAACACCAAGGGCTAATTAATTAACTGGATTTTCTTATATTTAATGGAGAACATTCTAGCCATTAGAATGCAGACTTGTTCAAATTTAGGTCACTGAAAAGTTCTAAAAATATGCCTGTCAAGAGAAAACCTAATGATTTTTTCCAAGATTTTACCTTTTTAGTAATCCGTTTTGTTTTTTAATTTTTTTAAAAAAATATAGTGTGAAAGCGGAGCAGGGACAGATGTGTACTAGAATGATTTCATAATTCCTATCATCATGCAAGTCCTTATTACCAAGATGTCTTTATTTTACACACAAAATAAACTTCACTTTTAAACTGAGCAGCATCGTTAATTCTGAAAATAGTGTGAAGACCTGTTGTTAATGTTTGTGTATATTTGATGATAGGAGGGTGCCTCATTGTCTATGGCTAAAGGCAGACAGTGAACTTCCAGAAACTATGATTGTCAATTTTTCCTATGTTGGAGTTGACCAATCTAATATTTTAGCTAGTCTTCTATTTGAGGCTGGCAAGCTCCCAATAGCAAACAAAAGCATGAAAGAAAATAGGGATTTATAACAGTGTATACAAATAAAGTGGTCTTATTCTGCAGAGCTTCAAATTTGCAGATATCCACACATCAATTTTCATAAACACCTTAACTCTGAAAGTAGATCATTTCTCCCGTGTAAATCTAAGGCTTCTTTTTCTTGAGGCCGAGAAATTCCAGGTTCCCTCGTGCTATCAGAAATGTACTTTTCTTCATTTTGTATTACCCACTCAGATTTATGTAAAGATTGTTTTCCAAAATAAAACCCAGATGCATCCCGAGGTAAATTCACAGTAGAAAGATTCAATCAAGCGCCAAATCATTTTTAAAGATTTATCCTCGTGGATATGCATGGATTATTCCAGCCCCAGCTCTCTGAAATCCTTTGGGTTAAAGTTTGATGACAGTACTCAAAACCGGATTTCCAAAAATGTTAATTCCCAATGAAACTGCATTTTAAAATGTTCAAAATAATATAAGAGGTGGTTTGGGATTTATTTTCGTATTCTCCCCCTGGAAATGTAGCTGAGAATATTTGCTGAGGTAAAAGCTCTCTGGGACTTTCACCTCTAACTCAAAAGAGCCTTTCTAGAATGAATAGGAGTAGAACATAGATCTCACGAGAATAGGATTCCCACAACATTTCTGTCATATTCTGCAGTAAGTGAACAGACTGACTGTGGACCATATTAACTCACGTGACTCTCTTCTGAGCCGCTGTTCATTCCACAAAATCCAGACCTAAGTGCCCGGGACATAGATGCCCTCAGGTAGCATCTCCAGAAGCATAAACAAGCCTAGAGTCTTGTGAGGGTCGGTGGTTAGGGAGGCTGGATCCATGACCAGGTGGCTGAAGGAGGTTTGAACAACTGCACCATTTTCAGTGTAGACCCTGAACCATAAAAGTCTCTTCACAACCACGACAAAGCTTACCAAACTTCCAGAACATTCACAGGACAGACAATGCCCACAAGTGCTCTGGCTGGTTTTCGAGACCGCAGATGACCTGTAAATGGGTCAGTTTACCTCACTCTGCAGCTGACAGTGAGTCTCCTGGTCTGAAGAAGCCTGAGCATGTAGGAATCACCTTGGAACTTTTTTTTTTTTTTTTTTTTTTTGCGGTACGCGGGCCTCTCACTGTTGTGGCCTCTCCCGTTGCGGAGCACTGGCTCCAGATGCGCAGGCTCAGCGGCCATGGCTCACGGGCCCAGCCGCTCCGCGGCATGTGGGATCTTCCCAGACCGGGGCACGAACCCGTGTCCCCTGCATCGGCAGGCGGACTCTCAACCACTGTGCCACCAGGGAAGCCCCACGTTGGAACTTTTGAAAGCCCTTGACATTCCTAAGGAATGACCACCACAATGACCAAGTACCCATGTTGAGAATGCCACAGTTTCTGTCACTTTAACTCATAAAGTTTATTTAATATCGGTGACTTTAATGAAAGTGAGTGTGATTTCAAGGAACGAAAGAGCACATGATGGGCTGCTAGGATCCGGCTTCTGCTAAGTGATCATCTTCTAGCTCGTTACCTTTTCATCAGGAGACTCGAGTTCATCTTTTTATGGAAAAAGTAAAAGTTTCCACAGCCCACAGACCTTCCAGGACTAAACCATGAATGCTTAATATAAGCACGTCTGTGATCTATACTTTCTGTGAATCACATCATCTTTCAGGATAGGACTGAAACATTTCTTGATCTGCTGACACTACCCTGCAAAGTACCTTGCACTGGACAAGCATTCCCTAAATGCTTATTGTTAAAATGAGAAGTGAATGCATTACATGAATTCATTACTAAAATAATATTCACCATAGTTGCTCTTTGTACCAACCCTCTGGAGTGGCTGAAAGCATGGCAGGTATAGCAGGTTTGTACATTCTGAAAAGCCTAGGTCCAGGTAACTCTTCTATTTATTCTAAATTCCTGATACATATGATAGGATTCTACCAGGAAGTATGATTTAATGTCTTTTAATTTATGTCATCATCCAATTCTATTTGAGAATAAAGTACAAGTGTTGATACCAAATAAAGCATCTTAACACTATTTGTATATATCCTGAACAACAGTAACATAATTGAAATGGTGATGGTAATGAATACTTTTAGAATATGACACTATGAATGCTAAAATACAGTAAAATAAATATTGAATGGGACTGCTGCTAAATGATTTCAAATTTTTTAAACCCAATAATATTTAAATTAGAAATCACATGTTTATAAATAATTATTATATGTTAATTTACTCACATGCCTTATCATGAGAGAAACTAATAGTTTTAAAAAGCCTTTATATTTCTTTCATATAGTGATTTTCTGGACATTATATCTCACACCCAAAAGCACATATTCATTTTTAAAAATTGAACAATAATAATACTGCCATGTCATTACCTCAATTGTGAAAATGTTATTATAAACTTAAGGATTTCTTGGGGACTTCCCTGGCTGTCCAGCGGGTAAGACTCCACGCTCCCAATGCAGAGGACCCGGGTTTGATCCCTGGTCCAGGAACTAGATCCCACATGCATGCCGCAACTAAGAAGCCCTCATGCCACAACTAAGAGTCCACATGCCACAACTAAAGATCCTGCATGCCGCAATGAAGACCTGTCATAGCCAAATTAAATAAATAAAATAAATACTTTTTTTTAAGTAAGGATTTCTTCAAACAGTGCCATGAAACAATTTATAATATATTTCAGTGGTACCTATAGGTCCGTGGGAATTGCACATATTTTAGATATCCAGTGTAGTTAATTACTCAATATTTGAGACACGTAGGTGTCTCATTCCTTTTCTAAAACAGGGTGGCTTTTTCCTTTGTCGACTGTTTGCTATCCAAACAAGGAAGGAAGGAACAAGGAGGACGAACCCTTAGGTAGCCAGTGGGAGTCCTTCTCAGGGCAGGTTTCCAAAGTAAGGGTACAGTTGCCTCAGCTCCACAAAAGATGAGCAGGGAGACAGGTGGAGTGGGAGAAAAGATGCCTTGACGGAGATACCTAAAAGCCCAGGAAGAACCAAGCAAAGCAAAGAGGTGCGGAAGGAAAGAGGCGAGTGGGGCTGCAGGTGAGGTGAGACAGGTGAGGCGAGGCTTGGGGTCAGCCCAGAAAAATCCAGGGGAACCTAGCTGCTGCTCCTGAATTCAGCTTACTTGCTGGGGCTCAGGCTGCCTCTGCCAGGCAAGGGTAGAGGTTATATTTTATAGGGGAAAGACTTGGAATGGAATTATTTATAGGATTTTTGTGATCACTTAATTTACATTATTCTTATTGCCTATTTTCCTATATTACTATCAGCCGAATGTAGCAACTCATTACGTGTTTATTTACTTTGTCTTTATTTTGGCTGTGCCTAATTTGTGGGTACATTTAAATATTTGTCATCATATTATAAGTATATTTTTACCTAATATAGTTGAAACGATATTAGCCTTAACATTCTGATTACAGTATCAGAGGCATCACCAGTATTGAGTGTGGTGATTTCCTTGTGGATCCTCACATATGCTCTCTTTTCCATCCATCCAGGCCCGTCCAAACTGGGCTACGTGCCTGGGGTCCTGAGTAGCCCTTCTGTACTTCTCATTGGGGCTTGACGCTTTAACAGGCAGATAAATGATAATTTCCCCCAACGTCTTTCAATTTCATCCCCTCAGTTTTGTAGTTTTGTATCTAACTAACATTTTCAATGCTTCTTACATTTGGATTACACTTATATCCTAATTTCTAGCACTGATCCAGATTCTTTCTTGTATTTTCTTCATTATTTTTTTCATGTCTGAAAAGCCAAGTGTTTTAGAAGATTTTGTACAAGTCATTATCCTGCCCTTGTTACAAACCTCCTAACTTGGTAGCCTCCCAGCCTGGTACTTACTCTTTTTATGCCTGGATCCCTTTCTACCTCTTTCAAGTTCCCCCAGAACAGCTATTCTGTCTCTGAATTGCACCAGGCTTGTTTCTGAGACACAGAAACTTACTAGTACAATTACCTTCCTATTTCAACAAGTCCTCTATCTACATTCTTTTAGGCAGTTAGAGGGAAGAGGAAAGGTTCTTCCTGAGTCTTCAGGGCCTTAAAAATCAGCCTAAATTAATCTACATGCTTAAGGGAGACTATCTGGGGTGGCACATTTTGCTTCCCTACAGTGGGTTCAGCCACTATGACCAACAGGATGGAGAGTCCTCAAAAAATTAAAAACAACACTAATACATAATCCATCAATCCTACGTTTGGGTATATATCCAAGAGAAATGAAAACAGGATATGGAAAAGGTATCTGCACTCCCATGTTCATTGCAGCAGTATTTACAATAGCCAAGATATGGAAGTAACCTAAGTGTCTGTCAAGGGATGAAAGCAGATGGGAGACATACACACACACACACACACACACAGAATGGAATATTACTGGAGGAAATACTGCCATTTGCAACATCCTGAATGGACCTTGAGAGTTTTATACTTAGTGAGATAAGTCAGACAGAAAGGCAAATACTTACTGTATGATATCACTTCTATGTGGAAACTCAAAAAGCTGAACTCATAGAAATAGAGAGTAGAGTGGTTACCAGAGGCTGGTGGGGTGGCGGGGGGGGGGCAGGGAATCGGGAAATTGTTGTTAAAGGGTATAAACTTGCAACTAGATGATGAATATGTTCTGGAGATCTAATGTACAGCACAGCGATTACAGTCAACAGTACTGTATCATGACTGTAAAGTCGCCAAGGCTAGATCTTAAATGTTCCCACCACACGCAGAAAAAAGGATATGGTATCTATGTGACCTGACAATAGTGTAAGCTACAGTTGAGGTAGTAATTCTGTTGCAACATACAAATGTATCAAATTAACAGATTGTGCATCTTAAACCTACACAATGGTATATGTAAATTATATAACAATAAAAATTTAAATACAAAAGAAAAAAAGATGGAGCTTAGAGTGGGGAATCAGAAAACCTGGATTCAAAGTGTGACTATGTTACTTTTAAATGTGAACCATAAAGTCCCTTAACTACTTTCATCTCAGTTCCTTTGTATGCCAAATGATTATACCAACATCGCTCATAAAGGTATTATAAAAACGATTGAAGAAGCATATGTAAAGTAATACTTTCAAGTATAAATGTTTAACTCTAAAGTGACACGTACTATGTGATGGTCAGCTTGTGTTTCTAAGTAACACGATTGTATTACTGTTTATATATTGTGAATCTCTCCAGCCCAAGACCACCAGGAGCACACTTGTACCTGGATGCAAGTTGGATGTGCTGCTCATGGCAGAGGGAGGATACACAGGACCTGACAGGAAGCATCCTTTCTAACACCCTCAGTAGGTATTACCTTAGAAGGAGGGTAGACGAAAGTGCAGCTGAAATAAGCTGCATTTCATTGCTCAAGAAGCAGTGGTCATTCACAGGAGCCAGAATAGAGGGGTGTTTGGCCATTTTTGTGGCTTAGAGAGCAGCACGTATGACTGTCGATCTTCAGCCACGATTGTGCAGCGTTCTTGTTTTTGTCTTGTCCGTCACAGAGTGATCTTGTCTGATGCAGATGTTTTGTAAAATTGTTTCTGTCCAACAGGAGAACACCAGGTTCTGGCTGTGAGTACCACCAGGCCAGCTCCTGGAGGTCAAGGTCTGCTTTTCTCCTTCCTGAAGTAAATGTGTGTACGTGCACACAGGTATATTCATATATCTAGAAGCTCAGTGTCAAATTCAAATTCTGTAAAACTGAATAAATTAAATTCTCAACATATTTTCATTAATGGAGATGAAATCCTTTCCATTAAGAAAATTCAAGCCAACTCTTTATAATTTGGGAAATTATAGACTTCCTTTCTTTTTTATATACTTCCTTTCTTTTTTTATTTAGCTTTAAGATTAAATCTCTATAATATGGAACCAAAAAATGTGTAATTGTCAGATAGCTACAAGTGATATGAAAAGTATAACCAAGTGTTAAAAAATTAAGCAAGAAATGATCACTTTCTTCCAAAAGGGAGAACACTTAAAACTTTTTTGAGGTGAAAAATGTAAATAAACAAAATGTATATGGATGTGTTGCTGGGTTCTAGGTTTGACTATGTCTTGAGCTACCCTGTCCGCCACTGCCAGCAAGAATGAAAAATTATATTTGTGCGGCGAAGAAGAAATAATTATTATTTCCAAAACATAGTCATTCCAGTATGTATAGCCCTCAACGATGCTGCTGAAGACAACACAACAAATCATCCTCATTCTCAGCCATGCTTGTGTTTTGCATGGAACTATCTATGCCAAATGGTCATTTTTCTCACATTTATTCTGTTAACAGGATAAATGCCAACGTTTGTCAACATCTTGTAAATGATGCGTCTTAATGAGGCAAGCTACTGTTTCACTCCTCCGAGGAATTTCATAGCAGAATAAGCAAAATATCAGGTTAAAGCAAGTGGGAGGAGATCCCAGAGAGCAAACCTTTCCTATGAACGTATATTCCTTGAGGTTTTGCTTAGAGTGTGTTCTAGGATCCAGGCCAATTTGGCCTAAACCTTTCTACAACATTTTAATTATATTTTTAACAAATCCTGCAAAATGAGGTTCACATGTTGATTCAGCCAAAAAAAAAAAAAAAAAGCAGTATCTACAAGCTGAACAGAATGCAAGAGAGAGGGAGTGATTAGCGATGTTGCCAAAAACCAATGAATACAGCGTTTTTATAATATCGTGCCCCATTCCATTCATGTTGGGTAGATATAAAGACTGGTGGAGGCTACATCCGTGTTCTAGAATAAATGAACCAATAAGTTTTTATTTTACACACGTGTACTTGACTCGGAAGTAGAAAACGTGGCATTTACAAAAACACGTTTAACCTCCTGAGGATGTAAGGCCAGACAAATGTTAAAGATGATGCGTAGCCTTGCCCAGGTGCGGAAGTCAACACAAGATTATAGTTAAAGCCATAGGTTTGGGGTCAGAAATATTAAGTCTCTGCGTTTAAGTCCTGACTCCAGTGACGGCAAACTAAATACAAACTGAATACACTTGGGCAAAGCACTTTATTTCCCTTAATCTCAGTCTCCTGATCTGTAGAATAGAGATAATAATGCCTACTGTATGAGACTATTACAATAATTAAATGTGATAATATACATAGAACAGTGCTCATTAAGAAGCAGTTATTGTCACCATTGTATCTGCTAATGAAATTGAAAATTGCTAATCCCTGTCATTAAACGTAAACAGTGGTGGCTGGCTACTAACAGTTCTGTAAAATAACACGCGTCTTATTGCATTTAGGTCTGTGGGTTGGAGGGAATGGGAGCTTCCTATGCGAACCTAGACTCCTTTACAAAGTAACCAGTAAGGACTTCAACATCTTTATCCGCTATTCAACCCTCGGAAGTGTTTCCTACTCAAATACCTGATCTGCAGATAAGGAAAGGTTTGGCAATGGGATTGGCAACGGTGACCAAATCTTTACCATCACTATGATTATGTGAGAGTTGAGGTGGCAGCTGCAGCTCTGGGCATTTTGTCCAAACCCCAGGCAAGAAGAAGCAGCATGGCAACTATATGAGGAAACCAAGACTTTCACAGAAATCACAAGCACATTTCCACATATATATCACGCGGCCACTCCTAATTTGTGTTTGCTTGGTTTCCTTTTGTTTTAAGTTGGACATTTGCAACTACAAACAGAACCAGGGCTCTGCTAGTAAGGAAATTAGATTACTTAAAAGATAGTTCGTCAAATCACACTATGTGCAGTGGATAAGTGGTGAAAGGAAGGTTGTCAGTGGAAGGGAGAACAGGGCCGAGAGAGACAGAGACAGAGAGAGAGTTGGAAACCAGTGGTGCTAAGGAAATTTATATTTTTATCCGAAGTGTTATGGGGAACCACAGGAATGGAGAGATAGATGCTTTAGGAACATCACAGTGTGAAAAACTGGACTGGAGTGTACAACGGGGTGTGTGGCAATCCATTCACTCTGCTGAACATGTTAAGGCAGGTCATGGCTTAAGTTTTGGGCATATGGAATGTGAAGGACTTTTTAGGTCATCCAAGTAGAGGTGTTCAACAGCAGTTTGGATAAAGAGGTCTAAAGGCCAGAAGAAAGATTTGGCCCATAGACAGAGAGTTGGCAATATTTAGCATAGAGAGAACCAAAGCCATGAGCACAGATGAGATTGTAGGAGGAGAACGAATAAATTCTGAAAGATGAGTGGAACGGAGACCATCTACTCAGAGAGACATTTGAAAACCAGGGAGAAGGTTTGAATGATTTGCTTTGCAGAAAGAGTTGTTATAATTATAATGGAGTGGCAATGTATTGAGGTATTGAGGACCTGAGGTGCCAGTTACCCAATAAAGCCTTTTACAAGCATCCTTTCATTCCAAACTTAGAGCATCCATGTGAAGTACATACTTTTGTTGGGGATTTAGAAGAAAGGAGACTGAAGTTTAACTACATCAAGAAACTTGCCAATTAGGCAGAGATGGATCTAATATCTAACAGGTGTGTGTTTGTTTTTTATTTCAGGGATAGTACTTTTATCCATTATAAGCCAGTTAGAATAGAATGAAAGGAAGAGCTGACCAAGGGAAGATAGAAGGATTCTGAGCAATAGCTGGACACCTTGACTAGAACATCGAATTCTGCTTAGTTGCATAGTCCCCTTAAGGTGGTACAAGATTAATTACATGAACACACCAACTGTTCTATAAGACCTGACATGTGAGAGATTATCCCCTGATCCAATCAGTCATCAAATCCTATTTCTTTGCCTTCAGAAGGGTTGTAGTATATAACAGGAAACACATGTTGAGACATTTCTGCTATGTTCCCTGGAAAGTAGGCTTGAAAGCATTGTTCAGCAAAGGAAAAAAATGGGGTCCACATAGGGTGGGAAATAAAAACCAGCATCGAAGGTGATCAGACAGTGTGAAAGAGAAGTGCACTCAGAAACCCAGACCAAGACTTGGAGCCAGAGTCATTCATTTGTTCACTTAGATAAAATCAGTTGGTACCCATGGTGTGCAAGGCAATGGATTAGGCCATGAAGAGAGGAAATGACGGTGGATGGACAGGATCTTATCTCAATGAACCTACGCTATTGGGGAGGTAAAAGCCATGAGCCATGTCCCTAAAGCATGAGAGAACTCAGAAAGACGGTTGATCATGTCTTTCTAGAAAACACGTTGAATGGCCATAGTGAGCCATCTATTTTTTCCAAGCATTAGCTTTATTCACACACACACATACACACACACACAAAGACATACACACACACACACACACACACAGAATCCAAATGGTTGGTTTGTATAACATGATGAAGAAAATAACCTATTTTCTTTAGTGTTCAATTTTATACTCCCATCTTGGAATTAATCCCTCATTTTTGATTCCTCACAGAATCACTCACCTTAATCCCTATGTATGACTCTAAATGATTTGTAACTATTTCAGAAAACTGTTTCTGTCATCCAAGAGTCCCTCTCGTCCTATGTGAGAGTAATTAAGGAATGTGCTGAGGTTCTGACAGTGAACATTCGGTACCAAACTTTGAAAGCATCCTTGACCTTCCAAAGCAAAGTTTTTGGAACATACAACACATATTCGAAGTCCAAGGTGGTCTTTTTATTTTCTGAACTGGCCACATAACATTGCTATTTTGAGAGCAGAGGCCACAACTCTTCAGTAATGGATGCTATATTTTCTTTCTGGAAAGTCTTGTGATTACCGAACAGGAACAGGAGGATTGCTAGTAGGAGCTCCCTGAGTGGGAAAAGAGGAAGAAGAGGGAATAAGACATGAAAATGAGCAGAGTGTGGGGCGAGGCTGGCAGCTTGGGCCCCTGAGCAATGGGGAGATGGACCAGCAGGCCTCCTCCCAGGAGCCGCCTGGTTGGCGTCAGGATCTGGGGGAGAACATGCTCCTTCCTTTTGAGTTACCTGCTTGGTAGAATCTTTGGGCAGGATTGTTGAAGAGGACGTTTTAAGTAATCAATGGATGCCTCTCCTCCTGTCTCACCTCCCAGTCACTCCAAGGACACAAAGCATCAAACACTATGTTAAGGTAAAGAATCAGGAAGTACTTTAATTACATCACATATTAATATGGAATGTGCTTTCTGAACTAATTTCTTGATACACTGTGTGTGTGTGTGAAGGAGAGCAATGGCAGAGGTTTAAATTTAATAGGGGTCAACTCAAAACCAATTTTGGCCTGAAGTTGGAAAATTAGAAAATGCAGAAGTAGAAAGAATTAAATAAACAGCATGTAATAAAAAATGTGGGGCTTACCTGGTGGCGCAGTGGTTGAGAGTCAGCCTGCCGATGCAGGGGACACGGGTTCGTACCCTGGTCCAGGAAGATCCCACATGCCGCAGAGCGCCTGGGCCCGTGAGCCATGGCCGCTGAGCCTGCACGTCCGGAGCCTGTGCTCCGCAACGGGAGAGGCCACAACAGTGAGAGGCCCGCGTACTGCAAAAAAAAAAAAAAAATGTGGACGTTCCCCATGAAAATATATACACTTTCTTTCCTATTAATTAGTTACTGTCTGGATCTTAAATCCCAACTTTAAGAGAAAGTCAGAAATAAGAAAGTTACACTGATATTACCAAACAAAGCCTACTGGCTAGAAGGCAAATATGTACTCATCCCAGAGGTCCATATAAATAGACAGAAAGAGAACGGGTGACTCAAGCATGATTTTATCCTTGCTGCCTCCAAGGCATCCAAGGTTATTATTAAACATCTCAGGGACAGGGTTGGAATTAAACAAATTGTCTCTAGGAATCTTTTTTAAAATTATTTATACATTTGAAGTTTGTTATCTAAAGAGAACACCTAATACAGATGATAATATTGACACTATCCTGATTATTCCTACGGGACAGTACATAAATTCAGAGCTTAGCTTGTTTTCCTCTTTTTCAAGAAATATTATTTCTATGTATGTGTGCTATTATAAAGAGTAGGAGGATACTGGAGAATGAAAGCATTAACCCTGTAGCAAAGTAAAGACACACACTGATTAAAGGAAGAAGAGGTTTAATATGAGAAAGAGATACTAAGATGTTAGCCAAAAAAAAGTAAGCCTGACAACATCAAGTGCTGGTGCAGCTGTAGCTATACAAGACTCTCAAACACATTTAACGGGATTATAATTCCGTGCAGCCACGCTGGAGGGCATTTTGGCAGAATCAGGTATAACTGAAAAGGTGCATGTCCAGAAATTCCACACTTCCACAACAAGCATCCAGAGAATGAGGTAATTAGGTCAATAATCAAACCCTATCAGGTACGCTTCTCTTCCTGATCAGTGTTCGGGGAAAATTTCAGAGGAAGGACACTCTCTGTGCAATTCCGAATGCCATTACACCACATTAGACGTAGTGTGGCGTCACAGTTGCCATCTTGATTGCAGACTTAGATATAGGTTCTTTTCCTGGTTCTGGCATTGAACTAACTGCTGCTTGACATTGTGTAAATTATCTAATTTTTCTGTCTTAATTTCCTCGTCTGCAGCGTGTCAGCAATAGTAATATCCACTTCATAGACTTATTAAAAGGATTATTTAAGAAAACGTATGTAAAGCACTTAGGAAAGTTCCTAGACAGAGTAAGTGTTCAGTATATAGAGTTCTATAGATATAGCAATTGCAACTGTCAGTATACAGGCTTTTTTCAGACAAGCTGCTTAAGCATGTTGCCTATTAATTTTTTAATAGCATAAGCTATTGTCTTTAGAAGGCAAAGTCACCCTGAGGTTTTGGGCCACCCTCAGGAGTAAGGCATGGCTGCTGAGGGAAGCAGCAGTGTCGAAAGACAACGTCCTCAGCCACATGGACAGACAGTACTCAGCTGAAGACTAGGAGATCACCACGGCGTCTATAACGCTGGCAACTGCTGACGTGTTTGGACTTTAGCCCCACAGATACCCAGAGGGAAGCTTAAGGGTTACAGAGTTTCTCCTTCACCACTGCACACAACTCCTGAAGGAAGAGTCTAAAGTCAGCCAATAGGAAAGTGGAGATGATGATGGTGATGACGATGATGACAGGTCATACTATGTGGCAGGCACTGTTCCCAGAAATTGACTATATTCTCCCTCATTAACCCCACAGCAATCTTTCGAGGTAGGTACTATTCTTATCCTCACTTTAAAGATGGGGTTATGGGAGGGACACTGAAAAGAAATAAATTGCTCACAGTAACACAGTTAGTAAACAGTGGAACCAGCGTGTGCACTTAGATGGACTGGTTTCCAAGGTTCCTGGCTCTTAACCACCAGCAATGGGTCTGAAATCAAGAACCTAAATAGAGGCTAAAGGCATGGATCCTTTGCCAGAACCCATTACCCCATCTGCCAGATAGATCTTGGGAAAGAGTCGTTAAGCTACGTGGTAGAAGCTGGTTGTATTGAGTCTAAGCTGTGTCTGAGTGAGGCCATTTTTAAGCATTAGTGTTCAGCTGGTACAAAGTGTGCAAATCAATGTTATAGTAGTTTAAGCTTGAGCTTAACAGGAAAATATTATTCTGATACTGCTGTTCCCTAAGAGAGAGTAGTCTTTCTCCATTCTTTTATATGCACAAAATAATAATCATCATTTTAGAAAGCTGAGCGTGCAGAAGCTAAACCTACAGTTTATTTCTTTTTTAAGTAATCACTTTAAGTAGGCTCTTGCAGACCACTTAGCCAAGGGGAGGTCCTAACACACTGACATTATTGATAATGTGCTCGTCTATTCTTGACTGATTTCTTGTGTTGCTCTGTGCCCCCAACTGCTGCTATGAGCGTGCAATTTCCATTGACTTTGTAGAATTGCAAGTTGGTTGGCTTCTTGGAAGTAGAGAGGGAAAAGGCTAGAAACAGATCCTTGGCTGACACAGAAGGAAAAGAATGCTGCAAATTTGATGAATAATAACAGTCCTATTTGGATGAAGCTGCCAGAAAATAGAAGCAAACAATCTTAAGATGGGTCAAGGCTACTGTCTACAGAGAATGGCATGTAATGCTATCTGATGAGGGGAATGCATTTGTTTCTTTTCTCTCGTGCCTGCTAAGTTCTGTAGGATTGCAGGGGTTGGAAGAATAGGGAAGTTACAGAGATGCAAGCTGAATGGCACCAGGAAAGGGGCACTGCACAATTCCACAGGTTAGGATGTAGATTCTTTGGCCAAAAGCAGACCGTTTGCAACTGTGTATGCTTGCAAGGGAAATAATGGCTTTCCATTAGTCAGTATGAGGAACCCTGACAATACATGTTTGAAAGGCTTTTTTTAAAAAAATACACTGGGATTATTTGTTAGGTTGAAAAACTTAGAAAATCACTTTTAGTAATGTGGCATGGAGCAAATTAATGTGTGTTCTTGTCCCTGTACCGTGTTTCTGATTTTTCTTTTTCTGTCTACGTGAGGAAAACCCAGCATTAATGTACCGATGTTTAGATGTTTAGGCATGGGGAGAAGGGAGTCCCAGCAGGCGGAGGAATATGGGTTTCAAACCCGTAAGATATTGAGCACGCACTGGACCGAATGATACTATTTAGATCAAGAGTGAACAGCATTAGTGGTTCATATCCTTTTTTTCTCAAAGTATCAGTGCTTTTTTTTATTGATTGACCAGAAAGTTAACCTTTATTTACATTTATCATAAATATATGATAAATTTTTAAGTTAAATTTGTGAAAGGTTTGGTGTAAAGAAATGCTTAATTTTTAATCAAATAGATTAATAATTTTCTATATAATTTGGGTCATCAGTTTCATACTTAGAAATCCTTTGCTCATTCTAAAAATGGTTAGACCATTGTTTTTTTCTTCGCAGTTTTAGTGCTAGTGATATTGACGGTGATGCTTTCATATTTTACACTCAATCCTTCAATGTGTCTGAAATTTTATCCTCAGCCATGCTTATTTAAAACTAAGATATTTAGATCACATTAAAAAATATATACTTGTTGAAGTCAGTTAGGAAGGGTGTTGATTCCGTTTTTCATGACTACCATCACCAACTTCAATCCAGGTAATATGCTTTAAAAAAAAAAAACACACACAATCTGCACTGTTAAGTATTTTTCCTGAGAGAGCCTTTAACCTTTTCAGACATTCTGTAAGAAACCCAGTCTCTTTTAAACCCCAGAGAAATAACACAGAGCACTTAAAGATTACAATTATTATGTGATATGTTATTACCAACATTTTTCGCCAGGTAGCTGTAGTTTTAAAAAACAAAACAGTGCTGAATGTTGGTTGTATTAGTGCTATTTTGTGAGCTAGCCTCTGCACCCTTAAGATAAATTCTCAACTCTTGTCTGCCAGGCCACTGAGTACATTGCTGGTATCACCACTAACAACTAAAACAATAGTTCTTGCAATCAGAACAGTCCGGTACCCAGATTGCAAGCTCCCCCACTCCCATATGCAATATTACACACAGAAGTAAGCACAGCCTCTGTCTTCGACAAGAATTGAATGAGCACAAGAAAAAGAAAAGATAGCAGAGAGTAAGAGCGACATTAGGCTTTCCCAGGTTCTAAAATACAAGTCTCAAAACCTGTCCCTCACCTTAAGCTACCTCTTCCTGCACAGGAGGGGAATTAGATGTTTTACTGAGAACGGAAGTTTAAATTATAGAAAAATCACTGTCATTCCATCAATGGTCCTAATGGGGAATTGCTTATTCTAAGAATGTGGTTCACTCCACTTTTACATGAAACCCTTAATAAAGTATGGCTGTAACTTCTTTGAGGGAAGTCAACTGGGCCCACGCTGTCTATAATTACACCCTAAAATATCCTATTACATTCAGAAAAAAGATTTAAATACATACGAATAAAAAGTAGTCAGATGGGAATGACCTGAGGCTGTCCATCACATAATCCACAGAAAGAAATCAAAAGTTTTACAGAGAAATCTCACATATAGCATTTGTGGATTACTGGACACATTTGTTCTTAAGTTAATTATATATTAAAATATACCTAGTTCTCTCTCACCAGTATGGATTTATCTATTCTCAACAAATGGTTTAGCTGTCAAAAATAAATGTTGCCATTAATTTTAAACAAAAGACGAAAGGGAATTTTGGTGAGTATTACTGTAACACCAAGAGCAATTATTATGTACCAGACTTTGGACTAGAACAGGTGTCCCCAACCCCCGGGCTGTGGACCAGTACCGGCCCGTGGCCTGTGAGGAACCAGGCTGCACAGCAGGAGGTGAGTGGCAGGCTTGAGCAAAGCTTCATCTGCCGCTCCCCATTGCTCCCCATTGCTCATATTACCGCCTGAACCATATCCCCTCCCCAACCTCCGTCCATGAAAAACTTGTCTTCCAGGAAACCGGTCCCTGGTGCCAAAAATGTTGGGGACCGCTGGTCTAGAAGATTCCTTTCCACCTCTGGATGTCTACCAGCACACCAGGTGTGCAGCTTTCCTTACACGTTTCTTCCATGACAATGCTCGTCACTCTGGAGTGTGAAAACACTCTGTATTTATCTTCTCATTGTATTGAACACATGTGACTAGTGTGTGGATGAGTTAGTAAATCTCAGATATCGGTTTCCTGTGCTTTCGCGATAGAAAGCAGCCAATCCTGGAATTAAGTCGTTTCTAAAGGCTCTTTGAAGACAGTCACTTTGTGAAACAGGTGAATGGCTACGGCAGGTGATGTGACAATAGCCCGCAGTGTCAGCACGAAGTTCCAGAATGGAATTGTCCTCACGTGAAATAGCCATAGAAGAGAATCATTTGTCTCCCTAGTCATTAATGCGCAGAGGCACACCAGCTGAGGAAACTGCAGCAAACCGTTAGGAGGCGAAGGAAAACTTGATTTAGTTCATATTTTTTTCCATGAACATGTTTCCCCGGAAAGGTATTCAATGGTACACACATGGATGTCACAGATACGGGCAGATGTACAATTGCATTGGAATGTCTGGTCTCCCTCTGTGAGTGGGCTGTGGTTTTGATCCAGGGGCCCCCAGTGAAGATGCAGATGTGGATAAAGGAATACTCCGCAGACACACTGGCTAAAATGCAGGGCTCTGGGAGAACTCCTGATTACTTCCCTCTGCATTTCTCCTGTATTCAGGAGCACAAAGATTCTCTGCTTGACCAAACTCTACTCAGGCACTTCTGAACTCTCTTCTCAAAGAGGCCCTGTCTGGGGGACTTCCACACTCATCTGTGTGTTGTCCAATTTTAGCAAGAATCCAGCTCCGTCAGTTTACCAGAATCTCCCATCCTTGCTCTCTGGTTATCCTTGATATTTGATCAGGTTTCTCCTCCACCCTCCTTATCCCTCGTGTTTCTTCCCAATAATTTTCCATCCACTGACACCACCCCCGCCCAAACACACACACACACACGTCCCGCTCCTTAGGTATAAGTTCCCACTTTTCCTTGTGTTTGGAATTGAACCCTATCTCTCTCTCCTACTGCAAAACCCCATTGCAGTGGTTCCTCTTTGTCTCATGATAGCTCCCTTTGAATAAAGTTTGCTGCCTATCTTTTTTCAAGAAATCTTTTTAACAGGGGAATGAATTTGACAGAATCAACCAAATTACTGAACACCCACTCTCCCACCCACCCCCCTGATAAAGGACTTTCTGAAAAGTAGCAAAGATGCTTCTCATCTGTGAAGCCTCTGCAGCTTGCAAGCAGGTGTTGGACGTGGCTGGATGGTACCAAACTGAGATCATATTCTGGACCTTGGCCCAATAAATAAGCACTTTCATATATAAGCATATATATAAAGAGATTCTGAGCCCACTGGACTTAACTCTTTTAGTGTTTCCCTGCTTATTTTCTTTGCATGGTTGAGACCTAAAAGATACACATGCCAACACCACCAGGGTCTGAAGCGTCCTTTTCCTGTTAGTGCCCTGTGAGTACAGAGACTAGAATAATCTTCATAAGCTGCAGTGCAGATGTACCAGATTTGTCTGCCAAATGTCACACGAAAGCAGAGGAATTTGAGAGGATGGGTTGTCATCAAATAGGGGCAATGACTTATTTATTCACTTGGAAACTCCCAGGGAGTTTTCTGGATCAGTGAAAACAAGCCAAGATCGGTTTACCAACATGTTCTTAAAGGTCACAGATGATTTTGAGGGCTTGTGTTGAAATGAATGTGCTTGGTAATCAAGTGCATAAAATATTTGTTTCAAATCACTTCTCGTAAGTCACCACTCATCCAGGTGGAGATTAATAAGTATAGGGCCATTTAGTGAGTCCTACTGTATGCAGAGAACATGTATCAGGAGGAACCTATACCAGATCGCTCGTGAGGAAGAACTGAATAATAAAGGGCTGGAAGGAAGCTTGTTGCAGGTGGGTCCTGACATGAACAATGCAATAGAAATGGGAGATCAGAAGACATGCCTAGGAGGAAGGAAGCCCATCCTAGGGCATGGGGACCAGGGAGAGGCTGGGGTGAGGCTGAAGCCACAGGTTAAGACAAGCTGGTGCTCAAGCCGGCTTCAGAGTTACTGAGTATTTGTTCTAACACTTAGTAGCTTTGTCATAAGGACACAATATTATTTAGACTCTCTAGGACTCAGTTTACCTACCTGTGGGAAAATCAAAATATTATAGTAGACTTATTTCACAAGTTTGTTTTAAAGATTAAATGTAGAACTACATGTGAAGCACTTTGTGCAGCTCCTGTAACATAACAAATGTACCCCCAGCAAGCCAGGGTTATTAAGTGCTTTCTAATTAGAAAAGGTGATTCACATTTGGAATAGCACTGTTTCCTAACTCTAAACATTTGCTCTTGTGATTCCCTCTATCTGGAGAATAGAGCTTCAACATATAAATTTTCAGGGGGACACATTCAGTCCAAGATATTGTCTTAACCTGTTTGTTTGTCCACCTTTGCAAATATTTTTTGGCCATATTTTGGGGGGACTATTTTTGGATTCTCTACTCTCTATCAGTGATCTATGTTTCTATCCTTCTGATAATACCACACTACTTTGGCTACTATTGCTATATAATAGCCCTTCATATCTAAACAATGATTTCTCCCACTGTATTCTTCTTTTTCAAGATTGTTGGAACTACCTTAGGGTCTGTTCATTTCCATATTAATTTTAGAATGAACTTGCTATGTCTACAAATATCTTGCTGGGATTTTGATAGAAATTGCAGTAAATCTGTAGATCAATTTGGAAGGACTGACATCTTTACTACTTGAATCTTCTAATCCATGAACACATTGTATGTCTTCATTTATTTAGGTGTTCTTGGATCCCTTTCTCAACATTTTGTAATTTTCAGTGTACAGATCCCGTACATGTTTTGTTAAGTTTATATCTGGCATTTAATTTTCCTTGGAATGTTTATAAATGGTAGTATGTTTTTAATTTTGCTTTCTATATGTTGATTGTTAGTATATAGAAATGTGATTGAATTTTGTGAGCTGATCTGGTCCTGAGATGTCACTGAAGTTACTGATTAGCTCTGGAAGGGTTTTTGCTTATTTTTTGTTTATTCGGGCATTTTTTGTTTGTTTCTTTTTCAGATTCCTTGGGATTTTTATGTAAACAATTACGTCACCTTCAAATAGGAACAGTTTTATATCTTTATTTCTAATCTGAATGCCTTTTGTTTCTTTTTCTTGCCTTCTTGCAGTGGCTAGAACTTCTAGTACTATGTTAAATAAGAGTAGTTAGAGTGTGTGTACTTGCCTGGTTCCCAATCTGAGAGGCAAAGTCTTTCACCATTAAGTAGGATGTTAGGTGTAGAGATCACGCCTCACTGGGCTCTGCTGATACCAGAGGGGCAGGGAGGAGAACTGACTAGCCCTGCTTCCAACCACCTTGTTATTAAGTAAGTCTCCTTGGTGCTAGGTGGGGATGGAGGTTCAGCCTAAGGCTAGATCCTGCTGCCACTGTGCTGGCAGGGGAATCTGAGCACGCTTCGTTTTGCAGGATGGGGTCCGGGGGGGTGAAAGGTCAGCTCTCTGCTTGGTCCCACCAACACTTCCAGGTGAGGGGAGAGGAGCTCACTACCAGTTTCTAGAGGAGTGCAGCGAGGGTACAGCTTTCACAGGTATTTGGATGATGCGGGGAGGGAGGGGGAGAGGGGTATTTCCAAAAAG
This sequence comes from Stenella coeruleoalba, assembly GCF_951394435.1. Taxonomy (NCBI): domain Eukaryota; kingdom Metazoa; phylum Chordata; class Mammalia; order Artiodactyla; family Delphinidae; genus Stenella; species Stenella coeruleoalba. The sequence goes on from NC_137159.1 coordinate 4,552,180, forward strand.
GTCTTCTGTTGATAGGTCGCCCTTTCTCAGTCCTTTGGTTATAGGAGAAACAGGCTTTTCTTTGGGGTTTTGTTTTTGGGGGGTTTTGTCACTGCCTATTGGTGATTCTGGAGAGAGGCTCCTGCTGGGCATGCAGGGTACTGTCCAGGATATATAAGAACAAAAAGGAAACTCAGCACAAGTCACTCTGCAACTCGTGTCCCAGAGACCCTACACAGTCCACCTTCTACTTTCCATCATCTTTCAGAGTCTGTTTTGTTTGTTTGGTGTGTTACGTCCAGCATTTTTATTTGTAAAAAGGAGAATTACAGGCTACACTGTTCTGCTGCAATGGGAGATTCTTGCCAGTGTCCTTTTAACATGCGGCTTCCTCCTGCCTCTCCAATCTCACCCCCTGCGATGCTTCTTCTCACTCATCTCCTCCTGGCCACAGCATCATCCTCACTCTTCCTCCAACATGTGAGGAAGCCCCACCTCAGGGCCTCTGCAGCTGCTGCTTCCTCTGCCTAGAGCCATCTCCCTCTAGATACTCACATGCCCTCTGCTCTCTGTTCAAGTAGCCTCTTCCATATAAGGTCCTCTCTAAGGAACCTTCATATAATAGCAAGCTTCATCCCGGTATCTGGGGCCCGCACTGCCATGCTTTATTTGGAATCGTAGCAATCATCACTACTGGACGTGCTATGTCCTTACCTGTTTATGATCTGTCTCCTGTACTAGATGAAGGGCAAGGACCTTGTGTCTGTTAGTTCCCTCAATAATATGAGTCCAGTGAATGAATAAATGAGATAGAAATTATCTTTCCCATTTTCAAATGACAAACGAAAGTAGAAACTCAAGTGTAGAGAGATTAATTGCCCTGTATGAGATTAGCTTCTTGGGGGAAGAACACTGCCTTGCACACATAGAGAGTAAGACTCTTTCCTCATTCCTGCTTCTCGGATATCAGTTAATTGACTGGACAGTCGCAAGCTGAGTGTGTTTAAAATGTCGCCCTGACAGCTCTGCAGGGTGTGTCCAACGCCCATGGTTCCCACAGTCAGCAAAATCCTGTCTAGACCTCCACCTACCGAAGCCATCCTAGAAAAACCTTTTGAGAAAGCATTTGCCTGGGGAAATTCACGCCATTTCCCAGGCACACATTTGACTGTTTAATGTCAATACTCAAGCATCTACGTGCTACATAATATTCATTACTTTATAATTATATTTCAATTTCAAAGATGTTCATTCTATTTGTTTTCAGGGAATCTCTTTTGAAACTTGTCAAGTAATTAGTTGATCAGCTTACCTTTCAGCATCAAGTGGTATTTTATCTTAATCTAAGATGTCTTTAATAACAAGGTATCAGTGATGTGATAATTCAATTCAGAAGGCTCCAGAGACTGACTTACATTATATTCGTCATACAAAAGCAGAGACTTACTCAAGTGGAATGTGAATATCTGCGTTCAGTTATATTTAGCACTGTGAATAAACTATGCATTGAAGATATAACAAGTACTTCTAAACATAATATGTATAGTATATGAAAATAAAGGGTGTAATATTTGTTTAATATAATAATACAACTATTTCATGATATAGTTCCTTTTTGTCTTATGTTTTGAAGACTTAGAACCAAATTTAATTTAATAATCAATTCATTTCGGGTGTCTGCAAGAACCACATCTTCTGCACCTTTTTAAATGGACTTTACACTTTTACTCTCTCTCCTCCCAACCTCTTCCTCTTCCCTCTCTCCCTCCATTTTTTCTCTTTCCTTCTTTTCTTTCTTCCTTTCTTTCTTCCTTTCTTTCTTCCTTCCTTCCTTCCTTCCTTCCTTTCTTTCTTCCTTCCTTCCTTCCTTCCTTTCTTTCTTTCTTTCTTTCTTTCTTTCTTTCTTTCTTTTCTTTCTTTCTTTCTCTCTTTCTTTTCTCCCTTCTTTCATCCTCTTAAACTCCTCAAACATCTTAAAACATTTTAAATCTTTCTTTAACTCTTTTTTAAACTTTTTTTCCTTTTGTTTTCTTTGGCTGCATTGGGCCTTTGTGGCACATGGGATCTTTGTTGAGGCACACAGGATCTTTTCGTTATGGCTCGTGGTCTGCTCAGGTTTCTCTCTAGGTGTGGCGTGCAGGTTTTCTCTCTCTGGTTGTGGCGTGCGAGCTCCAGCACACATGGGCTCTGTAGTTTGTAACATGCAGGCTCTCTCATTGAGGCACCCGAGCTCAATAGTTGTGGCACGTGGGCTTAGTTTCCCCGCAGCATGTGGGATCTTAGTTCCCTGACCAGGGATCAAACCTGCGTCCCCTGCATTGGAAGGTGGATTCTTTACCACTGGACCACCAGAGAAGTCCCTCTTTAACTCTTTTTTTTTTTTTTTTTTTTTTTGCGGTACGCGGGCGTCTCACTGCTGTGGCCTCTCCCGTTGCGGAGCACAGGCTCCGGACGCGCAGGCTCAGCGGCCATGGCTCACGGGCCCAGCTGCTCCGCGGCATGTGGGATCTTCCCGGACTGGGGCACGAACCCGCGTCCCCTGTGTCGGCAGGCGGACTCTCAACCACTGCACCACCAGGGAAGCCCCCTTTTTAACTCTTAAACATCTTAAATTCCTCCAATGCATCATTTTTCATATATAATATGCTTATTGTACTTTGAAATAAATGTTATAAATGTAATTAAAAATTGGCTCTACCAAACAATCTGATTTCTCTACAGAAACCTAATTGGACATTGTAGGTTTTAAGGGTTGAATGAACTCTCTCATATCTTGCATTGGTATTTGGGGTACCAAGAAATAAAACTATCTGATAAACCTACCTCCTTTATTTTAGAGAGCCCATGCAGGCGTGCAATATATGCTAAAATATAATGATTGCTTAGCTTGTTTGGGATATTCTCTTAGTGTTCATCTTTTGAGGAGTGTGGAACAAGTATTTGGACAGGTATTAGGTGTTTACTTATAATCCCCCATCATAACTGAAACGTGGGATTTGAAAATTATTGTCCTAGTATTAGGACTATTTCTTACTAGTGGTAAGCAACAGAGACTTCCAAGAAATTGTATAAAACACAGGAAAAGAGTGATGCTTAGAGGCAGAAACACCTAATACACAGACCGTAAATCTAGAATCCTGGGTTCCACTCCCAGAACCGTCACTCACTACATTGGGATCTTATACAAGTTAGTTATTTGTGCAAGGTTTCCCCGTGTGTAACACGGAAAGCATAACATCACCTGCTTCGTGGGATTGGTATGAGGTTGAAATGTGTTAATCCTCAAAATGCACCTGGAACAGTGTCTGGCACATAAGTGTTAGCTGTTATTATTTCTGAGTAGAAGTTGACCTTGTAAGGCAGCAGCGTCTATGAGCCAGGAGACCTCAGTTACATGACCCTACAAGCAGGTCCCCCAATGGCACAACTGAACAAGAATGAGAAGCTACTGAATATGGTTAAAGGAGGGCATGATCTCACCACTGTATCGTTTTTAAGCAACTGTACTGATTCTGAATGTGTCTTGTTCATTTCCTTGCTGAGTCTTAACAGGAATGCTTTTACTTATGTATTCATTCAAAACATATTTATTCTCCTGTATGCAGGAGAATAAATAAACCTACAGGAATTCTCCTGTAGGTTCTGTGGGAAAATCCAAGATGTAATAGATTCTACCTACAAAGGTGTATGGCTAGTGCCGTAGGAAAAAGTAGAAAATTAGAAAGATGGATGGCTAGATAAATGATAGATAGATGCACACACACATACACACATACATGCAAAGATGATAAATAAAGGTCAAGCCTAAGATATAAAGGTCAGATCTTCATCCAACTACCTATCAGCTCCCCACAAAGACCAGGATTTTACTGCCCCTTGCCCTACTTCTTGGGAAGTTCTTAGAAATATCTATTTATTTTTGTTGATGATTGATCAATGTTCACCTTTGATATTTCTAATTGTCTATTTATGGTTAGCTAAACCCACCAAGCTGTTTGCTTCTCTGCGGACAGATTTTGCTAAATCGATGCTCAGATTCTGCCAGCAACGTGGAGCAGGCATGTCTTTGCTTTTGCAAACACTCCGACGCCCTCCAGCCCCTCACGGTTGGATTGTTTCTGGGATTAGTGGCCGGCCAAGGCCCACCGTGTCCACCCAAATCACACCCCCTCCCAGTTTCACCCCTGCTGAGCTTCAGGCCACAGGCAGGAATTGCCTGGGTTGCTAACCCATGCTGCACTGAGGGTCTTGGTTAGTGATACGTGGACTGTTAGAGATCCTGGCTTGCTGGAGACGTTTTGTTTATGGGGTGGGTGGGAGCAGGGAAGGGAACCCTGCCAGCAGCTGTATTTGCCACTTTTGCCTGACGTTTCAGTGGACGAAACTTCCCTTGCAGCTTTCTCCCAGCACAGATCGTTCCTGGGCCCTCTTCTCCCTTGTATCTCCTTGCCCTGATGTCTGCTGCCCCCAGGACCCGCCTGTTTCCACCCTCTTGGGTTGGGTGCTGCTCTCAGCTCCTTTCTTTCTTTGTAACTCTTAATGATCTTTTCTCTGTGACTCTCATCCTCAATTATGTTCTCAAAAGGCAAAGTCTGTGCATATGTACACAACCGGGGGACTGTCTTCTCCTTGTTTTTCTTATGATTGTGCCTGTGAATAAAACCCTGAAATTATCAATTGGATAATAGAGCCACGCCGCTCTTCCAAATGGTTGAGTCAAATTGGCTCTGGCTTCAAGTAGTATTATCATTAATAATAACAGTAATAACCCTTCCCTCAGTCGAATATTTACTAGCACAAAATAGCATGGCAGCCCCCAACTCGGGACGTATCCAGGGGATTGCTGTCTGGACAGAATCCTCTAGAAAGGAGATGCCTGGAGGTGTTGCAGGAAGGGGGAACCCTTCCAGGGCCCAAGAGTGGGCTCCTGTCTAACACTCGGAAATGAATTGTCCGAGGAGACACACGTGCTGACAAAGCAGGAGAGTTTATTGGGAAGGGGCGCCCGGGTGGAGAGCAGCAGGGTGAGGGAACCCAGGAGGACTGCTCTGCCACGTGGCTCTCGGTCTCGGGTTTTATGGCGATGGGGTTACTTTCCGGGTTGTCTCTGGACAACCACTCTGCCTCAGGGTCCTTCCTGGTGGTACATGCCAGGCTCAGCCAAGACGGATTCCAGCGAGAAGGATTCTGGGAGGTTGGTCAGACATACGGACTGGCACCTCCTCCCTCCTTTTGACCTTTCCCCGGTTCTTCCGGTTGGTGGTAGCTTGTTAGTTCCACGTTCCTTACCAGGAGCTCCTGTTATAAGAGAACGCATGCAAGTGGCTACTATGTTGCCTGGCCAGGGTGGGTGCTTTCAGTCTGTGTTTCCCCTCACAGAGGGAGAGGGACCTGCCAAGGAAGGGTCCCATCCACATTCCTCGCAGCTCTGGTCTTTCCTCAGGCCCTCCTTCTAGTACCGGTCTCCCTGGCAGCCCAAGTCCTTAATGATCCTTCTCCTCCTGACTGTATTTACTGTCTCTTACACTCATTTGTCACTTTACAACGCTGCCTCAGATTGTTACTGGTCTTTTAATGTGCGTCCTGTCCCATTTGATTTGGTGCCTCACCCCAATTCCCGCCTTCTACTCCTATAAGATTTAGGTCTATCAGAGGTAGCTACTGTGCCTTAAACGTCTAATAAGGGTCCTAATTAACTCAGATGGTTTCCTTTGTACCCTCCCATCAAGGTAGTGTCCACACATCGGAAAGAATTTGTTACAGTTGTCGCTGTTGGTGACACCACTAATAATATGACCAACGTGTACTCATCACAGATATGACTCTGTGCCCAGGAGTAGGCTGAGTCCTTAGAGAGCCTCACCTGGTTAACCCTTGTTATGGCAATAATCCTTATTAATTCAAGAGATGGGTAATATTCCCCCCATATTATAGGTGTTGTAACTAACGTTCAAAGAGGTTAAGTAAATCCGTCAGGGTCATGACCCCAGCAGTTTTTAGAGCTGGTCCAAACCCAAGTTCAAAGTTCTTAACCGCCATGCTACTGTGATGATAATGATAAAAGTAATCTGTAGGATGCATTCTCTCCCGACAGGCTCTATCCTGTGCATCACGTAATTCTATCCCGTAACACTGAAAAGAAGAAAACAGGGCAAATTATGAAGGAAAACGTGACCCTGGACATCCAGGAGTCAGAAATAATTGTCAGATTCCTTAAGTATCAGGATGACCGTGGCAAGGTGGCCACCATTACTGCGGAGGCTATTTGAAGAATTGTGGAAGCGAGACCAGCGGTTCTCTTTTATGATGTTTAATTCAGTGGGTGAAAGAACCTCAGTTCGTGACGTTGCTCTGGCCCCAGCCTGCACGGAGCTGGCGGAAGAGGGAACAGATACCTCTCACCCTTCACAAGGCACCGTCTCTTCTATTCATCTATTGAGGTTGGCACAGCCCTGCTTCTGAGCTCGCCTCTCTGCTGACATGGAAATCCTCTCCAGTCCCTGTGAAATACTTCCAAGCAAAAGTATTTCCTTCAACAATATTTATCTTTCTCTAATCCCAGCAATACTCTTTTCTATACGCCATGCCTCCTAGGCATGGCATAAAATGTTTAGAAGCTTAATAAACCATCATTTTTTCCTGTATATTCCGGTTACATTATCAGAGGTCCTTGGTGATAAATGCTTTCCTGGTATTTATCCCGGCACTTTTGTGACCATCATTTGTAAAGCTTTCTTTGTATTCTGTTACCTTCAGCTGTGCTTCTCTGTCACTTGATTGAATATATTGCATTCGTTTGGGGCCTATTGTTGAATGACGAAGGAATTGATCCTTTAGCAATTACCTACTTATTGGGGCCAAGCAAGGTCAAGGATATTGCTGGAAATGTTTTAATGCTGGTAAAATCGAACCAATAAGAATTCCTTGTCTGTCATTTTCCCTTAGATATTAAATGATGAAATTAAATAAAATATGATTGTGCCATTTTGGGTGATTGACAATATCTTCCTCTGATTTCTCATTACTTCCTTATTGTTTCGTCAGGTTTTCCTTTGTTTAATTGGCGTTGCCGGCTTTCGCTGCTTGGTTGTAAGGTCTCTCTTGCTAGGATTTCCCTTCCTTCTCCTCCACAGATCCATCGTGCAGCCAGGGGAGGCTGGCGTGACTCACCTTTCACATTTCCCACTTTCCCTGCTGATGGGGATTTGTTGACATTTTCTGCAAACCCTGTTGCTATTATGAATTGAAAACTAGATTTCAAGCTCCAGCACGCTCAGAGTTAAGCTGCCTTGAAAAGGTGGAAAAGAAATAAATGGGAAAAACGTAAAGATTTAGATCAAGAGTCCATTTGTAACAATAAAGCAATCGCATCGCCCAAAACACAGCCCTCAAAAGCATCCTCTACTGCCGTTATACCAGGGGGGTTTTTCCCTTTCAGAACTTTCTAAAGCTAGACTCCTTTCACTTCTTAAGCTACTGATTGTGAGCTCAGCTAATAAACAGATCACTTTTATTATCATGATCATTATTGTAATTCATATATAGTTAGTTATACAGGAAAGAAAAGCCTTGTAGATAGGGAAACATTCCTTGTAAACTTTAAACACCCTTTAAAGGGTGTTTAAAGGGTGTTTAAAGGCATTTTTGCGGTTTTGAAACAGAAGTGAAACCAGTTACTTAGAATCCCTTTGTGTGTATCTGCCGATATCCAAGTGTCACAATTTTGGAGAATCCGACGCTCTTTAAAGTATTACCTAAATTGTAGTCTGTTAGATTCTAAGTTGACAATTCTTAAGTCTCCATTCAAAGAGATCTAACCCTATGTGATCCGTACAAACACATACCGTGTAAACACCAAAGTGAAGGCCAAGGCTAAATAAAGGACATTTATCTTTATACACGGGTGGGGATGTAGGTAAACTGTGTGATTCTACATCCATGTAAAGTCATACACACACACACACACACACACACACACACACACACACACACACACACCCTGATGCCCCTCGTGATTGGTTTAGCCTGTGTCCTGACACTGGGTTTCAGATTTTCAGACCCGTCCAAACGTTTGATTTTTGTAATTATTGTTGGGATTTTTTTTTTTATCTTGCTCTACATGGAAAATAAAATTGTGATTGAGAGAGTTGGGTCCCAGTGGTCCTGTCTGCGCTCTGCAAATGGTTCCATGTCACTCCCTGCATCACAATATAGGAGCCACTGAGCTTGGCTGCAGCTAATCCTCTGAGCCCGTTAATAAGCTTAGGAGCACGTTCACTGAAGGCTGACGGGCTGGGCACAAACAGGGAGAAAATATCTACTGGGGGAAGCTGAATTGGTTTTAATCATCTGCTAATCACCAGTAATGAGACCTACTCTGGGGAAGAAAAGAAAAACAGATAGTCGAAGGGAGGTTTTGTTCTTCACAGCAGAGTAACAGGGAATGAGAGGGCAGCTGTTATTAGGAAAGAAAAGATAGAAAGAAAGAAGGGATTTGGCCAGAGCAGATGAAGCGTCCTCTGCAGCGCTCCGTTTTGTTAGCTGAGTGTTTCTTTCATTCAGTCTCTGAAACTTCAGATCTTGCAGGCTCCCTGACAGCCCACCTCGAAGATATTGCTTCTGGAAGAAAGGAGCCTCCCCCTGGCATCCTCCCCGCCACCACCCTCTGCGTTTGCTGCACAGCACTTTACAGGATATCTTAGCTGGAGGAGAGAAGGAAAGGCAATGGCAGTTCTGGATTGGCACCAAAAGAAAACTGGGTGTGTACAGGGGAGGGGGTGTGTGAGAAGGCTGGGTGAGGGCAGAGAGACCCCTGGTCATGAGGGCGAGGCCTGACAAGGAATCCAAAAAGGAAGAATCAGTTGTAAAAGGTCAGTCCTAGTCGAATTGGGTAGATGGTCTTTTTAAGTCCTAGGCACTGTGTTTCAGGAAATTCAAGTGCGGTTATGACTTGTATGCCATTTTGGATGCTGTCATTCAGGGACCCTTTCCTCAAAAGTTCAAACTCTTGCCATTGCTAATAATACAACCATAGTTAAAGCAGAGGATTAGGAATGCTGTCATCCACTGGACCAATGTTCTCCATGACAAGTTAATAATATACTCACTTGAATCATATTTCTGGAATAATTAACATAATGACTGAACTATGACAATAGTTTCCCGGTCCACAATGACTCTTCTTCTTCAAACACTCCTGTAAGCTGTGCCAGGGTGAAAACCCCAAAGCACAGAATCTGTGCTTAGTCCCCCTACCCTCTGTCCCCAGCTCAAAAATTTCCATCAGCTTCATATTGAAATCTAAACCCTGTCCCTGCATTCAAGTTTCATCATATTCTGGCCCTGTTCTCTTCTTCCTGTCCCATGGTCTATGCCTCTGCCCACATGGGCACTACGTCTGCCAAAGCCAGGGCTTACTGTTTCCGTATAGCCTGGCCTGACTGTTGCTTTTGATTTTTACCAATGTTTAATAGTTCGCAAGGAAGAGCCTTCCCCCAGACTAGACCGTCTACCCCTTCTCTCTGAGCTGTCATGACAATTTGCTTTCAAGCATCCTGCAGCACTAATCTTGTTCTCCAGAATCACAGCGATTTCTGTACAAGTCTCTTCTACTCCAGGGCAGTGCCATTTTTCTTTGCATCCTTCACACCATCTAAAACCAGCCAGTATATAGGAAATTCTCCATTTCTTGAAATATACTGAATATTAAGACCTCTAGCAGAAGAAATCAAGTTAAGATTCTAGCGTTTTGTAAATATATATTTAAATGGTTAGTTGGGACTCTGGGTATAAGAAACAAGACCGACTTGAATGTTCATATTTATTTTTATTTGTTAGTCAATTTATATTCATTATTCCAGCTAGAGGCAATGAGTTGAGACTGGGAACAGCAGAGTAAAACTATAAAGTATATTTTAGAGAAAAACAGAAAAAGCAAAGCTGGTGGAAAACATTTACTGAACATCTGAGTCATCATTTCATAAAACTCTTCACACAGTACCCACAAGTGCTGAGGCTTTGAGAGCTAAGGGCATGCAGTCTCTGCCTTAGGGGAGATTGCAGTCTTAGAAGGAAAGGGAACCATGTAAACAAAATGGTAGCCATCAGTGCTATCACACGGCACGAGCCTGCAAACACCCTGGCAGTCCTGAGGGAGCTTCCTTCGGGAGAGCTTCAGAGAAGAGGTGACCTGGGAGTCGCAGTCTTGAACCCTAAGAGATTTCCAGGAGAAGAAAGCTAGGACTTCCAAAAAGAGGAAAGGTAGAGGCATCAGGAAATCACAGATGTCACTGTGCTTGTGAGAGGGATGCTGAATCATCTGGTGTGGGTAGAGGGGATTTGTAAGGTCATCATCAGAGTTCAAAGAGGTAGACACTGGGCACAATATTAAGTTCTATCTCTGAGCCTCGTGATGAGCAAATCCAGGGGGGAAGACATAAAAGCCAGCATGACTTCTCTTCTGATCGCTGCCCATCTTAGCTACTCTGGAGTCTGTGTTCTAAGGACAGAGAGTCCTCCCATCCAAGGACCAGCCCACAGTCCCTTTAAAGTGTGCAGCAGAGACCTGAGCACTTAGTGAGCACTCAGGGTTTATGTGCTTATCACCAACATCGTCATTGTCATCATTTATTTCCAATACTCAGAAAAGTTGAAAAGGAAAGTAGCTAAATTCGTTTATTTTAAAGGAGTGGATTGTGGTCCAGTCAGAGGAAGGGACTTACCAAAGATCAATAATTAATGGTAGTGACACCTTTTATTAGCATAAGACATTTCAAAAGGCTTTGACTTCCATTGTCTCAGACATGGACCACGTGAAGTAGGGTGGACAGCTACCATTACCCGCAACCTGCAGATGATGTGCTGGGTACCCGGTGCTAATCAGAGGCCAAGGTAGAATTTGAACTCAGGTCCTGCCCCAGTGACCACATCTCCATCAGTCAATACATCTGCATTCTTTCAGCAATTGAAAGGTGAGACCTATCCAAGCCCAGTATTTACGGCGTTTCAATTTAAGTTATTAAGGAGAGTTAGGTTACTGATAAAATTAAGCATTTAAAATGCTGGTTAGGGACTTCCCTGGTGGTCCAGTGGTTAAGACTCCACGCTTCCACTGCAGGGGGCACAGGTTCGATCCCTGGTCAGGGAACTAAGATCCTGCATGCCATAGGGCATGGCTAAAAATTAAAAATAAATAAATAAATAAAATGCTGCTTACATGGGTGGGCAACATTCTACTGTTGTGAAACAATGGATTGGCCAGAATACTCATTCTGGGGCTCAATTTATGTTTAGTGGCCATACAGAATGCTAGGGCAAGACAAGACCTACAAGCTCATATGGTATCTCCTAGTTTAAACACACTGCAGATTTGGGAACTGAATTCAGAGACACGAAGTAACTTCCCCAAAGTCACACAGCAAGAATATGGAAGATTCTTCCTGCTTACACTGCACCTCCTTGCCTGCCTAGGAAGATACAAAGCAGAACAGAGAATGCCAAGTGCAAAAAGAGCTGCCCCATCTACAAGAGCAATTAAGGAGATGCAGAAAGAAGCACAACCCCCTTCTTGAAGGAAACCAGGGAATGCCCAGAGCACCTTTGAAACCCAGTAGGACCCTGTGGGGCTCCTGGGCACAAAAGTCTTTCTGTGTCCCCCATTTCTTGATTACAGGAAATGGGCTTCATTCAGCCTCCATAACCTTCCCTGAGTTCCAACAGGCAGGTTCAAACAGTTGCTAATTAGGGAAGGGAGGGGATGCAGAGACCAGGGAGGAACAGTCAAGAGAAACAATAGCGCAGCCTTGGAACAGGCTCCTGGTTCCTCCTCGAGGGATACACATAACAATATGTTTGAGCTCTTCTGCAGATACTGAAACCCCCTCCAGGTGGGAGAAGTTAACTGTCTGCTGCCCACAAGCACGGAGACCCCAGACCAGTTGGAACCAGGAGGTTGATGATGCTGACTCCTGATTACCTCACCCAACCAATCAGAAGAGTGTCCATGAGCTGACCACGCCCTCTTTGAACCATTACTGTAAAACTCCTCACAACCCGCTCCAAGTTGGGACACACAGTCTTGAGGGCATTAGCCCACTGTGGCCCCCTTTGCCAGGCAAAGCAATAGAGCTCTTCTACTTCACCCAAAACTCTGTCTCCGAGATTTAATTCAGTGTTGGGGTCCAGAGGCCAGATTCGGCATCAACTTTCAATCCTAACTGAAAGAAACTGCCTAGAAAAACACTTCTAGGATTTAGAAGCCGAGGCTCTTGATTTTGCTTTTATATCAACCAGTTTCCTGTGTGTGGCCCTTAATCAGCCCAAGACTCAGTTTCCACTTCTATAAGATGACAATGAAAATAACACCTGCCCTGTCTACTTGTACTGGGTTGTTGTAACCCTGTAAAGAACATTCTAAAGGTAAACCTGAGGAAGGAGCAGGGGATGGAGAAGCTGAGGTGATACCTGAGCCAAGGGCCTCAATGGTATTAGAGGGGAGAGGTTGAGAAGAGATGGTAGACCCCTGCCCATGGCAGAAAGACCTATGCAAATGCCCTTGAGTGAGATGGGAGAGACAGTGCCTGGAGAGAGCTGTGAGCAGGACCTCAGCCAGAGGGTGAGCTTGGGGCAGAAGGGCTGGACCTGTTGCCAAAGGCTGGGCTTCTACCCTGAAAGCTGTGAGGTGTCTCTGGGAAGTTTAAGATGGGGAAACTCACGTTAGCTTCAGGTCTTTAGAAAGATCGCTCAGGCAACAACGTCAATGTTGAATTTGAGGAGACAGTAAAGGCAAGGCCTGATGGAGAAATCTCCTGAGGAATGTCTATAGAAATGGAGGGAAAGTGGCAAAGTTGAGTGCAATTGAGGAGTCTGAATCTTCAGGACATGACAAGTAGTGGAAGGGAATGACTCCCAGTTGGCTGGATAATGGTGCTTCTACTGAATTGCAATATCAGAATAATGAGTTGGATGCAATGTGGAATTAAATTTTGGATGTCCTGGTGAGGACGTTTAGCCCACTGTTGAAAGGAATGGACTTTGAGGTCAAGACGACATAGGTTTTAATGTTGGCTTCAGCACTTTCCACACATGTATGAAATAATGATGTAAAGCCTGGAAGATAAAGAGTACCACATAATTCAGGGGCAGGATGATGGTGGTGGTGGTGGTGGTCATTGATAGCACAGCCATCCAGGTAAGCACTCCAGAAGGAAAGAGTGTTGAGCAGAGTAGGTCACAGTACACTTAGAACAGGGATAGTGGTGAAATATGCAAAAGAGAAAATAAATCACCCATGGGTCATGTATATAGAGGAGAAGATTGGGGAAGACACAGTGGAAGAGAAGTTTGCCTTGAGAAACATGGCAGTGGTATAAGACAAGAAATGGTTATTGAGTGAAAGTTGATGCATGGCAGTTTTCCAACTCAAGTGTACCCTTCATGAGAGCAAAGACTGTGTCAGGACTGTCTTTGTATGGTTATTACCGCACAATGCCTGAATTGGTGCAGGTGCTAAATGAAAACTTACTGAGTACAAATAATTCAATTTCGTTTCTTTTTATGGCTGAGTAATATTCCATTGTATATATGTGTCACATCTTTTTTATCCATTCATCTGTTGATGGACACTTAGGTTGCTTCCATGTCCTGGCTATTGTAAACAGAGCTGCAATGAACATTTTGGTACATGACTTTTTTTGAATTATGGTTTTCTCAGGGTAAGTCAGAAAGAGAAAAACAAATACCGTATGTTAACACATATATATGGAATCTAAACAAAAAAAAAATGGTCATGAAGAGCCTAGGGGCAAGACAGGAATAAAGACACAGACCTACTAAAGAATGGATTTGAGGATACGGGGAGGGGGAAGGGTAAGCTGGGACAAAGTGAGGAGTGGCATGGACATATATACACTACCAAACGTAAAATAGATAGCTAGTGGGAAGCAGCCGCATAGCACAGGGAGATCAGCTCGGTGCTTTGTGACCACCTAGAGGGTGGGAGGGAGGGAGAGGCAAGAGGGAAGAGATATGGAGACATATGTACAGCTGATTCACTTTGTTATAAAGCAGAAACTAACACACCATTGTAAAGCAATTATACTCCAATAAAGATGTTTGAAAAAAAAAAACCTTACTGAGTAAATGGACTTAAATACCATATCATGCTTATTATAGGCTCCCTTAACGGCCTCCAATGTTCTGGTCTCAGTATTTCTGTATCCAGAAAACAGAATTCTCAGTTCAGTGGTTCTCAAGACTTTTCATTATACGTTTGGCCCTAGGATTCGTGGGACCCTTCACAGCACCAGATGTGGTTATGTGTGTTTCTGTGTAACAGGTGTGTGAGTGTATGGGTGTTATTTGGTGTGTTTGGTGAGTGAGAATGATATATGTGTGTGTGTGTGTGTGTGTGTGTGTGTGTGTGTGTGTGTGTGTGTGTGGAATTATTTCCATACTTTTGAGGAAGGGAGGAATAAAATAATGGCAATGCTTTAATTGACTAATGACTAATTTGCTTTACATATTAAACATAGTCCAACACAAAAAAGAGGTATTTGGGATAATGATGTCATATGTGGAGTATGTAAAAAAAAAAAAAATAGGACCTTCAAGAAAATCTAAAGGTTCACCAAGAAACCAGTAATAATAATATTTCAAGGGGGTGTGGAGGAGATGTATGTAATAGGTACGGACCCTGCTACTGCCATTGTCCTTGGAACTCAGATGTTCTTTGGGGTCCTTTTCCAAATACCTCCACTATCCCTGCTCAGGTAATAGAAATCCCACATTAAGAAATTTTGAATCTTAAGATTCTCCTACAGAGAAACTTTATGACTGCTACCTTGCTGGACTTAACACAGAATCATAGATTTGTGGCTTATAAAATTGTGAGCAGATCATTCTGTCTGTTCCCTGACTTCTAAGATACCTGTATATTCTCTAGTTTGCCTTTACAGGAGGGCTAGGTGGCATAAAACAGAAGACAGATTTTAAGGTCAAATATATAAAATTCCAGAAAAGTGACTGTATACACTTAGGTAAGTTGTTTATCCTCTCTGAGTTTCCTTTCCCTCTTTTATTTAACAAGTGATGAAATGTTAACATCTAACCTCTTTTTCCTGGCTTATTAAAACATCTCACACAATGTTTACAATGAAGAATGTATTCAGTAATTTCCCTTTATCCTTCCTATCTAGTCTAGGTATAATAATAAACTGAATAGGTTGGTTGCTGATGTGTGAACTCAAAAGATCTATGCAATTCAGTTACTTGAAATAGTTACTTATGTGGTTCTGTAGCCTTTAGTCAGAAAAAGGTTGGGTTATGCTGCAGTAACAAAATAACCCTGAAATCAATGATATACCACTGCAACAGTTTATTTCCTGCTCATAGTACATATATCTAATTGTGTCAGCTCTATCCAGTTGCTCACAAATTCAGAAGGTCAAGGATGGCTCACCTGGTAGCTGGACCATCTGAATTCCAGACCCTACATTCTCCTCAGCAAGAGAGAAGGCTGGAAGGTCACACACCAGCTCTTAAATGCTTTGACTCAAGAATGACAAATGTCATCTGCACTCAGCCGGTCACACAGACCCTTCTTACTACAGGGAGATTTGAAAAATTGGGAAGTCCAGGGATATTTGGATGAGCCGTAAACGTCTCTGCCAAAATTACAGAACGACATATGGCATTCAGTGGGCACTGCATTCACCATGCATTGGAACCTCCAATTAGGACATTTTATGTATTTCCCATCCCACCCATGACCTTTTAAACTATAACCTTATTTCCTGCTCAGCTCCCAGGAAAAGGAGATTACTGGAACATGCTCCAACGAGCTTGCTCACTTTGCTGGGCTTAGAATAAAAATAGTGAGCTGCTTCTGAGGCTCTGTCCAGCTCTAATCTTTGGGGCCACCCAGGAAGAGTGCCACCCACAGTGACCAGTGGACTGCACGCCCTTTGGTTCTTCTTGGTCCCTCACTCCCTCCTGTCTTTCCCTGTTTCCCCACTAGTGTGTCTGCCTCTGCATTTTATCTTTCTGTCTGTCAGGCCAATTAGCATAGTTTGACAGATTAAAAGGCTAAGGTCAAACCAACAAACCCCTAAAGAAATACTGCTAATTATTGTCACATGTTTTTAAAACTACTTTGCTCTTCAAAGAATTTAACAAGGAATAAAATTCAACTTTGTCTCCCAAGGGTTGGTTTAATATTATATTAAAAAAAAATGAATCCCATAGCTTTCTGTGTTCTGTGTTGGAGGAGAGCAACGAACTCATCCCTGGGGTCAGTGATGGTCACTGGCACTTCCCATGAGTCTCTTTCTAAACTGATACACAAAACGGCAAGCAGAGTCTTACGACACTGCCATAAAACAGTTCAGGGAGATGAGACTGGCTTCGTGTCCACATATAATGCCTGAAGTTAACATCAAAGCAGGAAGGGTAGCCAACAACCGGAGAGACAGCGTAGCATAATGGTTAGGCTCTGGTGCTGCTGCCCTGCCCAGGTTTGAATCCTAGTCTCATCCTCTGTGAGCTGTGAACACTGGCCTCATTTATTCCCTCCACGCCTCAGTTTCCTGATCTGTAAAATGGGGGCTTGCAACTACAATATCCATCTCATCAGGTTGTCGTGAGAATCAAGATGAATTTGAAGAGTGTCTGGAACTATAGAATCGTTCACTGTCAGTACTTCCTTGACTTGGTAAGCCCCACTTTCTCATTACCACAGAGCAGCTGACTTCTTTGAGGCTCAGCAGGAAAATCTGAGTATTTTTTATTTCCTAAAGGATTAGTCATCTGACTGACAGGTGTGCAAGCTAACATGCCAACTGCACCTGCTGCAGGTAAACCGTGCCACGGTCAGCAACACATTCAAGGTCATGGCCGGTCCTGCTCAGCCCTGCCAAGAGCAGTGCCTGGGAGGATGGGGTCTGGAATGGAGACGTTCAGTCTCTAGTCACCCATCAGATATTTAAAAAGCCGATTTAGAAAATGATAATTGAGTCCTGTTGATGGTGGTGCTCCTCCAACGTCTGTGCCTTGTTGGTGATGAGCTTTGGCTCACTCCCAAGTAGGTTATGTCAGGGGGCTGGGGGCTGGGGTTGGGGGGAGTCCAGAGGAAGCTGGGGGCGGGTGGAGAGGAAAGAGGAAGGAGCGAAAGCACTAAACTCAAAAGCTCATTATTCAGCCTCCTTTGAAAGACAAGAACAGGATAGCCTCCGAGTAAGAGGCATCTAAGAGCTCAAGAAAGTCTCCAGCGAAGTTGTTCACTACAGGTGAAAGGCCAAATTACCAGATCAAGTGGCTACATTATCAAAAATTAGTCTATTGATTTCAGGGAGGTGTATTTTCCCTGAGATGATTGCCGGCATCTAAAACCTCCTTTCCTGCTGATTTGGAGCACGAAGCACCATCTCCGAGTTTCAAGTTGTTCAAGATGCTTACGAGTCTGTGGGTAAGCGCAGGTCGGCCTGCTGTGAGAGCCTAGTTAGGTCTGGCTCAGAAAGGCAGGCAGGCCGCCCTGGCTCCCAGGGCCAGGGTCTTTGTCACTGTTAAGAAATGTGGTGCAAGGAGCATCATTTGCAGAGGGAATGTTCTGTGTTCTGGATTTGGGGGCACGTTATCTACACTGGATCCTATCTTGGGAAAATGCCACCTTGAACCACTGGGGGCCTCCCAAATTCATTTGGTCGCAGATGGAAAGCAGAAAGACAAAGCATTTAAGGTCACACATTATGGACCCACAGGGCAGAGATGCACTAAAGTCAAAGTTGGCGGGAGGGAGGTGGGGAGTGGGGAATAGAGGTGCTTCTAATTTCGTCTAGATTGTCAACCACAGTCTTTATTTTTAAGGAATATTATGAGAAAAAGCATTTTTAATTGACATAATTGTCCTATAACACTGTATTCGTTTTAGGTGTAGCACATAATGATTTGATATTTGTCTATGTTGTGAAATGGTCACCACAGTAAGTTTAGTAGACATCTGGAGAAAAAGAATGGTTACTAGAACAACGGCCCATCTAAGTGAAAACTGGAAAAGAATCTTAGAAGGGCTTCTACATTTTAAGAAAAAAAAATGTTCTCCCTACTAGTCTGAATACAACGCCATTTTAACAGTTCAGCTAGGTTGTTCCCCACGAATGATTTCTTTGGGGTACAGGAATGGGTGGATAACGCCAGTGGATAAAAAGTGTCATGAATTCTGCCTATAGCATCCTTCTTCATAGCATCAGAACTCTTATCCCACTTTCCTGGCCACTGTTCTTGGATTCACAGACAGCGAATGTAAAACCAGGCTGATACAGGGCGTTCTGCAGTTTATGTTTGAATCAAAGCCAAGAGAAAGCATCTTTCCCATGTTGGTGAACCTGCACTTCTCATGGGTCCAGAGAGCGCCACCGTGTCGGTAAATCCAAACACTGAGGCCGCGGTGCCCTTGCTCTTTAAGCCAATGACCACTGCACTTGCTCTCCATGGAGCACCTCCTCCTCCCTGGGACCCCCGGTTGATGCTGAACATATTCAAATCTTCCCCTAAAAAGTTTAGTCGGGGTTGCTCCTTCGGTACTGTTTTAACATTAAATATGCAAATAACCATCATTACACTTCCAACAATTACACATGTTTGCGAGCACCTTGTCAAGTGCTGGCAGCGGAGCAATCATTTGTAAAGACAAATATTCCATTCCAAGAGATGTCATGCTGCTCACAAGATTCTTTTTTGTATGAGTAGCCACACTGCTGCTTCCTAAAGTGTGCAGATGAACACGGTCCGACCTGCCGAGAGCTGCCAAGACCTCCCCGCCGCAGAGCAAGTGCCAATCACTTGCCCGGAGCCGGCGGCGGAGGAGCCCGCTAGACTCTGAACGGGTCCAGGGCGTCCAGAGCATCCAGTAAGGATAGAGAGTCTCCTCCAGGCTCTCCTCCCCCCGCGGCCCCTCCCCGTCCCCCCTCCTCTAAGAGGGGCCTCGTACCTCCGGGATATTTTAATTCCTGAGCTCCGACCGTATGTTTGTAACATGAATTATTTGCAGCTCGGAGGTGATGGGAAGGGCTGCCTGAAACCACAGGCCGAGAGTCACAGCCGGGCTTCGTTCTCTTCCCCACGTTCTTTATCTCTCCTCCCTTTTTCCTCCTCTCCCCTCCCTTCCCTTTGCACTCTGCTTTTCCCCTCCCGATTCTTCACGTAGTGACGGATAATTGTCACCGTTTACTTTTATCGCATCCAAAGTGGTGGCTTAGAGGGGCCTGGACTCGAGTCAGGACTAATCTTGCCTTCTCCCAAAGTCGGAAAATCCCAAGTCTTGCGGGGTCCAATTGATAACCCTTGTGCTTCTTTTCCATGAAAGACGGATGGCTCTGGCAAGCTTGGGAGACTGCAGATAATGGGATTGACTTGGTACTTAAATCTCAGTGAACCAGGACAGCATAAGTAATTAGTGAATTGGATCTATCCTGGGGTGCTAATGATGGCTAAGTCTGCCCCCATGCCACTCGGAAAACGGCAAGAGGCACATGCGTCTCACACAGATAAAAACCAAAGGGACACCATTTATTCCTTCTTTAATGCACAGTTTATCCTAGGAGGGGGAAAAAAATCTAATTTTCCTCGAGTGATACCCAGAAGACCAAGTGACCACGCTCCCACCAGAGTTCATTTTGATCACAATACTGCTGCTGTTTTTAATTAAGAAAGGCTAATTAAGAGAAACTCGACATTTATCTTCTTATCTGCTTGTCCGCACAGACTCGCAGACATTACCCATATTTGTTTACAATTTGGTTACTGGCTTTCTATCAGTGAGAAGTCTCAGTTTCCATCTGGGTGAGTGCTTTCAAAAGTGTAAGCGCTGAACAGCTTCCCACAAGGATAACTTTTAGCCTCTCGGATCCTGGTTTACATAATATACACATACGTGTATGTATACACAATTACATCCATCCATCCATACGTATATAGTTTACATATATATATGTATATAAACACTGATTACACCAGGAGTCCTTGTCTTTTCCTCAATTAATTCAAGTGTAAGGCATCTGTGAACAGACCGGCCTTCTCTCCCATTTTTCTTTTTACACAGTGACGGCACTTTATGAGGATAATTTAGATAAATGTCTTTTCGTGGAGTTCACTTATCCTCCCAGCAAACATGATCAACAAAGGGCCACAAGAGATGAATGGCATTGCATTTTGATCCAACATGCGTTCTGTCAATGGAGAAGACTTCAAGGCGGACATCTTCCTTTCCCCCCACCGCCCCCGGCATCTGATTTGATCAACATTCCCAACAACTAACACGTCCACAGAATACACTCTGGTGAAGATGACCAGGGACTCTGAGAGCTGCAAGTGAAAGTGTGAAGCAAAGGTATTTCACCTCCAAAGTTCTCAGCAGCCAGGTGTGCCGGCCTGACCATCTGACTGCTGAGAACCCCTGATTGATCAGAACTCAACGTGACAGACTGTGAATCCCTTTCCTCGGCTTGGTCCTGGCCAAGGGGCCTTAGCGCCAAACACAGGCTCTGTCTTCCTGGTCCCTTTCAGCCCCTCTCTGCAGTGATTGCCTTTCTGCCATCCTTTCATTGGGGGGCCGGCTGGAGCGGAAACACTCAGAAGATGAACCCGAACAATTGGTCAGGGAGAAGCTCGCTTGTAATTTACGTTCCTCCTC
The DNA here is from genome assembly GCF_951394435.1 of Stenella coeruleoalba. Classification (NCBI taxonomy): domain Eukaryota; kingdom Metazoa; phylum Chordata; class Mammalia; order Artiodactyla; family Delphinidae; genus Stenella; species Stenella coeruleoalba. The sequence continues at coordinate 4,572,842 of NC_137159.1, forward strand.
ACCCCATCCTACAGCCTAATCCTTTCTGGTCTTGAGGTGAGGTTTCTTTCCGTGATGCTTAGTTTCCCAGTGGCTGGCTTCCCAGAAGGCGTGTTTGTGCACTCGTACAGAACACATGCGCATCAGTACATAATTGCATCCAGGACCCAGTGCCCTGAAACCTTTCTTAATATTTAATATTGGAGGAGAATCCTGACGAGGAGAGGACCCCATTTTTCCTTACAGTCTGTCCCTGATGGGGATGCATTTAGACGAATGTCAGAGGAAAGGCAGGCAGGGTCTCCCTACAGAGAATGTGGAGGGAGAAACTGAGTTCCCTCCTGGATCCTCATGAGTTCTGATTCGGGTTTGTTTCCTAGACGTGGATTGTCCTAAGTTTCGATCTAACTAAAACTTGGCGTTTATGTTCAAACCAGACCAGTCTGTATTAATAGTCATGGTTCAAATTATGTCTATCTCCCTTGAGCAAAGAAGTTTATGCTGATTATATGACTTTGCTCAGAAGGGGTCTTATGTGTGCGCTGAGTGTGTGTGTGTGTGTGTGTGTGTGTGTGTGTGTGTGTGTGTGTGTGTGTGATATTCATGTGAACGTTGCTTGGAACAGGTCTTTCCACTAGTCAACAAGTTTTCCTCCAAAAAAATTTTATTTTAATATTTTCTACTTATACTAAGGAATAACGTAGACTGATGCTTTATTTTATTTATTATTTTATTTTATTTTATGTACTTATTCGGCTATACCACGCAGCTTTTGAGATCTTAGCTCCCCGACCAGGGATGGAGCCCGAGACCCCTGCAGTGGAAGCACGGAGTCCTAATCACTGGACCGCCAGGGAAGTCCCATAGACTGATTTTTTAAAAACTACTTTTTCCAATATAATCCCTCAGCATGTAAGCCCACATTTCTAGCACTCATCATGGTACCACAACAGGAAAATTAAAATACACGTTTTACAATTACTTTGGGAGAACTAGTGACATGTTAAAAATGTTAATTTTACATTTTAAAAATAACACTAAGTGAACTTGAAATGAGGAAAATACTTTTTACCTCTTCTGGGAACAGTGGCACTTCTAGAGGGTACTTTTTAGGATACACATATGTCCAAATTAGCTAAGAAAACTGTTTAAAAGTTATGAGATTTTGAAAAGCAAATAGGTGTTACTATGTTATAGCAAAGTAGGCAAGAATAGAGGATGTTGCCCTCTGATTGCCTGGGTGTGAATCCCCGACCTCACCACTCAGAGCTGTGCTTTCTTGGGCAGGTCCCATCAGCACTCCATCTCAATTTCCTCGTCTATAAAATGGGGATAATAATAGCAGCAACTCATTAGATTCCTGTAGGATGTAAAATACTTTAATAGCACCTAGCACACAGTAAGCACAAACCAACCATCCATTGTTTCTAAGAAAGTTGTATCTTATGAATAAAAAATAAATTTTGTTTTTTTCCCTATGCCTAAAGGACTTTATGCTTCTGTCAGAAACTGGTGACTTCTGAGGTATCCCACTTGCTAAGGAAAGAAGACCCGTCTCACAGGTAATATTCATGCAGCCAGCGCTGCCATTGGCATTTTTCACAGCATGATCCCTGGGAGGAGCTGATGAGACTCCTGAAGGTTCAGGCCAGGTGATGGTCAGCCCTGCATCCCCCATCAACCTGCTGTGATGCTTTGCTCACAATGTTCATTTAAGGTCTATCTGGTGGGGGATGACTTCCAGACCTAGACTCCTCCCCTGCCCCAGAATAAGAAAATAACCAACAAGTGTGATGCTATGAGCTGTGATGACATACGCTTTTAGAAGAAGCACGTGACTGAGAAAGCAGGACTTCCCCTTTCCATAGCACCGTTTGTGAATGATTATCTGATTCTGTGTGGTACTAATTGTGGGATCGTGTTTAAGGACTAAATGTAATGTTATGTTAATATTACCCTACAGCAGTTGGGAATTAATGGTGAGATGGAAGGCAATGCCTTCGATGTCAGTCTGGTTTCTGTGTTTTAATAATCTGTACCTCCTTTTCCCCCCGGTCCCTAAATCCTGGCCACTAAAAATGTTTCCTACGTTTCTCCATGGATTCTTTTGCACAGTAATATAAAAAATCTTGAGTGTGTTGAAAATTAAAGGAGAAAAGATTCAATAGAAAGTAAATACCTTTTGGTATGATGCTTGCCCTACTACAACCATTTATTATATTTCAGTTTTGCTGTTTGTCCTAGAAGCTTTTGCATGATTGTCATGTAGCAAGGATCACGTTGGTATGTGAACTTCCCCAGCCCTAATGGAGAGTTCCTTCACCTCATGAGAAAATGGGGTCTTTAAATGGGATCCTGGCGGGTGGAAGAACCACGCTCTCTGAGGAGCAGGGTTACTTGGGCAACTTTGATGAAATCTATGAGGTATTCTTTCTCTGAAAGCGACGGAGAGAACTGAAGAGGAAGAAACTGAGAATGAATGATTAAATGAACTTGAGGAGCATTTTTATCTGAGAGACATGTGTGAAAGGAGGAATAATAAATGACTCCCTGCCTTTCTAGAAAACGATTGGTATCCATTGTCTACTCTGGAAGCCATCTGATAGCCCATGCTATCCACCAATGGGCATAGAAAAGTGGACAAAAAAAGCACAGGGGTCAGCTAAGTAGAGAGAAGAGGCTTAGCCAAAACAAACCGAAATGCTTCATTTCACTGAGGTTTGATTAATGGGATATTAGACACCATCATCCGTGAAGACAAGAGCTAACTAGCCTCCAGCAAACTGCTGTGAATCACACTTCACACATCAAGATGTGAGGTAATGAGATTCTCAAGAAGTCCTACATTTAGAAACAACCCTTTAAACCCAAGCACACAATTCCCTGCCTCCGCCGGTCGCTGGCTCCATTCCACTGGCGAGGTTGGAAAGGAAACTCAGCATTTTTTAGGGGTACTTTTTGTTTGTTTGTTCTTGACCACGGGTAGCGTGATGGAGCAGCTGGTGTGAGAATAAAGGAAAATATGTGTGTGTGTTTGGCAGCAGACAATTTATAACACGGCGTGATTATTCTCTCAGAGTCTTAAGCATCAGAACTTACAGCTTAAAAAATAATAATTCGCATGGACTACTTTACAACTGCACACTGAGGGTTATTTGCTATTGTTGTTTGACGTGGGATTTTTAGAAACCTCCTCCCCCTCCCCCCAAAGATCAGTGTGAATTCGTGACCCACATGATTCATAATTGATCAATTTTGAACACTTTAAATTTTTGTTAAGGATTTCACAGCCATCACAGGCCATTTTTAGCCAGGGAATGGACGCTTGGTAAACCTACATCTCCACCTAGTGGTGCCAGGGAACAGTTAATGACTTTGAACCACAAGGAAATCAGGATTTAGTGAGTTTGCAGCCAGCATGAAAGCCCTTGGTCGCTGAGGAGCTGAAGCACAATATTTAAAGATAACATTTTAATCTCAGAATATTTTTACTTCCTTTCCACCCCCCCATACTTTCCTTCTCCTCAACCCTAAAAGCTGGCATTCTTACATTGCAAAAGAGCTGAAAAATATTCCTCCCACTTTATTTTGTATTCTTACACTGTGCTCAAAGGCTTCGACCAAAAACGCATTTGGGTAGCCAAGGATCATCTCTCAAGATTCCCCTCGCCCTCCTCTGCTTTCTTATTCTTTGCCAGCTCACTACTTGGCAGGCATCTCCATTGCTAGACAGGCCAAACTCAAGTTTCTCTACAGAATGCTCAGGGCTTATTCTCAGTCTGCTTGAAAAAATCCCTGATGACGGTCCCTCACCCTTCAGGTGAATGAAAGCACCACCTCTGCCCTCCCCGCCTCGGATTCTCCCAAGCAGAGGAGTCACATCCAAACTGTTTCCAGTGCAGCAGCCCAGCACACCCCTCTCCCATGAAGCCCTGATGCCCCAGCTTCAAAAGCAACTGTTTAACCCAACTCGGATATCTCAGGTTTATATGATTTGCATAATCAATAAACAATTAAGAATGTTTGGCTTCTTTAATACCTAAAGGACATTTGAATCTGGTCACAGTTAACAGGAAACAGTTTGTTTTGCTTTTCATTTGATTTGCAAGATAGCAGAAACCCTGCTCCTTGGAGATGTGATTGTGGCCAACTAGAGAGATTCTTCTAGAGTGTTCCTCTCCACTGGACTCATCCAGGGTATCACCTCCACTGCTGTGAAATATGAGTACCAGGGCTTTTCGGCTGGTACATGTCTAGAAAAATTAAAGCTAACTACGAGAGTCGCTGCTTGCTAATCCCTGTAATTAAACGCTACTTGTCATAGGGTATATTACACTGAAGCTGTTAACGCTGTACTGGACCCCAAAATGTTTAATAATCCTACCCTGCAATGCTGAATTTTTTAATACCTATTAATTAACACCCATTAACTTCTATAGAAGGCAAAAAGAAATAAATGTATTAAATGTCAGTTCGCTTCTGCTGTAACCTATCTTTTCCCTTAAACCTGGTGTTCTGGCACGCAATTCCTTAAAAGTGAGGAAATGCTCCATATGCAAAGAAATCTATGGAGAAAAGTTTAGAGCAAGGGAATTCCTAGCGCTTTCTCCACCTTTAGAGCAAATGTTCACAATCTTCAGCTGAGATGTTTAAGTTCTCCAGTCCCCATCCTCTGTGTCACCAAGGCCAAGAGCAACCATGTGGTGTGTTCTCCTTGTACCTCCCCGCTCTGCCCCCGTTGCTTCCAAAGTGCTGCCTTGACAGGTAGGGGGGATTTCACTTGGTTCGGTTGGTAATGCGTTCTCAATATTAGTCTCTTTCCATAAGGAAGACCTGTGGTTGACCACCTTCTGACCAGATTTGTCTGCAATTACATGGAGATAATCAACACCCCCTCACTCCTTGAATGTCCTTTGGATTTTCCCATCCTTCAACGCAAGTGGGAAGTCATGAGAACATGAAGCATGCGCATCAAGGACACTTCAAGCTTCCACAAAAGGACAGGTCTAGAACGAAGGAACAAAGAACCAGACAGATTCTCAGAGACTATGTCACACAGGGAGGTTGGGTTTAGGTAGAGCGGGAGAGAAAAGTATCTTGAGTCTGTGGGGCTCCACTTGACTTCCGGGACTCATCCAGCGGCTACACTGCAGCACAGACTCTGCACACAATCCAGTCCTCCTGGGCCCACCTGTGACAGACACTTCTGTAAGATGAACCAGGATGGTCTAGTGATGTGGGAACACAAGAGGGTTTCCAGTAGTTGTTTGCAGCGGACACACATGCAAACACACACACACCAGTCCATCAGCCTCAGCGTCGAGAACTTCCTAAATGAACATGAACCCTGTATTTTAAATCTGTTAAGTATTTAGGTAAGAGAGGTACCATCAGTCTGTTTTATTTATTTTGGCCACACTGCGTGGCATAGGGAACTTCCCCTGACCAGGGACCAAACCCACGCCCCCTGCAGTGGAGCGCTGAGTCTTAACTACTGGACCACCAGGGAAGTCACATGTCACTTTAGAGGTAATTTAAAGCTTGGGTGGGTAGAGCTGCTTCTGGAATCTCATTGCTCCCTCCCCGACCCCCAGTGCCTGTTGATCTAAGGAGTTGCAAAGGGTCAAAGTTCTGCAGTCAAACCAGCCCGTTTCCCAACACAGCTACTATCAGGGAAAAGACATGGAGGTCTGCTAATAATTGCTTACACTCCAGAGTTAATTATTCCCAAGATGAAAGTCTTTCTGACTTAGTCAACTGCTTTGGCCCCTGTGACAGGGGTCATACCGGCTCCTCTGTCCCTGCTACACAGGGACCCGTACAGTCTGGTGGATACTGGTCCATCGTGGAGCAGATGCCTTTGCTGCCCCCACTGTGGCAGTGAGGCTACTGGGCTCTGAGAATGAGGCTCTTTCAGCACCACTGACAATGGTCAGCACCCATCCCCCCAAAAGGAGTGATGACTCATGAGCAAAGGGGCTTCAGACCTCAGCCCACAGTAGGTGGAAGATGGTTGAGAGGAACACTTCCCCCTCAACCATGAGGCCTTGGTGTCTTGTCACCAGCACAGAACATTTTCCTTCACGTTTCAGGGAATTAAACCTCCCACACTGGGCTGTGTCACCTCCTATCCAGAACCCCTTCATATCAAGGGCTTTTACAAAGAGTAGGGCTTCAGCAAACCAGAAAGCTTCTACTCTTTTCCTTGGTGCAAAGAGTAAGTCTTCTTCATTTACATGACAAAGAAGAGACTCCTCGATATACAAAGGAGAAAATCTGCTCCAAGATGATTCAGTGTCCCATCCCGTATGTGCTAACTCTTGTGAACCTAGCCCAAAGGGCACCAGTCCTGTAATATACATTATATTATTCTCTGTTCATGCTTAGATCCTTCATAGCTTGGCGAAACTTATTCTGTCATGAAAATAACATCCCAACAGCAAGGCTCTACCTGTCCCATTGCCTTCAGTACAAAATGGGTGGCTTCCCTGTTCCAGGACAGGAAAGGTCTGGTCTAGAAAGGACTGTGGGCCTTAGAGGTCCAGGCCTGGGAGAGGGATCCTAACACCGGTCCCCAATGAGGAGCAGGTTTCGTGTTTTCATCACGGAACACGTAGGAGAACCCGAAACACACTCGGGGGGGTGTTCTTCCTTATCAGTCCTTCCAGTTTGGTTTGTGTTTAATTTTATTCCTCTTTTGTATAAGGAAATGTACAACATCAATAAAGGAACACCCGTGGAAACCAAAAGAATCAGCTGAGTAACGAACTGATGTCTTTTAAAAGAAAAACGCAATGCTGCGGCATACGCTACAGTGTGCCCACATGACAACAGGACACACCGACTGGAAGATCCACAAAAAAAATACCAGAAGAATAAATGAGAGATTGTGTGGAAATAAAAAGGAAGAGACTGAATTTATTTCTAGGACTAAGGATTCTCACGAGAAAGATACTGCACCAAAAAATACTTATCGTCAAAAGTGTACAAAAACTATCCTTTTCACAAAGCCAGGGATTTGTGCCTAAAGTCCCACACTGATTCAAGTACGTACGTCCGTGATGGGGGAGATCTAGTTTTTAGTCAAGTGTCTTTCTGTAAGGATGGGCCCTAACAGGAGTCAATTTTCCTTTCATTCCACGTGAGGCACCTAGCACTCCGAGGAGTGTTTAGAGAATTAAATAAGATGGTCACTTCCTTCTCTTCATCCCCTGAGTAGTCCTTCAGCCCCTACAGAATTTAAAACTGCAATATGTTTGGAATTACTGGATGGAGAGAACAAGAGAGAAGTCCACACTGTGTGATCCCCATCAAAGGCAAACTGTGTAAGCGAACACTCGGCTGGGTCTCCAGCCACTTTCTGCAGCTCCCTCACAGAAACGCTCCCGTGGCTTTCTCAGAAGTGCCAAGAGGACGTCACGAGTAGGTCTCCAGTGATCGTCTTGCGGGCCCAATGCTTAAATGACAGATGTTATTGGGCCTTGAGAAACACTGTCACCAGCCCCAAACTGAATCTCAGGGTCTAGAAGTGGGATCTGGGGAGAAACTCAACATACACCTGCACATGCGACTAAATTCTGTAGTTCTCTGCTCTGAGGTGTAGAGCAGACTGCGTTGTGAGGAATTCAGCGCAGTGACAGCCCTCCCAGCCAGCCTTGCTGGTGACTTGCAACTGACCGTAATGAGTACCAATGCATGCTCTGTTCGTTTACCTGCCCCCAGATGACAAGCAATTTACATCATTGCTTACCCTGGAGTCTCCCAACGGTTACTGCCACGTGCAGCTTGGGGTGGACGTTCAGGACATTGAATTAATTGTCCTTCATGAAAATAAGATCTCCACAGCAGTGGCTCTTATTCACTCTTGAAATGCGCCACTTTGTTGTGTCATTCCTACGTCTGTGCAAAGGTGTGGGGTCTTTGAAGGCTCTCTTTCCCTTGGCCTTCTAGGAATCGAACAGGGTGATCCAAAGCGGAGCACTGATGGAAGAGGGATTAGAATGAAAAAATTGTCCAAATCCAAGAATTATTCCACCACTTCTCTCCTACTGTTACTTCCACACGCCTAAAATCATGTGGATCAATAGTACTAGAATCTAATTGCTTGAGACGACGCTAAGGTGCAGGCTAAAACTTCTTCATGGAAACAACTCAAAGAACGTATCAGCTTAAGGAAGACTTTTAAGCACTCCCAAGTTTCAACCACAGGTCCTCAAGGGAACAGAATATCTCAGAATGTGCTAACCCCACCTATAAACTATCTGAGAGTTGAAATAAATCCATATACTGCTGCCCTTGCCCAAGTTGAAAATCTTAATGAAGCGACGGCGGCTCTACAGTTGCCTTTTATTTTATTTTTTGTCCATTTTTGAAAATACTATTTCAGGATCTCCCTTTTCACTCTCCAAGGCCCCATATTTCTCTCGTCTCCTACATTCTCTGGCAGCACAATCACAAAGATAAATACGGAGAGTGGTGTGGGCCCATGGCATCCCTTCCCCTTCAGCCATCTTCTTCTTTAGCCTCTCTTTGACCCCCAATTTTTCTAATCAAAATGAAGAAAAGTAAGCTGCTGTATCACACACGAGTCCTTTCTTCACCTTATAATTATGGTAAATAAGGCAACGCATGAGGAATGAGGGAGAAACGGGGCCCCCAAGGGGTGGCATTTGGTGAAAGGTCAGTTAAGAACCAGAGGCGGTGGAGAGCAGTGGTTAAGACCGCGTTGCAGAGCAGTTCCAGCTCATCAGTTTCTCTCCTAGACCCCCGTCTTTAAAGTGGAAACGAAAATTGTATTGATACTTGCTACTCAACTGCTGTGAAGATTAAATTAAACGATGCATAGGAAACACCTAGTGCAGCCCCACTGGGCTGGCAATGCCAGCCAAGAAGAAAGCAGTCCTGTGGTCCTGCAGGATGTGAGACAGCTGGGCGGCCGCACTCTATTAGCCCTCCTCCCACTCGCTCTCATTTCCATCCTCCGTTCCGCCCCCCAGGCCCCCCTTCCCGCCTCCCTCTCCTCCTGTTCTTTCTTCCTCCTCTGTTGTTTCCCTCTATCTCTACTCCTGATTGAGTTTGTTAAGGGCACATATAAGAGAGCAGACAGAGCCTCAAGAAACATGGAGGAAAACCCTCACTGCTGTTGCCTTCGAGGGTGCCCTGCTGGAAGGCAGCAAATGCTTTTATCGATATTAGAATTGCAGACCCATCTTTCCATCGTGCCAGGCCCTGTTCTAGGTATGGGATCATTTCAGTATACACGACCTAGTCATGAGACACACTACATGCCAGGCATCGTGCTGTAGGTACTCCTCACGTTGACCCCGCAATGTCAGTGCCCTGTTAGGATGAGGACACCAGGAGCCAGCAAGGTCATGCATCACACACACTCACCAAGGCCACCCAAGAAAGAGCTGAGAGGAAAACTAGGTCCGTTGGACTCTTAAGACTCACACTTTCCCTATTACATCTCTTGAAGAAGAGATTAACATCTCAGGAAAAAAGGCTCCACATAATGTTCTAGACACCTGCGTGTAGATTGCCTTTCTGAAATCTACCAGCATTCCAGTGACGTGACATGAATCTGACATCCTGAACTTTACCTCATGGAGCAACCATTTCCCCCTATGGACAAACTCCTACTGGACAAGCCAGGTGTGGCTGACTACAGATTGCCCTTAACCATGGCGGACTCTTCTATTGGACACCCTTGTCACCTGGGTAAGAATCCCGGGACCCCGCCTACAAGGCTGATTTTCACAGTGCTTCCCTGCACTGTTTCTCCTCTCAGATCAGCCAGCCCCTGCTCCCATCCTGCCCTGGCAGGGGCTCTTCTTTCATAAATTTTCCTTCAGACTAATTCTTTCCTTTCTTAATTATGGCTTAAAAACACAGCACCGAGACACGCTGCGTTTTGCGACTATAATTCATTAGCACTGGAGGCTGTGGGAAAATGTCCTCACCTCTCATCGGCTATTGGAATGTGGATTCTCTGGCTGAGTTTTCCACGATCTTTATGAAGTGAAATGCAATATTGGTTTCTAAGGCTTTCCCAAGCAACTGTCTTCTGATGGGAAAGCTTTAACAAAAAATACGTATCGCATACCAAACAGCTAACCTCACTCTCATAAATATTTATAGTGTAGGCAGAGTTGAAACATCCTTGGTAAGATGGATGTGCTTCTTAGGATTTCCAACAAGAAAATGCCTCGCAAGCTGAACCGTTTCTACCGCCAATAGGCACAAGCCCTTGGTGGTGGTCACGAGGCTGGGCCACAAAACAAAATCACTAAGTGTTCCAGGAAGAGTTCATCCCAGAAGAACTTCTCCAATATCCTCCTCTTTCCACGAAAGAGGATGAAAACATAAGAACAAATGTTGGGTTTGGAAGAACCTCAAGCTGCTCTTTTGAAGCCGCATGTAACTTGGAGGGTTTGGTTATCTTAGCAGTGACTGGTTCTCAAAGTGTGGTCCTCATGCCAGCAGCCTCAGCATCTTCAGGGAGCTTGTTGGAGATTACATGCTCAGGCTCCACTACAGACCTGCTGAGTCAGGAAACTGAGGGGGGGAGATGGGAGCTGTTCTGTGTTTAACAAGCCCTACCGTGACTCTGATGCCACTAGGTTTTGTGAAACATAGTCGTTTATGATCTTGGAAAAACCTAAGTGTGAATCCTGTCTCCAGGACCGCCCTTGGTGCATGACTTAACCTCTTCAAGCCTCATTTTCCTCACCTATGAAAAGGGGATCATATTACTCACTTTATAGAGTTATAGAGTTGCTGTAAAGATTCATTGAGAAAATCCATATAAATTGTGGGTCACAGTGCCTGGCACAAAATAAGTATGCAATACAAATTATCTATTATCATTCTTATTATTACAAAATCAATACAGTTTAAGTAAATGATCTAGAAATAGGCAATCCACGGAGGAAAAGAAAGAGTGACAATTTCAAACAATGTATTCACAAAAGTCAAAGCAGCTTTCTTTCGTGATTAAACATGAGACTCAAAGGAACTTTAAACTTGATGATTAAAATAAACTTGCTGATGAAGTTTTAACTTGATGATTAAAAGTAACTGCATATGTAACAACAAGGTCCTACTGTACAGCACAGGAAACTATATTCAGTTTCTTGTAATAACCTATAATGGGAAAGAATCTGAAAAAGTATATATATATATATATATATATATATATATATATATATATATATATACTTTTTGCTGTACACCTGAAACTAATTCAACATTAAAAATCAACTATACTTCAATTTAAAAAATTATAAATAAAAAGTAACTACATGTGAAAATCGAATTTTCCTCTCCTACCAAAAAGATCATTTTTGAGGGACCATCCAATGTGATGGGCATCTCCTGAGCATCACTGTAGATTCCCTGGGCCCCTCCTTCTGTTCTGATGCAGAGATCGTTTCCGAGCAGATCTGCTGGCTCTGGAGCATGCAGCACTCAGCGCCCCGCACTCACTCCAAGGCTGCACCACCACCTCACCTGCTGCTCTGGGTCTTCTCACGCAAGGCCTGGGGGAGCTGCTCACTAGTCACTGGTGTGCAATCTGGAGTCTAGGAGAATTAAGGACCACGAAGTCCCTGTACTTATGGGAGACAGGAGCCAGCAGTTACCTGTCCCTCCTTCCATCCTCCAGACGGACCATCCTGAGACATTTCAAAAGACCCTTGGAGGGCTTCCCTGGTGGCGCAGTGGTTGAGAGTCCGCCTGCCGATGCAGGGGATGCGGGCTCGTGCCCCGGTCCGGGAGGATCCCACATGCAGCGGAGCGGCTGGGCCCGTGAGCCATGGCTGCTGAGCCTGCGCGTCCGGAGCCTGTACTCCGCAACGGGAGAGGCCACAACAGTGAGAGGCCCGCGTACCGCAAAAGAAAAAAAAAAAAAAGACCCTTGGAAAGACGAGGTGCAACTCAGTCAGACATTCTTGAGTTCAATTTCCTTCCTTCCCTGATGCAATCCCCACCCTCTTGGCCCCCTGATCCCTGGACTCACTTCCAAAATAAACCACCTGCCTTCCAAACTGAATCTCAGCCTCTGCTTTGGGACCTAGGCTGAGACAGCCAACTTCATCCAAAAGTAATAATGGCATAGAAGTAGATTTTTTTAAAGGTTGCTTAATAATTTTGGATATAGAACAAGGATGTGTAAGCTGAGATCCATGCATGGCCTTCAGATGGTTCCATAAAGCAACTGAAATTTTATCCACATTTTATACATGTATGGTTTTCTATGTTGTATCTATATAATAGCAGATATTCCAAGGAGTCTATGACTAAACAAAGTTCAATTGACTGTTTTTTACAGGTCACAGGACAAATTCTACTTTAATACATTTGAATGACTCTTTAAAGTCTTTTCGCATATTCAAGCTTCAAAGTGTTAAAGATTATTTGAAATAGAAAGAACATCAATTAGTTCTTAATTTTTGTTTGTTTGACTGATGGTTTGATGGTTTCTTCAAGAGGAGCTGAGCCACTCATGACGTTACATATTCATCCAAATCTCAAGCCTCTGTTTTGACCAGCTAGGCCTTTGTCCTGGCCTCTGCGCCCCTCCAAGTTCACGTGCTTTCATCCTTATTGATGTTCGTGTTAGCTTCTGAGTACAGTTCCCTGTGCTCTACAGTAGGTCCTTCTTGGTTATCCATTTTAACTATCCCTTCCTCCCTCCCTTCCCACCTGGTAACCAAAAGTTCGTCCTCTAGGTCTGTGAGTCTGTTTCTGTTTTGTAAATAAGTTCATTTGTAGCATTTCTTTCTAGATTCCACATATAAGTGATATCATAAGATACTTCTCTTATTTGTTTTTAATGACAAATGGATGCTAATCTTGGTACTGGTATTCACTCTTTGACCTGGAAATAATTAGTGGTATCAGTCATATCTTAGCCTGTTTAGACTGAGTGACTTATAAGTGACAAAACTTCCTTCTGTCCAAGATCAAGGCTCCAGCAGATTCAGATTCTGGTGAGAACCTGCTTCCTGGTTTGTAGACGACCACCTTCTCACGGTGGAAGGGAGTAGTGATTGTTCTGAGCATTAATTCCATTCATGAGGGCTCTGCCCTTATGACCTAATCACCTCCCAACACCATCATAATGGGGCTCAAATCTCAACATACGAATTTAGAGGAACACAAACATTCAGTCTAGAGCGAATTGCATATAACAGAATTCTGTATATTCCTCTTTATAGTTTATTGACGAAAAGGAGTCATATTTAAAATCATAAAAAAGAGTCATATCACTGTACCCAGCAGATTTTAAACAAAGGCGTGGTGACGTAAGATGATGGCCCTAAAGTAAATCAAACTCATCGGCCTGAACACTTGGCCTTCATAAACCATAGACAGCAAACTACTTACAGAGGCGGGGGAAAGGCAAATTGCCACGAATAGACCATTCTGTCTCTGAAATTGAAACACATCTCCCTATTTCAGGTCAATTAACTCTGAAAGAAGAGAAGCTTGGTACCTCACCATATTTCCTTTAGTTTTGTGGGCAGCCACTATATGTCCATTATTGGGCCTAGCACAGAACCTCAACTGCATATTTACAGCATAAAAAATGAATTTTCCCCACTCTGTGACCTCTGCCCCCAAAATTGATTTCCCTCTTTGCTACGTGGAAGGGAGTGACAGTTATTTTTATTTAACGATGTGATCATGGTGATTTTGTTTCAGCAATCAATTCAATTGTATGCTGTGTGGAGCTGTCATCTGAGAAGGGCTGTTACTGATGCTTCTTTATCTACCTAAACCAAGCAGCGTTCCCAATTATGTCAATTACTTTCAAATTAATGAAAGATCCTACCTAAATAAATAATCACTTTTTTAAAAAAGTTTCCCCATCGAATTATATGATATCGTCTTCATATGACAAGTACCACTCCTTAACCCCCCAAGATAAAAGGCGTCTGTTGGTGGCATTTCGATTCTTATCCATTATTTATACAGGGCATAGGTGTAGGTGCAGCTCATGGTGGGTGCACCCGTGCAGACAGAACAAAGCAAGAACTTTCCTTTGGGGGATTACGGTATAAATGCACACAAGGACACACGAGACAATGAAACGCAATGCAATGTGAGGATGTTGAGAAGTGTGTGGTTATTGTAACTGAAACACTTTGCAGAACAGATGGTTTTTAAGGAGGTTTGTGATAAAAGAAGGTGAGTGGGTCTGCTGTACCTTAATAGGAGGCTGCTCTGGGATCCTGAGGAGAAGAGAAAAAAGTGGCCATGGGGAGGAAACTCCTTTCCCCTCCACCACCTGGGTACCTCTCCTTAGCTTCCCTGTTATCCATGTTCCATCATTAGAGAGATGGCACTCGGCCAGTAGATCTATTTCTTCTAAATAGAAGAGAAAGGGAATGAATAATGGTCAGAGAGAGAGGGAAAGAATGTGGTGAGTAGCCTGAGCCCTGGGATTAGGCAAACCGGGGTCAGATCTTGGTAACCGGGAGTCCTTGGGCAGGCAACTCTGAAAATTTCAGTTTGCTGATTTTCAGATGATTACTACAGGCCCATACATCCTTGGAACCAGATGTATTTTGGAATTCAGGACAATGCAGAATTAACACGGGTAATATGATATGTACGCTGCATAGTACACACCACCCTGGCAAGGTCTGGGGTAATAAAACACAGACCTAATTTTAGAGCAAATATTCAAAGCAAGTGGAATAAACAAAGAGAACAAGTCAGCTCAGTCCCGGCTTTTCTGCCCAACGAAGTCATGTTATATTTCGTGGACTGGGGAGTCGTGGCACATCTCTCTGTGAGGAAGATGGAGACCCAGCGCATGAGTGGGACAGAGAAATTGATCTGAAGTAGGAATTGATCAGAGCAAAGACCAGCCAGATCACAGGTCTTGACGCTATTATTTCATTTCATCCTCTGCCAAGTCAAGGTGGTCTTACCTCATCCCCCCTGCTTCTACCTGCAGCACCAGCACTCCAGTCCCAGTGACCAGCTTTCCTCATGGTCAGCTCCCCAGTAGTCACCCAGATCATGAGTCCGCTAATCAGGAGGGGCCACTCGGAGAAGCTGTGTCCCTGTAAACTGTTCTCCACACTGGGGCCCATGTGATCTCCCACCACATGCAAATCAGATCCCGCCGTCCCCTGGCGGAAATCCCGCAGTGACGTCCCATGATCCCCAACCTAGGGGTCCAAGCCTTCGACGAGGTCTACCAGCCCAGCCCCCGGTCAGGTGGCTCTCAGTTCAGAGCTCCTTCTCCTGTCTGAGGCCTTCGTACCTGCTGTTCCCTCAGCCCGGAATGCTCTTCCTCCCCTGTTCTCCCACTTCCCATCCCCTTGTTCTTTGGATCTGAGGTTCAGGTTGCTCTGTGCTGCCCACACCTGGCCATGCTGTCCTGCCCTACTAGCCCCCAGCATTGTCCTCCTGAGACTCTCTCCAAGGTGGCCGGTGGATATATTTCTGTGCTTGTGATCACACAGTCCCTCCAACGGGACATGAGTCCCATGAAGTCAGGGCACCTGTTTTGCTGGCTCTTGGATGGCAGGGCTCAGCACCTTGCTTGGCACGTGGTACCCCATCAGGCAGGTGCTACCATCACTATGTAGTAGATGTAACAGCCAAGTCTGACAAGAATCAAGTAACTTACACATCACAGAGCAAACACAGTGTGAACTCGGGGCTGGGGCAGAGGCATGCCTCCCCTCCGCACACGGCCACAGAGCCGGTGCAGGGCCAGGACAGACACGGGAAATGCACCTGTGTGGATACAGGCCAGGATGAAAACACAACAGAATTTAGCTTTCAAACTGAGGTGAAGAGCTGGTTCAAGACGCTGCAGGGAAAACGCTTAGAACAACTGCTTATAATTAAAGTTCCCCCATCCAGATAACAGAGCTTACAAAAAAACCCATTCTGGCTGGCTTCCTGCTCCCAAGTCCGGTGGTGTCATCTGCTCTCTAGGTGGGCCCGGCATGGCTGACGCTGGCAGAAACACAGAGCAACCTCACTTTCCAGGAGAAGAAAAGATGGGGTTCTTTCCTTGGTCACATGTCACCCCAAAACACCCTCCCCACTGACACGCCGGGTCTATCGTTGCCCTGATGATAAGCATGGTAAGCTGCTCTTTTAACCCCAAAGCAAGCTTGCAGAGTTTATCTTTCAGGGAGTTGTCTGCTCTGAATGAGGTGTTAAGTTCTTTACTTAACATGAGTTCAGTGACTATTTCAATTCTGTATTAAGGTAATAGTTGATGATAGTCATTTAATCTCTAGAAGAGACGTCATAATAATTCTTAAGTTCTTTACCAAAATCGTAAACATCATACCTCTTTTTAGGTGCATACAATGATAGATCAAAAAGTTAGACGTGTATATTAGACCTATTTACTTTCAGTAAACACTTGTTGAATAATTCCTCTCAATCGTCAGACGTCTGTGGGAAAAGTAATGTATATTTTACGTCTCTGAAGAAGAGAGTAACCAATGATATGGTACCTCTTTCGCTGTGTATGTATAATCCTTGAATGACATTATACAATGCAGCTTCTTTAAGAAGACTTATCACATCTTAGGATAAACATATCAGACGGTTACCATTTGTCCAAAGATATGAACACAATAGAACATATAAAAATGAAAAAATGTCTCAGAAAGCAGTGCTAGAAAAAACAAGGCAAATTTCATCTGTTTCTAATGGTAGTATTGAGCTGGACAGATAAGTTGGATTAATGCAGAAATGAAGCCTTAAAATACTGAAATGATTCAGAAAGATGAATCTGAATTTAGCACAAATGTTCGAGAAAGAAATTTTTAAAAAATACAATTTAATGATGAACATGCCAGAGCTTTCCTTCTGAACAATTTGTGGGTTTTGGTCCTGGCTCCCAAATCAGATAGCTTGTGTCTCAGAGCTGCAGCTTCATCCATTGTAAAAGGAGGATAACAGGGCTACTGCCAAAGTTAAATAAAGTCATACTCACATCTCGGCACTCACTAAAGTGATGGAATTATCCCTTTATGGAATTTTCTGGAATTTCCTATATTAGATAATTGGGGAACTTTCTTATTAAAATAAATTCTAATCATTTCATGTACTTGGGTTCTATCCACGATACTGTGTGAAGATGCTAATTGCAAAGGTCAACTGGCCATGACCTTTCCAATCAGGCCTTTGTAGGAATGACCCCATTCCCTACCACCTCTTCTCACATTAAATTAAAGCCGTGATGTTTTGATATGCTGGCCCCACTGCTGGTCCCAGAGGATCTATCCAGGGCTGGGCAATTGAGTTAAACTGGGCCAGTGAGAACCTTCCCCCCCAAATTTGTGGACATGGAACCAGTGAGAACATAATTGAGGTTCCCCCACAACGGGCTGAAATAATAAAATGTGAAACTGAGGCAATAAAGAGGGCCGGATACAGACACCTGGGGTGCTTTTGCAGTGAGGCTTCAGGGCAGATAGAAGCTTTGAGGGTCACACGCTTATCCACTTGCAGCCATGAGGCTCTAATGTCTCTGGCGAGCTGTGGAGAATCATACGCGGTTAAATGATAAATGAGTTAAGACTATTGATAAGGCTTTTAGGATATAAAGACCGTATGTGCCCCGAAGTACCATTCATGTAACTTGGTCCCTTGATGTTTGTATAAATCATCAACTGAAGCTTCCAAGAGATTAAAACACTTATTTTTGAGGAACATCAGGAAATCTGATGAAGGTGATACCCTGAAGTGAAAAATGGACACCAGATGATAGATAAAACATGATTAAATTCTTCTTGTCTAAAATTAAATTGGTTGATTTTATAGGTGAACCCAAGGCTTATTTATTCTTTAACTATTTTCCTTCCCTATCTTAATTATTGACAATTTTTGTCCATATAAAAGCTTTATAACCACTAAGCCATAGCTAAAGCTAGGCACGTAGGAAGATATTAATCATACCTAATATATTTGTGAAAAATGAGAAGTATAGTAAGCCTGGTAACCTATTCTCTAATGCTATTTAATTTAGAAATAAAGTAGGGCCTATTTATAGGGGTAAATACAATGAAATAATTCTGAGTTATGTGTCCAGAATTAAAAGCAAAGCGCATGATATGGTGACAGTTAATTATATCAGCATATAGCTCCCAATGAAAGGAAGTATACTTATTAAAGTGAAACACCCAGGGAGTTTGTGTGGTGATCAAAGATTCTATATCTAGATTGTTAGTTGCTGAAATCCATTATACTCTTCAACTATAATAATAACAACAATAATAGTAAGTGGCACTTAAACAGCACTTTTCAAATGCAACATCATAACACTTTGCATTTATGTGGGCATTCCCAGTTCACAGAACACTTTCCCACACAGTACCTCATGGGAAACTCACAAAAGAGCCTGTGAAGCAGGCTGGACAGAGATGCTTCCAGTCAGAAACATCAGGCATCCGAGGTCACACCGGGGTACCTACAGGAACCTGGCCCCTACTCAGGTCTCCTGGCAGTTCCCGCATCTATGTGGGAAACAAGTGACCCCTGTAGTACGTTATTCCCTGTAGGACACATGAGCCTGTTTACAGGAAGGCTGAATGAGCCGCAGGTCCTTGAAAACACTCCCTTAAAATGGGATACCTCTTTTGCAGTCATTCAAAATCAAAAATTACAGTAATTATTTTGAGTGTATCTTTAATTTCTATGGCAGCTTGCAATTTACAAAGTACTCTCCTATACATGATGTCATTTAAACTGCACAACTTCATCATCACACAGAAAAGACAGGCGTTCTATTCCACTTTTAGCAGAAAGAAAAAAATCCACGACCAGAGAGGCTGGCTAGGGTCACCCAAGTTTTCTAAGCTAGGAACGGCAGAGGGAAAATGCTGACAAGCAAGGTCTTCTGATACAAACACAACGTGGTCTGTGAAGGAACCCTACCTTTTACATCATTCTAAATGGTGCAGATGTCATTTTACCTCTGAAAGCCAGTTATCGGATGCCAACCATGGGCTGGGATACAAAATGGTGGCTAATGTTAAGGACACGGAAGTGATTCTCAAAGTCAGATTTCTTAACTCTAAGGCTGCTTCCCTCAATTCTATTTCCCAGAGGTTCACGGCCACGCTGCTGGTGAAGCAGCCGTGATGCCGGAGTGACCAAAGCACAGGTTTGAGTGTTGGTCTGGCTTGAACTTAAATCCTCACTCTGACCAGCTCTGACTCACACGCGTTATCTCCCGTTTCTCTGAGCTCATTTTAAACGTTGGAAAGATAACCTCCACTTAACAGATTTATTTTGAGTATACAATGAGACAAAGTATGTAGCATCCATAGATCAGGGTCCCACATATAATAAACATTCCTTAAATAGTAGCCTGAAAAGCAAAGAGCCTTTTTTATATATGTTACGCTCAATGAAACAAACAAGGCAGGAGAATCCAAGACATTTACAACTGAACTCCTATCTGGATGCAGTTTCCCCGCAGCTCCACTTCGCCTTCCCCTCCCTGGGTCAGATGATGCACCTGCATCCTCAGCAGCTCCTTTGCCCGAGCACCTTCATCTCCACCCTCACCCTCCTCTGGCCCCTCCTTCTCTTCCAACAACCAATGACCATTTACCATGTGGAAACAAAGACTAATCAAGTGAGAACCAGCCAGGGCGATATACTGGAGCTGTGGTTATAGCAGGGGAGTCAGCCATCACCTGGGTTTTGGTACAGACTCAAAGGAGGAGTGGGAAAGATTTAGGGTAGAAAAAAAATAGTATTTCATATATGCCCTGATTGGAGGCTGTGGGCATGGACATCTCAAAGCAGACTAGCTAGAAGTGGCATATTCCATGTGATTGTTACGGGTGCGTATTTGGCTTTCTCTAGTTGGTCCTAAGTTGGAAGTAGGGACAAAAATTAGGTAGGTTGTCAATTATTAATCAAGTCCTGGCCATTTGGGGTTGATTATCACTGGGGTTATTGGTTGACTCTTTGGAATATTGCTAGAGATTGTCACCTACAAATTGGCACTGGCCATCTACCTCTACAAGGATTAAATCATGTGCTGCTGCAGCTGCTGACTTTCAACGCCCTCTGAAAGGAGTTCAGGGTGGAGAGCAGGAATGAGGCCCTCTGTGCTGTAGGAAAAACTGGCTGAACAGGTCTTCAGATAGTTAGATATTTTCAGGAGAAGATTTTATGAGTCCAATTCTTGCATCTCCTCGTAACTACAAAAGCACTAAAATCCTTCACGGTGGCGTCTGCTCCTCGAGACTAGCAGAAACCTTCTGCAAAAAACATGTGCTTGATTGCATGGACTCCCCCTTCACCAAAATCACACATACCCTGACCTTCCCCCCTACCTCTTTGGAGCAGTTCCTCCGAGCTATCTGAAATGCTGTCTCCTGGGCTATAGACCTCATTTTGCCCCAAATAAAACTTAACTACAACTCTCACATTGTGCATTTTTTTTCAGTCGACAAGATCACCTCTGACTTCCTGGGAGTCTGACCTAGAGATAGCAGGCTGGCTTCCTGGGCTTACTGTAGATGTTGGGTCAGTTTCCTGGGCTGGTTGTTGCAGATTATGAGACAGGGTTCTATTTCTATACGTAATCTGGCCAGTGGCCATTTGTATATTCAGCCTCTTGACAGTTTTCCATGGATTCCTCCTCCACCCCTCCACTCACTTGCCAACTTGCCCCTAACATGTGCTTTAGCTCACAGTGCCCTTGGAATTATCCCAAAGAACCGGATATCATACTCTTCTGTTTACAACTCTTCTTGCCTAAAATCTCCATCCCGATTCCACAGTGTACTTTACAGTGTCAACTCACAAGCTGAGTCTAGAGGGAAACAGCTCTATCTTCAGAGCAGGGCAGTAAGTCCTGGCCAGCACAGCTTCTAGCAGGTACTACCCCTCTCCAGACACCAGGTTCCATATGCACGTGTGAGGACAGCAGTGGAGCTTAAGTCACAGTCGCGGGGTTACACACAGGTAAAGGGCCCTACCCCCTCCCTCCTACCTCTACGGGTCAGGGTCTCACCACCCCCTGCAGCTCCACTTCCGGGGCCACTTCTTCTTCCTTCTTTTTCCTTATATATCATCCACCCTTAATCCCCCAAATTTCAGAAGATGCTAAAATTTCAATAAATACTTGTAGGATGAATTTCCTCCTGGACCTGGGCTTTGTTAGTATGTTTATCTGAAGTCAAATCCAATAGGTAGAATGGTTTGAAAAAGCATTAAACTCACCTCGATATTTGGAGAATATCTGGTGGCCATTCATATATAGGGAGGGTGGCCTGAGTCCTCATGAAGATAATTAAACATTTATCGTCATGTGTAGAGAAGCAAGCTTTTCTGTCCAGGAGAGTTTTTGAAAAGATTGCAATTAACCCCATGGATGCCATAGGGGACTCTGCTCTTTGGAAGGTGTTCAGTGGAATTCCCTGGGCCCTTCTGGTCTTGGCCTGCAGAACGTGCCTCGTTGTAACAGGAAAAAGCAGGGCTGAAGACAGCTCCAGGCATGTGTGAACTAAGGTAAGGCAGCGCTTTGAAAGCATCTGATGTTTAGGAAATTCCCCTTAACCTTTGGTTTCCTCTTCCTCAGAAATAGGGTCAAAAATTTCCCCCAACACGCACCTGTG
Organism: Stenella coeruleoalba; assembly: GCF_951394435.1. Classification (NCBI taxonomy): domain Eukaryota; kingdom Metazoa; phylum Chordata; class Mammalia; order Artiodactyla; family Delphinidae; genus Stenella; species Stenella coeruleoalba. The sequence goes on from NC_137159.1 coordinate 4,594,447, forward strand.
GCCAACAGATGGGAGACAAGATTCCCAATTTGTGGCGTTTTGCTCTCTGTTTCTTAGGGCTTGTTTGTGTGAGTGGTGCGAAGGCTGAGGGGAGAAAATTGGGGGCAGATAATGGAAGGAGGGGAAAACTACTGGGTTTGGGGGTCCAAGGTCATTGCTTAATGTGACAAAAGAAGATGTTTTAATTGTAAGCAATTAGGCCATCCCTGTTTTGTATCAACAGCTCTTCCCTGGGAAAATAATTTTGGTATTACTTCTTTGGGTTTTAAAATGTTTCAGCGTTTCAAAAGCAGACAGGACACATACTCAAAGCTGGAGAGACCGTGGACATCTGTATCTCACTGTTGTCCCAGCTCAGGGCCGAGACCCTGTGGATGCTGCCATGTTCTCCCCGGGGACCCGCCAAGTCAGCCTTGAAGAAAGTACCAAGGCATTTGGAGCCTGAAAGCCCGGAGTCCTGTCTCATGAGGAGGTACTCATAAAAAGATGTTTAACCTTCAAGGGAGAGGCCCTATTGTTTCGACCTTCATGACAATTGGGTGTAAAACTTTGAGTAAACACCTTCCTGACACCTATTACAGGGACTCGGCGGGAGGTGCGGCCATTAATCAGAACAGCCGCAGGGGGCAGGGTTGCTGATGGAGCCCTGGAAAGATGGCTTGGTCCCCTGCAGTTCTCTCTCTTTTGCTTCAAATTAAAACCCAAGGAAATCGAGAAGGAAAGAAACTCCATTTGATTCCTGCTCGCCTCCCAGAAGAAGGGACAGCTTCAACCTGCCTGGGTAGCAGGAGGCACCTGAAGGATGCTAATGCTTCCTGTGTTTTAACTTCCCAGGCAGGCAGGAGTAAAGGGAGCCCAGCTATGGAAGAGCTCCCCCCAAGGGACTAGAGGAACAGATAAGGCTGAGCTTGTGTGATGGGGCCAGGACTTTCCCAAGGACACACAGGTGGGCAGGAAAGAGGTGGGGAGGTGCCACACAGAGAGCCCCTGGCGGAGGACAGAAGACGGGCTGGGAGGGTGGAATCAGCAGAGGTGGGAACTGTGTCCTGGTGGGTCAGGGATGCCCTGCAACGCTGGCGGCTCTTTCTCCATCTGCCGCCACCTCAGAGCCACAGAGACCAAGTGGAGAGCAGGGGCTCTGGATTCAGATTGCCTGTGGGCGAACCTGGCTCTGCCAATTGAGGAACTGACATCACCCCGCGTGCCTTGTTTCCTCATCTACTAAGTGGGTTTAATAACACTAAAAACCAGCAGTTAGAATTTTTTCAATGCTGCATATTATTATGACAGTATCTGAAACTCAGACAATGAGTGAGGAGTCGCTCATGCCCCAGGTCATTTCTGAGGCAGAGAGAATGAAGCCTGTTACGAAGGATGGTATTCTCCGAATTAATGGTGAGAGAGAAATAAAATTAAAAACAGCTACTGGGGATGAATAACATCCTTTCACTCTTCCACAGTGAAGGGAAAACATGAGTGCTTAAATTCTGTAAGGGAGGGACTTCCCCAGCAGTCCAGTGGTTAAGACTCTGCACTTCCAATGAAGGGGGCACGAGTCCAATACCTTGTCAGGGAACTAAGATCCCACATGTGGTGCAGTGCAGCCAAGAAATTTAAAAAATTAATAAATAAATAAATTCTTTTTAAAAAAAGGTAAATTTTGTAAGGGAGAAATGAATATCACCAGTATACGGAGGATTAGGTTAGCTGGCAGCATACAGAGCAGAAGAAAAACAAAATTTAAGTCTGAAGGGCTAGGAAGCATTTGCTATTCACACGCATTCTCTGGGAGGCCTGGGAAAGTGGGTGCAACTTTGAAATGCCTCTTATTTTCTCAGAACTTGACTTTTAAACCCCTAAGAAAAAGTTTTCAAAAACAAAACTCAAACACTGATTGAATTACAGGAGAAAGGAGAGGAATGAGCTAACTCAGATCTGGGTCTTCCATGGTTTGTGGCCTTCTCAGTTCCCACCCTACTGCATGGCTGGGTCTGATTGAGTCCACAGCCGTGCACTGCTCATCCTCGGCTGTGATAGGTGACCCTGGGTTGTTGCTGTTGGTTGTGATATGACGGGAAGTGATATGATGTCCTGTCCACTGTCTGACCATTCCTTTCGCTAAGAAAGCACCCGCCCACCCTTCGCCCTACAGGTTAAGTGAAAAAAAGAATTCATTGAGTCAAGATGAGGTTTAGCTTTCTTTGACTTCAAACCACACACCAATTTTTCCCAGAGGAGGAGATAAATGCTTATCCAGATTATCTATAATGATTAGATGTGTTATTTTATCAATAACAAGTGTAAATTGTGAGCAAGTCAGATACATAAATGTCCATCAGTAAATCTGACTGAGAAACCAGCCTGTTTATTAATGAGATTTTGTATATATTTTATCTATGGTCTGGGCCTTCTGCTTACAGGCAGTTCCTTCTGACTTCAAAGGCTCAAGCTCCGTTTCTAATTCATGGCAGTTTTTGTTGTCCTTGCTGTCTTGTTGTTAGTACCCTCCCCTCTTAAAATAAATATCCTTGATAAAAGTCATTACCACATTTCCAAATATGTCCATGAATCTAAGCATGGCCCTGCTTGGGAACCAACCTGATCCAGTAGGCTGCCCTCTTTGTCATCATTCTCAGGCCTTTCTTCCTTCCCAGGTCCCATCAGAGAGGCTCAAACCCAGAAAATCTACAGCAGCCTGAGAGGGGTCATAGGACCCAGACCCGGCCAATGAAGTAAGAGGAGGAATTCCGAGAAAAATGTTCCCTCTTTGATGAACGTAAGGAGGAAAAATGGGAATCATCTTTCACCTGAGGGTCAGCACCCTGCCCCTAATCTCCTTTAACACAAGGATGTTATGGTTGTCATTGTAGCCTCTGTCTTCTCACAATGAGGAAGGAAGCTTCCAGAAAAGAACCATTACCATCCTGCTGAAGTAGCCCCAGCAGGTGCATGGGCAGAAACTTGGGCCCTCAGGCTGCTGAGCTACCCACAACTCTGAGACTCCCAATCCAGGACTTCTTATTAAGAAAATAATAAATGAACGTTTTCTAGTTGGGTTTTCTAAAACCCATAGCCAAAAACAATCTAACTGATACACTGGCCTTCTTTGGTGCTTGAGTTTAAAATTCAAAGCTTGAAAACCAAATATAATGTCCTCAATCAATCACACATCTTTATTTGTTTGCATGTAATGGTCCATTCCTATATCTATTTGTGGAAAACGTGTTTGCATTTAGTTCTGAGTAAACTAGAGTGAGCACAATTCCTTTGCATCTGTCTTCAAAGACTAAGGTAAAACCCTCATCTTGTCAACTCCCAGGTGCAGCCTAGGTCCATGTAGAACGTAGAGCCCCGTGAAACTGGAAACCCTAAAGGAGAGGTCAAATGCTAAGGCAATGCACGTGCAGAAGAGAAAGTGGTGAGATTCAGAAAGGTGGAAACCATGGAGAGAGCAGGAAGCAACCCAAGTGAGATACTAGCAATATAAAATACCACTTTAGAAACTAGCCTCCCTGTGCTCAGTGTTCAAAGGACAGCGTCGGTATGATCCAGGCAAAAGAAGTGCAAAGTGGTAAGTTGTGCAAAGGTGGACGAGGAGATGCTGAGGTCAACAGGGCTTCAGAGCTGGGACCCTGATACACACGTTGTGAGGTGGGGACCACATCTGACACAACTATTGGAAAGTCTCCACGAGTGAGTGAACTAGGGATAAAACAGGGTGTCCCAGTGACAGACCACCCTTCAGGAAATCCAATGTCCAATCATTTCTTTTCTACCTGCCTCCTTGCGTGACTCAACTTACAATGGCGGAGACTTCTAAGGAATAAGTGACCCCTCTTATCCTCCTAAGAGAAGATAAAGGACAGCAGTAGATCTAAATCAGAGCAATGAGCGTGTTTGGAACCGGCTAGCACCTTCCTTCCCAGATGACAGGTCTGTTTCTGGCTCTTTTTCAGATGAAAGATGTAAGGAAAGCTGTGGATATTATTATTCTCTGGGAAACTTAGAGATCTGGAACTTTCCTTTCCCCCCTTTGCCCTGCTGGCTGACCTGTGGCATCTCTCCACTGGTCTGTTTCTAATCAGGGTCCCCAGGCAGCCCAGGTGTGCCCATCCGCACATGCTGCACCCATCTGGGAGATGAAGATGAACAAATGTTGAAAAAGTTAACCATTCCCTTCTTTACTCACCCTCTCTCTCCAAAACATATCATATAACTCTTGCTCCACACACTTGTCTGATTGTACAACTTTAGCCGCCAAGAAACATTTGATGATCCATCGGATGTTGAAATTACTGAGACATAATTAATTGTATTCTAAAAGGCTGTCAACCAAAGTCCACTTTCCACTTTTTCTTCTTTCTCTTGGGGATGTTGACCTCATGAGCTATGCACTTACAAACATCCGTAACTCTCTGTTCTAAAAAAATCAAAGAAAATAAGCAGTGCTTCCTCACGATGCACTCTGATGAGAAATAAAATCTCGAAATAGAGCAGTGGGATTTGTGAGCATTTGCCAGGATGCACAATTGAGCAAGTGGTTTCCTAACCTGTGTATCCCCTGCCCTTACCAGCCAGGCTCCCACTGAGCCTTCAGACACTGATTCCCACAAAGCCTGCAAGAGATTACTGGGTACTCTTCTTGGAGGGAAACTCTCAATCAATCTCTCTCTCTCTCTCTCTCTCTCTATCTACCTATCTGCCTATCTACCTATCTATCATCTATCTATCTTTTTCCCCTCTTGTTTTTAAATTTTTGTTGCCATTATGATATTTAAAAGCCACATTAGCAAAGAAAAATCTATCACTGAACTTGCCCCATCAGATAAATGCTTCAACCAACTCAATTCCTGCATGATTCAGATAAAGTTGGATTTGGGTTAAGTGTTCCTAATAAAAGTTGTGGAGAACTTTCCAAATGAAGTTGCATAAGAGGTCTTAGCAAAGCACGTCATAATTGTTCAGCCGGAATGCTGTGCCAGGTTGAGAGCAAGTTCATCGGCTTTCAACTGGTTTCCTCAAATAATCGGATTTAAAAATATAGTTTGGATCCACAATTTCTTGAGTTCTATGTATATCCTTCTTGAATTTTCTAGGGGAAAGGATAGCTAAATAATATTTTGCTTTGGGCTGTGTGAATATTATTTTCTTATGTCTATGATTACTGTAATAGGATATCATGAATAGACCTGAAACAATGTAGCAAAGCAGATTTAAAACAAAGGTCTAAATCATCTGATACAATCTGAGAAATCACCAGCATTTGCCCTATGAGTGAAGTAAAAGTAAAAAGACTAGGAGATGCTGGCTTACGTTTATTTCATAACTAATAATATGCTGAGAATAATTAGCGGTCATTGAAGAATCAGCCATAAACCAAGCAGTAGAATTAATACAAGACTCCTTCAGTGACAGAAACAACGACATCCTGCAATGGGCATAATTACGATCAATATTTTAAATCATTAATTTTACCAAACTGTGGTTGATTTGCCTTGTACATTGCAAGCTAAGTTAAATGGGAAAATGATGTGACTACTGGTACATTTCTTTAAATAATTAGAAATACACTTTTAGCTTTTTGTTCAATTCTTTAAACGATGCAGAATCTTTATCCCTAATTATATGTGATCCAGAGAAAGAGAAGATGCTCACTCCTAATCAATTTAAAGATGTTTAGAAATCAAAATCACCAAAATAATTTTAATTTAATACAATTTGTGCATACCTATACATTTGCTATTAAAGTAGACTTGAAATCCATACATTCTTGAAATCACAGAAGAAAAATATTATTCCTTTTTTAATGTTCTTATAATTTCTTGTGTTTTAGGGAAAGGATTATTAAAATTCGTTCAGAATATTCCACAAATTTCCATAAAGGAAATCTAGATCTTTGATACACATCAAAATGCAATGTGTGTCAAAAATCACTCAAAATTTTTTTCTTTTTAAAAGTGAAGAGTATATACTTAAATGCATAAACAAAAGGAAAATTGAAGTCATGGAAGACTGTTATAAAACAAGGCTTTAAAAGTTCACTTGAAGAATGAATTTTAAACATAAAATGCAATACTGTGTGTGTTCCAGTTACAAGGAGTGTCATTTGTAACCCTCCAGCTGATAGAGCAATGAATGCTCTGAGCAGAGTTATATATTGTGGGGAAGGAGTGGGCGGAGGACTGTTAGGCTAAGCTTTATAGAACTTTTGTTCATATTTTATAATTACAAAAGCAAAAATGCATATGAGTTACAATGTTCCTTTAAAAACCCACTCCCAAATCATATGAAAATTGTGGAATTGATCATCTTAATTATACAGTTCACTCCTAATTGTTAGGCATTCTGGCTATAATTCATTTACTCCTAATCTTTGACAACAAATCACTGGATTTTCTTGCATGTTTCTGTAATGTGTATAATATGAAGACAAGGCTAAGGTTTCTTAAACCCATCAGAAAGGGGTGCATTATTCTGGCCTGTTAATGTTTAGATACTTATTTTTAATGAATTTGAGAAGGATCTTTAATTCAAGTTTTGTAGAAACTCCATAATCCAATTTTATATGATTGAAACATACAATATGGAAATGGGAATGATACGCAATTTACCAACCAGTCAACTTCAGCAGCATTTTATCCTCCAAACCACAGGTTTCATCTGGTGCATTTCTGCTACTATCAGAATTGTGATGCAGCTGCACTAGGTATTGGGTAAAGGTACAGCTGCCTTACTGCCCTGCCTTCTTCTCACTTGTTGTCTGTTTCCTTCCCTGCCCGGAAGCCCGCTGCCTCACTATCATATTCTCTGCATTCCAAATTGAAATGATCATCTGTAGTTCAAAGTAGAAGATTTTCAGACAATTTCCATTCTCCCTGACAGCATTTACTCAAATTTCCAAACTTACAGTTTCTTCATAAACTCACTAGCATTATGTCTAATGATTCTGATTTTCATTAACTGTTTTTCAGATCTGAGCAGTCCTGGATATTACTTTAAAACTGGATCTGTGAATTGCCTACTGTCAGTTAGGCAGGGGATGGCCTGTCCACCCACCCCACTCCTTCTCCTGGTCTGCAATAGGCCCCTTTCCTCTGCAGGAAGATTGCAGGGTCCACATCCCGCTTAAGATGCTGACCCTGCCCTCCAACGTCATAGACCTCGTTACAGTTCCTAAAACATGCATAGAGGATCCTACCCCGGCTGCCACTGTTCAGGATTTTATTACTTACTCATTTCCTACTTGCGATCTGTAAGTTAGATTTCTTTCAAAGGAAGTTTCTCCATATATATATATATATATATATATTTTTTTTTTAATTGTGGCAAAATTATGCATAACCTAAAATGTGCCACCTTAACCATTTTAAGTGTATACTTCAGGGGCGTTAAGTACATTCACATGCTGTGCTACCGTCATCATCATTCATCCACAGAACTCTTTTCATTTTGCAAAATTAAGACTCTACCCGTTAAGAATTAACCATCCCCACTCCCATCTCCCCAGCCCTTGGCAACCACCAACTAACTTCCCAACTTTGGCAATGCTGACTTTCCAACACTGTAATATGTAGACATAGTAAAGGGAGGCTTTCTAAATATGTTTGCATAAAACAGTCACGCTTACACGTCAGACCCAGTGGACAACAGTGGAACACAAGCTCCCATGAGCTTACTCAGGAGCCAGCACTGAGTCACCATGCAGCCCTCGGTGGCAGACACTGAGGCCAGTTCAGTTCCTCTGCATTTCCTGGATGTCATGCTGTCCTCCCTTCCCCCACCCGAGGTCACCCCCTCCACCCCCAATCATAGTTAAGTGTTCAGAAATCACTTAATATTTGACTTACTAAAAATTAGTATTCACAGGTAACATTTTATTGGATTTTTCACAATTATGTAATCCCCTTTATCATCAATTCCACACATAGAAATAAATATTAAGTGGTATTTAGCATATATATATAAATTAAATATGGCATTCCTTTTTCACTAATATTTGAGGAATAATAACACTTTCTGGATTAAGCATATAGAGGTGAGGAGAGGAATAGTAGAAGAAAATGTATATATATCAACGTTAGGAATATGTACCTTTGCCTATTGCTATTCCATGATGTTCTAGTATGTGGTAGCAAAACTCTTAATGCTAATTAAGGTCAAATGATATATTTATATATGGTATCTGTTTAAAATTGAAACTGTAATAATGATTCTGACCTATAGACTGGGGAAAAAAAATAAACAGTATGAAGTACTGACAAAACAAGGCTGAAATATCAAAATATTTACTTGGAATCTGTGTGTAACATATAGGTTTTATATAAGGCCTATAATGATGTGTTTAATTGTGCAGGAGGAAATTTAAGATCAAAAGTAAATAAAAGGAATGTAGGCTCATTTAAAAAGCTACAGATAAAGGTACAGCTAAAACAATAAATTTAAAATACCATAAGCTCTTAGCCATTGTCTGTGTTTTACTTTAGAATCATATCATTTTTATACCACATTCATACCAAACTGTCAATTCCTGACAAAGTGATATTACCATATACTCTGAAATATGCTATGTTTCTTCCTTGGATAAATACACATTCCTCCGTATCCTTTTAAGTGAAGATCCCAGGGAATTTTCCTTTGTAGATATTTCAGTCGAGAAGCAGCATTTTACAGTCTGGTTTGGTATAAAATGATGAAAACTTTTGTGTGACTATATAGATGTCGATGACTTCTTAGCTAACAAGGACATCAAATTTAAATGCATCTAAAGAATATCAGTAATATTTTAGAAGTATGTTTGGAAAATATCACTATTTTCTTTTGTCCAAAGTTTTAAACAAATAATGTTTATAACTGAAGCCTCAAATACAGTTGCTGATTTCACTTAATTGCTCCATTTCTTTTTCTTTTCTGTCAAATGTTGTACAACTTGTGACTTCTTTTGTTATTCGTCAGGTCAGGTGTGAATTTAATGGTATAAGTAGCATTTTCTCTGGTTAATACAGTTTGATATTGCTTAAGCTAAAAAAGCATCTCTTAAATGCAAATCAAAACTACAACGAGGTATCACCTCACACCAGTCAGAATGGCCATCACCAAAAAATCTACAAACAATAAATGCTGGAGAGGGTGTGGAGAAAAGGGAACCCTCTTGCACTGTTGGTGGGAATGTAAATTGATACAGCCACTATGGAGAACAGTATGGAGGTTCCTTAAAAAACTAAAAATAGAACTACCATATGACCCAGCAATCCCACTACTGGGCATACACCCTGAGAAAATCATAATTCAAAAAGAGTCACGCACCACAATGTTCATTGCAGTACTATTTACAATAACCAGGACATGGAAGCAACCTAAGTGGCCACTGACAGATGAATGGATAAAGAAGATGTGGTACATGTATACAGTGGAATATTACTCAGCCATAAAAAGAAACGAAATTGAGTTATTTGTAGTGAGGTGGATGGACCTAGAGTCTGTCATACAGAGTGAAATAAGTCAGAAAGAGAAAAACAAATACCGTATGCTAACACATATATATGGAATCTTAAAAAAAAAAAATTGTTCTGAAGAACCTAGGGGCAGGACAGGAATAAAGACACAGATTTAGAGAATAGACTTGAGGACATAGGGAGAGGGAAGGGTAAGCTGGGACAAAGTGAGACAGTGGCATGGACATATACGCTACCAAACGTAAAACAGACAGCTAGTGGGAAGCAGCCACATAGCACAGGGAGATCAGCTTGGTGCTTTGTGACCACCTAGAGGGGTGGGATTGAGAAGGTGGGAGGGAGGGGATATGGGGATATATGTATACGTAGAGCTGATTCACTTTGTTATACAGCAGAAACTAACACAACATTGTAAAGCAGTTACACTCCAATAAAGATGTTAAAAAAAAAAAAAAGCATCTCTTTTCCCCTAACAATTTGGTGTACGTTTCTCCAATGAGCCAAATCATTCAGCTAGCAACTAGCCTCATTTCACTCAAAACAGAAATTTTAAAACAATGTTAAAAGGTTATACTTATGATTGCAGGGTGTTTATATTAAACACAATAGGAAATCAACTCAAAACACTGATAAAAAATCATGTAACATTAATGTCAAGCAATGTTTCTTGTCATGCAATGATAACCTCAAAACACCTCCCTCAGTTTGTAAGGGTGACTGCAGCCGAAGGCTGTGTTCGACTTTTCTACATTGAAGAAATATTTTTATCAGTTGGAGGAAGAATTATTTTTTTGTACATAAAATTTATTTTGTGTACTCAAATCAGATAAATTTTCCAAGCATTTTATTCATAATTTTCTGCTTATGTATATTGACCTTTTTTTTACTGGTTTCTTCTAAGTGCTCCACACTGGGATGTCAAAAACTGCTTGCAGAAATAAAAGTATCCTCATTATGCAAATTTAAGTTCCACTGATAGGCATGTTCTGTTTTATAAATTACATCCTCTTGTCAGAAGTCAAAGTGTATTTGAATAACTTCATGGAAATTGTCACCAAGATTTAAAACTGTGTGTCTTATATGCCACTGTTGGTTTAATCCAGGGGCTGAAAAATGGACATATATTTATTTTTAAATGTGTGCATGATTACTGCGTCACAAATGTTATCTAAATGAAACTTAGATGCAAGTGTAATTTTCATGTATTTTTTGATAAAGTTTTGCATTTTATAAATGTATTTTAAGTTTCATGTTTAATAAGATATGCTAAGTAGTATTAGTTGCTGTATATTTTAGTGCCAACAAACTTGTTTCCTACACACTTGGAAATTTCCTAAAGGGTAAAATAAATATACATGTTTTCACAAAATTATTAAAATATCAAAAATTAAATTGAAAAGGGGATTTGATTTATGAAAATTATTTCCTGTTCACCAAGATGTAAAACATTACCAATTTGCATTTACATGTCACATACTGGAAAACAAAATGTGGTCTCATTGAAATTGAGAATACTTACAAATATCCAAACATTGAATAAATGATTTTTTAATGTGAGCTAAAAAAAAAAACCTAATAGTTTTAAATTTACTACTTACACCATCAAAAGAAATCTGGAAGAGAACTGAAGGCATACACTGACATGATCATTTTATTATAGAAAAAAAATGTATTACATTTCCTTTTCAACCATTCCTGATAAAAGATCAGATTTCACTTAAAAAAAAAAAAAGTATGTCCTATACAGAGCAGTTGCGTTCGGTGCTCATTTGATTTTACTTTTCAGAATGGCCAGTACCACTGTTAGAGTAATCTTTGATGTTACAAAAAGTGGAAAAATCAAAGTGAAGAGCTAAATCTGTTCGGTTTTCAAACATATTAATCTTGTCAAGATAATACATAAAAATCAATCCTTGAAATTTTTTCCAGAGCCCTTCTCCTCTCTTTTATCCAAAATATGAAACCACTTAGGAGGATAAAGCAACGTAATGTGAATGACTTCAGAAAAATATCCTAAGTTATATTTTGGCTAAATATATTTGAAAATGGCCCAAGTGGCCCGAGTTTGCATGGTCAGAAACGATGTTTTTATCACCAATGGCATTCGTCATGTGTGCTCAGCTCTTATGTATAGCAGACTGAGATTTCTAATACTGCTTTTTAAAAAATTCAACTGAGTTTCAAGCCCCTGACAGTAACAAATACAAATTGCACCAGCCCCCCCAAAAAATTGTCGGGGCTAATTTTAATATTAATGAATTCTTTACAACCTCAGTTCAGCGGTTTCGATTAAGCTTTAATTAGTAGCCAGAGGGGAATCCAAAACAAAAATAAGGAGTTGAATTGCTAATTAAGTTAGTTTGAGGAGGTAGAGTTTTAGTAAAAGACTGGTTTTTGTTAGCTGTGCAAGTTCTGACAACCTAAAAATACTAAAGATTATTATTATTGTAACTAACATTCTATGTTACCAACAGCTTTCTGCACAGAGCAGGCAGTTCATCAGAGTCCCACGCTTTTGTCTGTCAGTACTGGAATTAAAGCCTTGTTAATAAGAAAGCACTGTATGTGGATGAGAGCCCAAGACAAGCCTGTGGAACTTGAACTCTGATTGGTTATAAATTAACCAGTTATTACACCTAAGTGAATGTATTTACCCACCAACAGTTTTTGTGTCATTCACTACAGTTTCCACAAAAATCTTACTTATTTGAAACTGATGTTGGAAAGGAATTTGCTTTCTACTGTTGACGGTGACTCTATTTTTGTTTATGTTCAGGTCCTGAACAACTTGCAAAATTTCACGATTTGTAATGAATTTGAAATTTAGAGAGCGGAAAACAAGAAGAGCCCACCTACTATTCCCAATAAAATATACCTCCTCCTATACCTCTATTGATACTCACTGTATGGAAATAATTCCTGACATCTTTTTTTGATTATTTGAATCCTCTCAACAATAGGTTTTGTTTAAGAAGAAAAAGTAACATGGATAATTATTATTTCAAACCTGAAAATTAACCCTTTAGTACAGTTGCCTACTCCTAGTGCAATACGGATGCTCCCTGGTACCCCAAAGACTACTAATTATCCTCTTGAAAGCTCTCTGGTAATGGGGATTCGCCCAGACTGCACCAGAGGAATGTGAACCATCTTCTTCAGGATTGTGGAGAATGTAATTTGATTTCTCCATACTCCAATGTTTTCTATAATTTGTATTTTATCCTTTTGCTTAAGGTTTCAAAGCCTACAAACCCAATAACTTAGGGATAAGAGAAGACAGAAAAATAAATGATATTGTTTCTAGGGTATTAAATATAAGCCCGGCTATCAGAGCTGCCTGGCACTGACGAATCGTAATCAGGTGCTTTGATTTAACACGGTTTTGTTTTATAATAAGGTGGTTGCCATATGTTGGAAAACCTATCTGCCTGTATCTGAGGGGCTCCATACCTCTGTAACAAATCCAAAAACTCATTTTATAATACCTTAAATCTACCCATTGTAATGTAGTTCCACAAGTGTAAATCCACATCAAACTTTGCTCATGAATGTGGCTGGAAGATTACCTATATTATCATTGAAAGCAAAAGGGAAGCAGTGAATTAGAATGCAGTGGATCTCGCAAAAATAACTTTCAGTAAATCTTTTTTTAATGCATAGTTTACAATCTTCTTTTGCTCAGCATGAAACTGATTAAGATCCCCCGTCTAAAGAATATTTTCCCCCTCACATAGACGCATTGTTTAATATAGTTACATCCCCCAATACTTGACAAATCAGAATTTCAATGCCGCAAATGTGATGCTTGTTTAACAGCAGCAGAGAGTATTAATAATTTATCTATTTGAATGTAGAATAGGTTCCAATTATAGTATTTCACATGGTGCAGCAACTGAACACACTTTCTCTTAGAGGCAGAGAGAAATCTTCAGTGTAAGCAAGCCCTTGATATCTGCTGGAGGATTCATAAATTGCTACACATTGTTAAATATTTCCATCAATAGTCACTTAGTTACATTTTAAGTGATTAAATATTAGAAGTTAACATTTAAACAAGTGAGAAAACAATGAAAACAAGGAGAAAACTTTTCTTTAAACCAACGCTATTGGTTTCTAAAGAAGCATTCTGGAAATCTATAAAATTAAGGATGAAGTTTAATCCCCAACATTGTTTTAAAAAAAATTCTTTCCAAAAAAAATGTATACTACAGTGTGAGGCAAGGTATAAGAACAAAATAATTAGAACATTTACACTCTTGCTTAAATATCTCGCTCATAACAATTCATGGTTATGTTTCGGGGATGCCAAGATTAATTAATTCAGTGAGTCAGAGTCAGATTAAAATATTAACCAACAAAAAAGTCAGATGAACTTGCTATTGGAATACTTTCTAGAGGGTCCTGAGGGTTTTATTTTACTAATAAATTATTTTCTGTATTGGTGTAGACAAAATCTAAAAAATAAAAACTGCTTCTAAAAGTAGAAATGGATATTACTTGTTACTTCTTGATTACAAAATAGCTCAAAAAATTTGTTCTTTTTCTTGCCATTAAGATATTAAAGGATAATGCTTCAAATAGGCTTTTTCATCTCACAAGAATATCCCTGACTTCAACACATGAAGTCAAACAGAGACCATCCCAGGAAAGATATATTCTTGGACTTGGATGTAAAGAATATTTAAAATATGATAAGTCTACAATGCTATGGGATTTCTTTTTCTGACGCTTTTAATATTTTCTTTCATCTTGTGAAATTCTGTCTTTTCATGTTATTCATGAATATAACTGATGAGATATGCATACAAATATGCACCCACTTAGAAAAAAAATTCAAATGTGCATCCCAACGCGGCACCAGGGAAATAATTAGGGTGAGGGCTGTGTTCCCTCCTGTCCACTCAGTGTCCAGAGGCAGGGTCTCCTGTTTCTCACCCTCCTCACTGGAGTCCCAGAAAGTCTCAGAGTGAACGTGGGGAAGCAGATTAACTTTTATGTTCAAGGGTATTCTTAAAATCAGATTACTTTTACAATTTTAAAGGTAGAGAGGTCACTGAGAAAAAAATATGATAGAAACCCTTAAATTTCATTAGATGAAATCTAATGATGAAATCATTAGATGATACTTTCGTGTCAAGAACTTGTTCAGGCAGAGAGAAATTAAGAAAAATTAGCACTTCTTTTTCCTTGTCATCTAGCTGTGTAAATCTAAAAGAAGTAACTGTTTCGCGGAGATATATCATATTTAGGTTTCTGAGTAGCAGATCTTCTTTGCTTTGATCCCAGAGATAAGAGCCTACATGAGGTTTTAAAAATGAGTATTATGAAAATAATAGAGTTGCTTAGCTGTAATGCTTACTTTATCTGTCCTTAAGTAAATAAGAAAGCAGCAGCATGCAAAAGCATCCTGTAACCATAATCACCTGTTCTATGGGAGCCCTGCAAGCATTAGATTTTTAGCAAAGTGAGTTCAACAAGAATTTTGATGCCTATACGCTGATGTTTTTTAAGAGATTTTAACATTCTTGTATCTTAAAGGTTTATTTGGTCTATAACTTGAGAATAACATACATATTGTATTGAATGTTTTTACGTGTGTTATTGTATTTTATTCTCAAACCATGGAAAAAAAACAATACTAGCATTTCTTAAGCATTTACTGGTGCCCAAGTTCTGTGCTAAACCCTTTCAAAGCCTTGTGCTTTTGCTTTGGAGATATTCACAAGAACACAGGCAGCATGCTGTAAATACCATTTAGCAAAGCAGCTCTGGGCCTTGAGTTCCACTGCCGTGTCTGAAAATGGTCATATGACTGCCTTCGATCACGGTCACCTCCACCCAGCTACCCAGCCCTTCACAGTAGGATCTATCCTACACAGAAAACAGGTAAAGGAGGTGGTGCCCAGGAGGGATATTTAGAGCATGAAAGATTTACTTGGTAATGTGGTGGTGCAGGTGGAAATTAAGTCTTTGAAAAGATTTTGTCTGCTATTCCATTTTGATATCAGAGGAAAGGGAATAAGCAATAGAGTCTTAGGTGCTTCTTGGTCTTCCTCACCCTTGCAGGTCACTGTCTGGCGGAGTATCTGGCACACAGTAGGGGGCTCACAAAGATTTGCTGATGAATGAATGAATGAAGCATTTCCCTGGACCCAAAACCACTGGTTGTGTAAATTACGTTTCCACACCAACACACACACTGAAAATGCCACCCTACCCTTGAAAACAGCAAAGTTAAGGATCAGCATGTTAGGTGCCTGCAGAATCAGGCCAGGGAGGGGGAGCAGCAGAAGAGGCGCTTCTGAGTGATGAAGATTGCTGAGTAACCAGGAGTGCTGTGTGGAAGAAGGGGGCCTTAGCGTCAACACAGACACCATCTGTGAAGAGGAACAGCCATCTCCAGCAAGGTGATGCCCTCGGGAGATGCCTCTGTCCATGCATAGTGCTGCAGATGGGGCGAGGTGTGAGCAGGGCATGGGACTTTGATCGGAAGCAGGTTCCTCTTTGAGTTGGGTCTCCCTCAAGAACAAGCCACATCTACAAATCTTAGTCTGATCAACTATACAGTGAAGAAAAGTTCCAACCTACCTCAAAGTGGGTTTGGAGGGTTGCTTGAGGCAACGTGTATGGACCACTTATTAAATGAGCAAGTTCAATATAAGGGTAAGAATTTTTCCAATCAACCGTTACTGGGAGCTGTGGAGCTCAAGATTAGGATGGTGTCTCACAGACCTGGCTTCCCTCCCCAGCTCTGCTTCTGCTGTCAGGGGGACCTCTAACATGTTACCAAACCTCAGTTCTATCACTGGTTATATAGGCAGCACAGTCGTGCCCAGCTCCAGGGCCAATTGTGAAGATGCAATGAAAGGATGTCTATCCCATGTCATAGCCAGTTGGACGAATGTGGGCCATGCTGCTACGTGGAGCATGCCCTGTGCACTAGGCAGGGGCTCAAGCCACGGATGTGGATCATGCTGAAGATGCTTGGCACCACCAGGGGTGTGGGATCATGTGAATGTGCTTCCCAGATGAAATGGTAGAGGAACAACTTGGTGTGGGTGACCGGGGAGTGACACAGATAACAGGGGAGTGAGGCAGGTGACAGGGGAGTGAGACTGGTGACAGGGGAGTGATGCGGGTAACAGGGGAGTGACACAGGTAACAAGGGAGTCATGCAGGTAAGAGGGGAGTGAGGCAGGTGACAAGGGACTGAAGCAGGTGACAGGGGAGTGACACGGGTAACAGGGGAGTGACACGGGTAACAGGGGAGTGACACAGGTAACAAGGGAGTCATGCAGGTAACAGGGGAGTGAGGCAGGTGACAGGGGACTGAAGCAGACGACAGGGGAGTGACACGCATAACAGGGCAGTAAGGCAGGTAACAGGGGAGTGACGCAGGTAACAGGGGAGTCACGCGGGTAACAGGGGAGTGACCTGGGTAACAGGGGAGTCATGCAGGTGACAGGGGAGTGAGGCGGGTGACAGGGGACTCATGCAGGTAACAGGGGAGTGAGGCAGGTGACAGGGGAGTGACGCAGGTAACAGGGGAGTCATGCGGGTAACAGGGGAGTGACCTGGGTAACAGGGGAGTCATGCAGATAACAGGGGAGTGAGGCGGGTGACAGGGGACTCATGCAGGTAACAGGGGAGTGAGGCAGGTGACAGGGGAGTGACGCGGGTGACACTGGAGTGCATTCACAAGGGGAGCTTCTCCTTGCCCTCCATTTGCTTTTTTGGTCCTTCTCATCACTGGGACATACTTAAAATATGCTGCCAGCCTGGAGAAGGAACGCAGCCTCCTCCCTCCCCCACTCCTTCTGTAATAATGCAGCAGTCAGAGAAGTTGTCCTTTTCCTACAGAGTGGAGCCTACACTGGGAAAACCAGTGACATTTCGTCTTCACTGAAGACTCCTGAAGGAGCAGCTTGCACTTCTAGATTCGCTCAGTCTCTCTTTTGACGCTTACACTTGGTAGCAAGCTCACTCAAGGCAACAGCTCAGTGCACCTCCTGCCCTGAGCCTCCAGCCTACCCTCTGGAACTGCACTGCCCTACTACTGCTTTTTCCCCAAAATGTGCATAAAATAAGAAGAGAGGAATAGGGCAGACAGGGGTGATTGTCAGCATCTTCACCAATAATTCCTGCCACTTACAGAGTTCTTCTCTAATGGGTCATCAGAAAGGGGGCTTGCAGAGGTCACTGTGAGGAAGTAGGGAACTGGAGAGATGAGCTCTGGAGAAAAGAGACTAGAGGTCCACCTAAGACTTCCAGATACTGACAAAAAAAGCCTTTTGCCTGCACATGAACTTTCATTACTTGATATGTAAACACGATGGTTAGCCATGTGGCCCTTTCTTCAAAACTGCCACAAAGGGAACTTGTAGAACAATTATCTGAAAACATCAAGCCAAATGACACCACATACTGTAAATCCATGTAAATGATAGACTAGAGACATGCTAAAGTCTATGGTGGGTTTTGTTCCTTAATGGCTCTATTCTGAAAACTGCTCAAATTTTAAGAAACACCAGATACACTAGTTCCCAAAGGACACATGGGACCTGTATTCATCATGAGCTCTCTAGAATCTGTGATTTTATTTGAAATGAGATAAGCATATTATGCTTTCTAGAACCACAATTATACATCTCCTTTCTAAAAGAGGAGTTATTACAGTTATTGTGAAACTGACTACTTACAAACATTCTCATAGTTTTGTGAAAACTTTTCCCTCCTGGATTTGTGGAACCAAGCGACCAAGGGCAGTGCCCAGTCTCAGCAGGATCCTCTTGATGGAGGATATTATTATCACAGAAGAGGGGGACATACATGCCTTGATAGCATTTCCATTCATTGCACATGTTTAATGAGTTATGCCATATGCTTCGGCTCTAGATAGAAATGGTCTGGGAAAGGCAACAGGATTGTTCTTTTGTCCTTTTTCACAAACCATCAGACCCTATTACTAAAAATTAAGGTCCAATATAATTCTTATTCAGAGATAATTAGCCAACAGCTTTGTGGCCAGGGATAACAGGGCTGAGGTGCATCTTCAAAGCTGAGCTCCTCAAGGTGTGAAGGGCTAGGTCCTGAATTTGCCTTCAGAGCTTATGACCTTTCCTGGCGCTTACAAGGTAGTAGGCATAATGCAGCTTTCTTACCTGTTGTCGTTTTAAAAGTAGCTGAAACCAAGTAAATTGTTTAAATCCCTCTCTCACAGTTAAGAAAAATAAAAAGTATATCAGTAGTAATAAACTATGTCTTCATTAGAATGTGTCACATAAGAGGTTTCGAGAAAAATGTGTCAATAACTGGCAAAGGTTTGTCGATCATTAAGTAACACCTCTGAATGAATACAAACTTATTATCCTCACGTATTATAGGTGAAAGTTTACCATTAAAATAAGTCTTGACATTTATGAATATTGTTTTTTGAACTCTTATAAGTTATATTTAATAGGTTAATTCAAAATCATTTTTTAAAAGAATCCCCATTTCAAAAAAATATTCTCTGGGTGAAAGATGACGGTGTCTTAAAAGTTAATGCCTGTAACGGTCCCTTAGGAAGAAATTAGATAATTTTGTTTTTTATATAAAATCGCACTAATTTTAAATTTGCTTTCATTTTCTCACCTGTCTTTGTAGAAACAAAGCATAAATGTAGTCTAGTTACAATACGTCATTCGGGCTGTTTTTCACCAGAATTACTCTGGATGCCTAAAGTAAAATGCTAGCTCTTGCCAGCAGGAAACACGAGTCAGAAGAAAATTGGTAAGTCAAATTCAGTACATAAAACTTCAGTACTGTTTTTTTTAAGTTTGTCACAAGTGAACAGCTTAGGTGAAAAGGTTAATAGAAACACGAATATGATTTTCCTGATAGTTACCTCTAATCTAATTTTCATTCAAAAAATAGAGTCAAATCCCCTTTTCATATTCCTATCCCTTCTAAAAGAATACATTTTTTCATTACAGATGTATTTTGAAGGAACGAGGGAATCTTCGTTTGAAATGACTGGGACAGGATTAAGTGAACGGGAGAAATGGCTTGCCCCGTCGATCTATTTCTAGTTAGGACAAAGTAGAGCGTTGTTCACTGAGGGGTGAAATCCCATGTTAGTTTTACCTCCAAGAAAGGCAAATAGAGAAGGAATAATTTTGTGGTAAGATTCCAGTCACTTGTTTTCCTAGGTAGGTTATTTCTAAGTTTCAGTTTGTTGATGTGGAATCTGGCAAGGCCCCATGTGTGCCTGTATTTAAATTTTAAAAATTTAAAAATTAGAATCACAATGGCTTTACTTCCATTGAAAATCTAAATACATGGCAAATATCCACAAATGCATTTAAGCATTGAACATTGTTGAATTTTTTAAAATGCAGTTTCATTATCAAGCACTCACATGATTTAATGCAAAGATACATGAATTCATGAATCTAAATCACGGGATACATAAATTAGTTAAGTAATAGATTGTTTTAAAAATAAATGTATATTCTGGAGAGAAATGACAAATAGTCTACATTCAAGACTTATAGCTCTTTAAGGCACATTTCTCATTGAGTGAAAAGAATTTAAACCATTTATGATTAAGAATGCAAGCTGGTGTGAGAACATTACTTATAAATACATGCCCATGAGTGCACTTGTGGAGGAACTCTCCACTGCCTAGCTCAGATTACGTAAACTTAATGCCCACCTGATATCTTTTCTAAGTTATCTGGTAATTATGTACATGCATTCCTCGCTCCATTTTATGCTATTCTCTTTTATTAATCAAATTAACAAGATAGGCAGTTAAGGAATAGCTAAGTCATTTTTAAAAGGTAATATAATTCTACTTTGCCATCATTGAAACATTAACTCTATCAGAAGTTTCTGTTCCATATTTGATGACCCCAGTGCTTCATACATGGTAACCAAACACCCTGGGCTAGCTTCACAACTATTTAGATTTCAAAATTCTATTTCTGTGCCAGACCCCTGTCAAGCCACATGTTCAGAGCTTTTATTTGGAGAATTTAACCCAGTTAGATTAATGCAGGATTGATAACATAGATCATGCTAGAAGGATTTCCTTATATATTTGGTTTATTTGGAATAAGTAACTAAAAGATAGTTTAGATGTTCTCTTAAGAAGTTTTGATGAATTTATTTTCCTTTTCTTATTTTTATCAAGTTTTACAATACCTTTGGTTTATGAGTTTATATTTGGGAACATTTGCTACCATTATTATTATCCCATAGGATAACAAAATATCATACATTGTATGCTATATATCATATACAGCATTATGTACACATTATATATTATAGATAATGTGTTATCTATAATAAATAAATATCTTATGTCTATTCAATTATATAAAATAATTTGTGCTCCAAAATAAGAGGGGAATCTTCAAGTCTATCCAGGTAAAAAGGTGTATTATAAATTCCATAATAGCATCAAAGAATAGCCTAGGAAATATAGTTTGAAAGGACAGATTTAAGTATCTATAGCATCTAATTTTACCAATTTTAAAAATATATAAAATATAAAATCTTAACAATTCTAAAAGATTGCTGTTATTTTTCACTAGTTAATATGAGTGTTTAAAATTTGGTTTTAAAGTAAGCATGGCTTACACATTTCTTAAAGTTTTCACAAATTTACCAATTTCTGTCATATTCTAGTGAATCTGCTCCTTAATTTGCAAAAGCTTACACAGTCTTTGTACATAAAGAATATTACAACTTTAAAAATAGCTTTCAGAATCTTGTTTTATGAAGATGCATAAAGATGAGTCATTTGTCTAGGAAAATAAAATGATAGTGAAGACAAATGTGCTTCTGTCAATACACTTATATTAATTTTAGGTATTGATTTTTAACTACTTGTGTGCTGAACTATTTTATTATGTTATTGACAATTTATTTTACAGCATTGAAAACTTCTTCATTATTTAATGGTCATGTTAGAAATAAATACAAATTGGTAAGAAGTTTTGACCTAAATATTCCTTTGAAATCATTAAAGTATCCAGCTATAACTTGAAATATTTTGGCAAAAGTATCTAAGATTTAAGTCATATCAAGTAGTAAATAAATATCTGATTTTTAAAAATCTTACATTTTAAATATACCCTAAGAAATACCTATTAGGGGTTTTTAGGTTAACATGAGTTTAAAGTGTCCACACACAAGTCAGCACTTGAATGGCAACAAGAAATAAATGTTAATACTCCTTGAGGGTTTGGGTTGAGAATGATTATGCTTATGTTACTCATGATAATGTATTTTAATACTTATATTTCTGTGTCTTTGTGCTTATATTCCAATATAAGTGATTTTTTTGCACCAAGATGTAATATCCCGGTTTACAGCCGGGGGGTTCATGTACTGTTAAAGAAATCTTAGTGCTTCATATTATCCTTAGAAAGTCACCATAAGGGGAGGGGCGGGGAGGGGACAGCATCTTTTTGGTGTCTGGCCTTTTTTCTTTAAGGGTTAAGGTAAAAGAAATTCACTAAGCTTTCATTACTGCATCTGTAAAAATTGTTAATAATATCCTCCCAGACTACTACGAGAATCAAAGTAGGTCATGTATGTTCAGTAGGCTTTGTGCTATAAAACATCCTAAAAATGCTATAAAAATTTAATAAGCATCTTTTATAAAAAATAAATATTCTAAACTTTTAAAAATCCCATTTGTGTGCTCACTTCAGCAGCACATATACTAAAACTCCCATTTGTATCTTCAGATTTTTGTGTTTCTCAGGGCAGAGTATTCCGTAACTTACATTTACTACCTCTGTGTAAAGTGGTTGTTCAAAAATTGCTTCTTCAAAATTATATACATATATATACATATATATATATTTAAGAGATCATTGATCAAAAGTCTTCAAAGTCTAGATTGATTGTTTTATGTAATGTAAAAGATCACCCACTAGATCTCTTTTATTGGCAAAATGTTTACTATAAATGTAAATACAAAACGTCTGCATAAAAATATGACTCTTTGAAATCAATCACACAGAACCTGAAATCAAAGTAAATACCATCCTAATTGAAAACTTCTTGGTAGTTCATACACTTACCCTAATAATGCTTTTGCTTAGAAAATTTTGAAACCCATATTTTTTGGAAGACGTTTTGTACTTTATTCTATATTTTTGACCCAGAAAAGAATCAGTTAGCCATGTCGTTAAATTAATTTACTAAGATCAAATGACACTTTACTGTTTAAAATGAATTTTAAATGAATCTAACCCACTCAAAGCACATTTGTTATCAATGAGAATATTTTTTAAAATGTACAACTAACTCTTAGAGAAACTTCTAAAGACAAGTTCCAAGACAAATTTGAACAATGACACAGATTTGAATATGTGTAGGCTTGAATTAAGATGTCAGTCCAGACACATGTGGGTACTACAGAAAGTCCAACAATGACTTTAAATAATTCTTGAGTATTTAGTTAGAGGAGGTACTTGACACTGCATGGAGAAAGCCCAGGAGACTCCTCATCTCAGCATGGCATGCCTACTTAGCAAAGGAAAGTTCTATGGTAAACAGAATCAGCCCTCCTTAGATGACAGTTGGTGGCCATTTATTGGACCAGATCATGGGTTCTGTGACACCTCACCATTCTCCATCCCAAGAGATTTATTCTTTCCAACTCTGGCAATCCCATGTGGTACTATACATATGAGGATTTCTTGTAAACAGAACTTTCTCCATCCTGCTATATTTTCTGTGGTGTTTCATTGTTTCTTTTGTATTGGTTTCTAGTTGACATGTTATGTTCTTTATCCACACCATTGGTCATGGTACTTTCTTTTCCATAGTCACAGTTTATCGTTTCAAAAGAGTTAACCTACTCAACCCAGAGGTTATTAATGGGATATTCAGCGGTGGGTACGCCGTTCCTACCTTTGGAAATAGATGTCATTCTTTGCTCTCCTCTGTTACCCGAAGGGCGGCCTCAGATGGAAACTACATGAGCTAGAAACTGTAGGAATGATAAGGCTGACCTAATGAACAATGGCTTTGTTTGGGTTATGTGGATCCCAATATCTATCCACTAGATGACTTAAAAACTTACCCACTTCCCTTATGACTACCCGTTTGTTACTAAATAATATTTAAGAAATGATGGTGTATATTGTTACAGGAAAATTATGTGCCTAAGAGAACATAATTTCTCTGAGAGCTTGTATATTAGAAGTCAGTCAATATTTGTTGAATGAAGGCAAATGTGAGATGAAAGAATTCTGGGAATATTTGGTCTGTTTGTAATATTACGCTTTGAAATGACAGGTAGGAACTGCTATTCTAGGACATAATGTACTTAGTCAGACTAAACTCTTTTTCAAAATGAAGGTAAAAGGAATCAGAAATTTGATCATGGTCTTTGGGGAAAATACTTGAGACCATTAAACTATCAATTATACCAAAAATAGTTGAACCAAATATGAATATCATTAGTAAATTATTTTTGTTGCCAACATTCAGAACATTGAATTTAAGAAAAGAATAATTTATAGAGGTTTAGAAGCTCCTTATGCATTTATAGTTTTATCTATATGTCTCTATGAAAATATCAAAACAAAACAAAATTGCATTGTGTCCTTCAAATTGATCATGGAAATGTCTTTTTGTCTTTTGCCTACATTTTCACCTGGCCAATAACAAGTTTATTGACACTAAACCATGACACATAAAATTTTATGAATATGAATGTGTTTTATGAATATGTTTTATGAATATGAATATTAAATTAAAATGAGTCAAGAAATATAATTTGGTAGAATGTTCTTGTATACACAATCAAGTAGGAATATTTTACAGCCTTTAAGTAGGTATTGTCCATTAGAAATAAACTGTATATAATCATGCTGTTAAGTAGGTAATATTAAATTAGATTGTTAAGATATGCAATTCGGTTCTTGGAATACATGTCCAATTGCCCAGAAAAAGTGCAGAAAATGACTTGCCTTAATTGCTTTTCTTTCATTTTTTTTGGTAAACCCAAGTCAGGGTGTTGGTTTGGTGTAAGAAACTACTCACTTTTTGTAACAAAGTAATCTCACCAATTTGCAAATTATACTAATACTGCCTTGCAAGGTCTACCAATAACAGCTTCAGTCCAAACCTCAGGCCCAATATGGATAACTCAGGATCCAAACATTACTCACAGGAACCAATGAACAGATTCTTTTTTTCTTCCCCAATGTAAGTAAGACTAGGCTTTGAAGGGGCACCTACCTTTAGAGAATATAAGCATTCTGAGTATACCATTTGACACACAGCATTTATAGGGCTAAAGAGTACAAGCGGGCATCCTTACTCTCTCAACTTCGACAAAAATGTTGAAATTTGGAGCTACAGGATGAGACCTCATCACATTTGATTTGGCAGTGAAGATTACGGTTCAGCGGGGAGTTAACCACAGACAGTGGAGAGATACTAGCGTTTAATTAACTAAATAAGAACTACAAAAAAAGTGATATTTGATTCTGTAAGTTTGAAGTGAAAAAAAACAATGCTTGTTGAAGTTAAAGCATTGAAGTTACACATTTTTCAGTGTGTGCAAAACTCAGGATTAGTTAAAAACAGTTTACTTTTAGCCTAAAATTCTAAGAAAACCCTCAATACCAAGTAGAAATATATTAGAATAAAGAAACTTTAAAAACAATAATGCAAAATATGATGAACAATTACACCTTCTAAATCAAGGTTGTATCTATTATCAATATTCTGTTGTAGATAAAACGTACTGTTTCTTAAAGGGATGACAGAATGTTTACAATTTAGCTACAATTCAAGTTTTTTTGCACTCAGTGTGGACTTTAAATACATCACTCATCCATCGCCTTCCTGTGCCATTTTTCTAAGATCTTGACCATACGATG
This sequence comes from Stenella coeruleoalba, assembly GCF_951394435.1. NCBI lineage: Eukaryota > Metazoa > Chordata > Mammalia > Artiodactyla > Delphinidae > Stenella > Stenella coeruleoalba. Next base: position 4,619,795 of record NC_137159.1, read on the forward strand.
CTTTTCAAATGGCCAACATCTACAATGTTGAGATCTGCCAAAGAGCAAATCAACCTTTATAATTAAAGTTGACAAGCTGACAAGAAAAATGAGTGTGTACTTGTATATATATATGAATTTTTATGTCACATTGCAGTCTGTACACTTGTTTGGTTTTTGTCAATAGCCAAGGGCTCATTTCTCTGTACCAGCAGCATGTTATATTCCAAGGCCTTCAGACAGCTCCCCTTCGCCCTAGTGAGTCCGTTGATTAATTTTGGATACTCTTTTTAATTAACACCCCAAAGGAGATCTAGATTATCTAGCCTATAGTCCATGAAAAACAAGTGAATCTGAAGAATAATGACCCAGGGAGACAGGCACACTCTCTCCAAATAATGTTATAAGAACATTGAGTCTCTCACAAGTCAAAATCGTGTCAGGCAATGCCTAGGGAGGACATAGGCCTTTAATCGGGGCAAAATAGAGATTTGTATTAGTCTAATTTAATTTTCTTTTTGACAAGGAGAGGAGTGATAGATGCCCCTTGACAGATGAAACATGGCTCCCCAATGCACTCATGGTTGCCATTGGCCTTGATTAGTAACTGGTCCCATTTTGACCTCCAGGAAGATGAATTGATGAGTGACAGAAAAGAATGGAGCAATTAAAACAGTAGGACGAAGTAGGAAACTAGCTAATTGTACCCAAACCTGTGAAACCTAATCATAGAACCAAGAAATGTGATGCTCACGGCAGCTTTCATAAGTATGTCTAAAGACATTAATCCTTTACAAGTGAGGATTACAACTGAACAACTCTGACAATACGAGCTCCAGAAAGAAAATTTGAATTCATACCTTTAAAAAAAACCTTTTCTGGCGAGCAATTTTGAGAATTGTTTGCTAAACCATCTGTTGCATCTGTCAGAAATGATAGGACGTTCAGCCCTCAATAATTTCCAGACTGCATAAAGAATAGGTGAACAAAAATTTTTATCATGACTTTTCAAGCAAAAAAACTTTTTTAGGAAATCAAACTAATCTTGAAACGTAGGGAAAAAAATCTCAGATCAATCTATTAACTACAGCTTTCACCGTATTTCATTCTAGACCACTTGACTTTGCATAGCGCTAGTCAAGGAGCGTTTTCGAAGCTGAGTCATCTAATCGCTACTGTTGTGCTAGTTGTATTCGGCCCTGAACAGCTCCACATTTAGAAAAGCATATGCCATACTATCTGTTCTTCTTCGAGGAGAAAAAGAAATCTTCCAGTCGATACTATGTATTCCATTTTTACCCTTACTAACAAAATGCTGAAGTTGTTTCTTCATCATTTGGATGTTTAAAACCTCTAACCTGCAAAAGCCTGAAGCTGGGGCGAAGTGAGAGTAGCATCGACATATACACACTACCAAATGTAAAATAGATAGCTAGTGGGAAGCAGCAGCATAGCACAGGGAGATCAGCTCGGTGCTTTGCAATGACCTAGAGCGGGGGGATAGGGAGGGTGAGAGGGAGGCTCAAGAGGGAGGGCATATGGAGACATGTATATGCATATGGCTGATTCGCTTTGTTGTGCAACAGAAACTAACACGGTATTGTGAAGCAATTATACTCCAATAAAGATCTATTAAAAAAAAAAGCCTGCTAAGTAGTCTATTTTTAACACGTTGCTGTGACGAAATGTGGATGCACTTTATTGAATTTCTTAACCTAAAATAAGACTGAATGGCCACAACTTAAAGTAACAGTTAAGCAGGTTACCATTTCAAGGCAGCTAGTCTTAAAAGAAGAGGAAAAGTAATTATAAATAAAGTTATTCTTCAATGTGAAATATGAATGCCTACTTTCACAGTAAACATTCATTCAGTCAGTCATTCAGGCAGCAAGCGTTTATTTAGTGCCTTCTATGGATCAAATGCTGTAAAAAGTGCTGTGCTTACAAAGTGAATATAAATAACCCCCAGGATGGCTCCAAATTCCCACCTCCCTGTACGCTGGACACCCCCTTTGCACTTTGATCTCCCCACTCTTCTTATAAAAAGGTGGAGTCTATTTCTCTACCCCTTAAATCTGCGATTGACTACATAACGTACTGTAGCCAATGGGCCATTGGAAAACGTGAAACAAACAGCTTTGAAAAGCACTTTCCCACCGGTACTAGGAAAAGGAAAGCCTGGAACACCAAAACTTTGGTGATGACAGAGGAAAGAATTAAGTAAAAGAGACTGAGACATGGAGATGTCAATCATACTATTGTATTAATAAAGTTACATTAATATGAAAAAATCTGGTATCAATATATTAGTCTTATGAATATTATTATGACTATAAAGATTTATAATTGAATTATTATTAATAAAATTATTAACAAATATACTAGAATTTACTAATCCAAATTTTTAATTACCTTCCAAGTTTTTAGCTTTGAGATTTATACTTCTAATTACTATCACAAGTTATTTTTTATTTTTTATTTTTTTTTTATTTTTTGCGGTACGTGGGCCTCTCACTGTTGTGGCCTCTTCCGTTGCGGAGCACAGGCTCCGGACGCGCAGGCCCAGCGGCCACAGCTCACGGGCCCAGCCGCTCCGCGGCATGTGGGATCCTTCCCGGACCGGGGCACGAACCCGCGTCCCTCGCATCGGCAGGCGGACTCTCAACCACTGCGCCACCAGGGAAGCCCCACAAGTTATTTTGAAAATATTTTTGATAATGTCCTATTCATTGTATACTCTACATAAGGAAACCTATCACATTATTAAATCTATTGGTTTGGACAGAAATTGTATTATCCAAATTTATCTCTCCCCCACCTAAAGGATTGCACATTTTCAAAAAATAAATATAGTTATCAAAGAATGTGCTATTTTTGAAAATACAGATCTATCTCAACTTACAACTGGGTTACATCCTGATAAATCTAACACAAGTTGAAAATAGCATGAATCCCAATACGTTTAATACACCTAACCTACCAAACATCATAGCTTACCCTAGGTTATCTTAAACATGCCCAGAAAACTTACATTAGCCTACAGTTGCACCAAATTGTTTAACACAAAGGTTAGTTTATAATAAAGTGTTGGCTGTCTCGGGTAATTTATTAAATACTGTAATGAAAGTGACAACCAGAATGGTTGTATGGGTACAGAATGGTGGTAAGTGTATCAGTTGTTTACCCTCAGGATCGCGTGGCTGCCCAGGAGCTGTGCGCTGCCTCTTCCCAGCATCACAAGAGAGGATAGTACCACATATGGCTAGCCTGGGCAAAGACCAAAAGCCAAAATTTGAAGCCCGCTTTCTGCTGAATGTCTATCGCTTTTGCACCATCATAAAGTGGAAAAAACGTAAGTTGAACCATCATAAGTCAGTGACGATCAGTATTCAAAGTACTGTGTTATAACTTGAGAATTTACTTTCTAAGAATATTTAGTAAATATGGTGGAGGTCATTATATAGTTGAGAAAAAAGATAGCCAGTAATAGGATAGCCTAATAAAAAAAAAAAAAGACAAAATCGATCCCTACCACACAACCTATATAAAAGTCAATTCCAGTTAGACTGTAGTTCTCAACATAAAAATAAGACAATAAACCTTCTGGGAAGTGGCATAGGAGAATATCTCTAAAACTTTGGGTAGGAAAAGTATTCTTAAACGAGACACAAAAAGCAATAAGAAAATAAAAACAAATAAATACATTTATTTGTAAAATAATTATAAAAAATAAACCATAAATGAAATGATTTATAAAGTAACTACATTAAAATTAAAACTTTTTTTAATCAAAGACATTGTAAGTTGAATAAAAAAAAAACACCGATTGGAAGTCTCATGTTCAAAATATAAATGAAGAACTTCTATAATAAAAAAGGAGTGAAGACCCAGTAGAAAATAGGTGAGAGGCTGGAGGAGGAAGAGTATATCCACAGAATAAGGACTTTCCAGCAGCCAATCAAGATTAGTAGTCAGAAAATGCAAATTAAGCCACAATGAGACCCCACTAAAGATCCACCACAGTGGCCAAAGTGAAAAGTACTGAACTGTTAAACTAAGAGAGAAGAGCTTCCTGTTTCACCTACAATAGGTAAAGAACTTGAAATTCATTGCTTCATCCTTACAACAAGAAAAAGCTAGAAAACACTGAAAATCAGCAACTTTTCTTGGACCCATCAGGGAACTGAGTTTGCAAGTGAAACTGACACCACAGAATGTATGGAGTCAAGTGCATCCAGGAAGATAAAGTACTTGAGATTTGCTTACCTGCGACAGAAGCTACCCAATGCCATATAACTAACAGAAACATTTAAATAGTTATTTTGACTAAAAGTTGGAAGCTGAGTGAGACCTATTATGAAAGTCATAGGGGGCTCCCACACTTTCACTAGCTTTCCCTCCAGAAACCCTATTAGGTTAGCACAGGGATACAAGAAAGTTCCCCAGTGGCCCCTGTAAACGAAGGGAAGAATAGTCTTTGTGAAAACCTCTGACTCTTCTCCCTAACGAAGACCTAGTTGGGACCTCCCTGGTGGCGCAGTGGATAAGACTCCACGCTCCCAAAGTAGGGGGCCTGGGTTGGATCCCTCGTCAGGGAACTAGATCCCACATGCATGCCACAACTAAGGAGCTGGCCTGCAGCAGCTAAGGCCTGGCACGACCTAATTAATTAATTATTAATTAATTAATTTTTATAAAAGACCTAGTCCCTTGGGGGAAGAACTTCACCAATTCAATTCTGGGTGAAGAGGAACTCTGCCCTACTCCATCTTAATGCCGTGGCTAGTAAGGAGCTAGGAGGCATGAGGGAAAAGCTAACACTGGAGTAGGGATAGCAGTATTCCTGAAAGCCAACCATCCAAAGCACCAGTACGCTATGAAAGTGAGGCTTAATCGGAATATCAGAGAATATCTCCCTCCCCTGCACACCCCAGTCACGCTGACAAGCCTCCAGTAACAACAGGAAGTTACAGCCGAAAGAGCTGGGAGACTCAGATCCTCTCTGAGAAGTAGTATAAAGGCAAACCCCACAGCCAAGATGGGAAGGCAAAGCAAATCCACTAGAGGAATTTGAACACTCTGCTATCTATAGCTAAAACATACTCATTTTATAGCTGAACTAAGAAAAACTCTAACACTAAAGTTCTATTGCCTTAGGACCTATTACCTGATACATGTCCATCTTTCAAGAAAAAAATGCAAAAGCCATGACAAAAGGAGATATATATATATATATATATATATATATGTATACTGTAAAGACATAAAGCAATCATCACACCAGATATATATACGATTAAGATGCTGGAATTATCAGGCAGGGAATTTAAAATAACTATGGTTATTATGTTAAAGAATTTAATGGAGAAAGTAGACAACATGAAATACCAAATGGATAATGTCAGCAGATATAAAAGCTATTAAAAAGAAGCAAAAAGAAATGCAATATTGACATCAACAAAAATAGCAGAAGGAGGACATTCAAAATCCTCTCTTCCATAAAAGCAGCAAGAACAATGGCAAAAATTGTCAATTTCAACGTTTTCAGAACTTGCAGCAATCCATAAGAAACAAACAAAAATAGCAAAATAGCATGCATAAATTCTAACCTCTTGGCAATTTTATTAAATGTAAATTAATTAAATATTCCAATCAAAAGGCAGAGATGGACAGAATGTATTAAAAAATAGAAACCATGATTCAATCATGCTATCTATAAAAATGCCTTAGTTATAAAAACAGAAATAGATTAAAAGAAAAAGGATTTCTTAAAAAGTACAATGCAAATAGTAATCAAAAGACAGCATTAATGCTATACTAATATCAGGCAAAATAAACTTTATGAAAAAATTAATAGATATAAAGAAGGATATTTTATAATGATAACAAGTTTAATTAATCAAGAAGATATAACAATCATAAGAATGTATGTATTAATATCTAACAATAGAGCCCCCAAAATTCATGAAGCAAAAAACTGATGGAACTGAAGGCAGAAATACGCAATTTAACAACAATAGTTAGAGACTTCAATACCCAATTTTCAGTAGTGGAAAAACCAACTAGATAGAAGACCAACTAGTTAATGGAAGACTGAAGCAACACTAGAAAACAACTAGAAAAACATCTATAGGACACTCTCAAAGAAAAGCAGAATACACATTGTTCTCAAGTGCACATCAAACATTCTCCAGGGTACTGCCTATTTGAAGCTATAAAACCAGACTTAATATATTTAAGAGATTGAAATCACACAAAATATGTCTCTGACCATAGTGGAATGAAATTATAAATCAAAAACAGAAAAGAATTTTGAGAAATTCACAAATATGTGGACATTAAGCAACACACCTCGAAGTAACCAAACGGGATCAAAGAAGAAAACATAAGGAAAATTAGAAAATATTCTGAGATGAATAAAAATAAAAACATAACACATAAAACTTCTATGATAAATGGACTGAGAGACAGGAAAGAAATACACGTACCTGGGAAATTTAAAGTAGTACAGTTTAGCTGAAGTGTACAATGCATAATAGGATTCAGAGGAGAAAGGAAAGGTGAGTTGGGAGAATAACCCCCAGAGGAAGAGTGGCTACATAATAAATAAACATTAAGGTTTTGTACCTGATCCTGGAAGCATTCTGGAACTATTTTGATTTTTAAGCAAGGAAGTAAAACTTAGGATTTTAGCCAAGATGATCTAGCATGGCAGGAAATTCCTAAACAGACACGGTTTCTCCTGGAGACCCATCCTTCTTTCATTCCCTTCTAGTCCTTTTCCGTTTTCACGGGTTTTCACCCAGTGCCCACACTCATTGTGACCCAGTGAATCTGTCTCCTCCATACTAGCTAGAAGAGGCAGAGTTCCTTACCAACTTTTCAAATTTTCTCCAGCAAAAATGCCCTATCCTGTGTTCCTTTCCCTGGGAATTCCATGCCTCGTTAATGACTAATGAAGTAGAGGTAACAGATTAATGAAATAAACACATTCAACACAGAAGTATTCACTGAATACCTAGAACGTGCCATATAGTCAAGTCAGTACTGAGAGCCAATGTTGTTTTGTACACCAGTATATACATAATGTTTGCAAAACAGTATCTCATTTATCACATTTTTTAAAATGCATTTTCTATTTGCATTTCATTGGTAAAGAAATAAAAATGTAGACAAGTTCGGGGATTTGCCAGAGATGACAAAGGCAGAAATGGAGGTTCCTTGATATAAAGTCAGATTTCCTGAGAAAACAATCCTGGATTTACTCAAGAAATTATCACAATCAAAAAAGTCATCAGCGTTAAATTAATGTTGAAAATTAGGGGCTGTTGACCCTGATAATGTATAAGAGAAATACCTAAGAAAGATATTTAAACTAATGAAATACGGTCTTGTTAAATGTTATGTGAATAAAACAAACCATGTCTTAAGTATGTATGTATAAGAAAGAAAGAGGGGGAGAGAGGGAGGGGAAAAGGGAGTGGGGGAGAGAAGGAAGGAAGGAAGGAAGGAAGAAGGAAGAGAGAGAGGGAAGGAGGGAGGGAGGGAGGAAGGAAGGCAGAAAAAAACCTGAAAGAGTATAAAAGTGACCTGATCATCATGGAAGTGCCTTTTCCTACTTGAAGGTGAGTAAACATTGTCATTTCTCTACAGACAGAATCTGAAGATTCCCTACAAACACTGCAGAAAAGATTTAAAAAAAAAAATCAGGTGAACAAAAGTTAGGCTAGACAGCTGAAACCACAGCCAAGTTCATGCCATTGTAGCAATCTGGTTAGAATGTTGTCAATGCCTGAGATTCACGGCTGTAGAACAGGACACCAGTACTATGAATATCTTTTAAACTGTCTCCATACCCTCGGGTCAGCATCTGAAATTTCACCTCTGTGGAAGGAGGTTTGGCTAAGCTTGGGTCACATGTCTTTGTCCTGCCTGGGCTGTCAGGGGCTGGGAATGTGGGCATCTCCCTGGTTTATCCTGCAGTGAAGCAGGTACTAGATCCCACCATCACTGCCTATAATTGGGGTTTGTGTGTTGAGTGCCTACAAGGATGAAAATACGTGCACAAAATATTTCTTTTGTGGCCTAATAGCCACATTCTTCTTCTGTTAGTAAGACATCCAAATAAAAGGATACCCACTCAAGAGTGTAAAACTGTCCCTTGCAGAAGTGGAAGTACACTCATCCCTTTCTCAGTGGGAGACTGTGTTGACAGTTATTGCATCCAGCTCCAAACATAGGATTCCTGCCAATGCATATCCTTCATCTTACTAAGCTGGAATCACATCCAGAATTCTGTAATATTTGAACAAAATTTAATAATTTAACTACTGCCAACAAATCCAAGTTTTATATATATATATATATATAAAATATATATATACACACATAATTTATATATAATATATAATAATGTATTATAGAATATATAATATGTATTTGTTATTTAATATATTTAAATATACTATGATATAATGATATATGTAATATGTGTGTAATTCATATACACATGTATATCTACATATGCAGAGAGAGAGAGAGAGAGACAGGACATACAGACAAACACTAAACTCTTTGTTTCCCAGATGGCAATGGTTGGTACATACGACTTCCTTCTTTCACTACCAACCTCATTTTGTCTTTAACCAACACAGCAGCTGGTTAGAGTTCTTCACCCCACTGGGGTCATCCAGTTTCATGTTGGAGGCATGTGACTCCTTGGTGGTGTCTTTGCTGCAGGATCACAACCCTCTCCCATTAACTTCCTCTCTGAATAATGTCAGCACAGAAGGAGCCCCAGGAGCTCACCTATGCTCCATCCCCAGGACTTGCTACCCCACGGCAGAGCAGCAGCCCCAGTTCCTCATTGATTGTCCAGGTCTCCATAGCTCCCGTCTGCACCATGATGGACAAGTGGGCAGACACTGCTGTGGAAGGAGGCTGTCTGACACTCACGGCTGGGCTAACATGTCCTCTGATACCGAGGAGAGTTTCTTTGCAGCGGGAGACTTTTGATTAGCATTCACATCAGGCACAGATATTCTCACATCTGGAGTCTGTTCCTAGCTTTCTATCCGCATACCTGTTCATTGTCAATTCACAACTATTGCTCATTTCGAATCCCCGACCATCCAGCCAAACAATTTGCCCCATTTCATAAATTATCATCAATCCATATTTCAGCTCTCTCCTTGCCGTGTAAGACAAACTATTGGAAGTTCTGCCCGTGGGGAGGATTTTCATTCTGCATTGTTTTTCTCACGTATAAACGGGGTTTTAACACCCTTAAACCCTCTTCCCAGTGTAGATAGTCACCTGTAACTCAGATTCTACTTTTTTCCTTCTCACTGTAGGGGACTCCTGATGAGTGTAGAGGTGCACATCGGAGGAGGGTGGCAAGGAGGTAAGAGCGGGCACGATCAGAGCTTGACCGATGGCTCATGCCTTCTTCATGTGCCTGGCTGTCTCCAGCCTGTCCCCTCATAGCACACCTCCTCCGCTTGATGATTCAGTGCTCCTGGACATGCCAGAGCTTATGTCAACGGGAATCAAGCTAACACCCAGTTCTTCAATGGGAAGCACGGTTGGCATGGCTACCTGGAGCCCCAGGGTCATTTTCCACCCGGGCAGAGTAACAAACCAAGAACTATTTCTAAGAAGGAGGCTGCTAACTCAACACCTTGGGATGTTCACTGTGAATCTACTTGGCAAAATCTCCACACAGCATGCAGAGAAGCAACATAAGCTTTATAATCTGATGAATTTGCAGACAGAAGAAATTATGCCTCATGCGTTCAACTTGAATAGACTTAGAGAGTTCAGACCTTATTCTTACGTGGCAACTTAAGGTAGGGGAGATTTCATTCAATTTGCTACTACAAAACCTTCCCAGCTGAGGTGTTGCTGCTGTTAGAACAAAATATTTAAACTGACATGATGCTAAAGGTCACTTCCTTATCAGAGACCACTCCCCAGTTTTCAAGTACAGCTTCCCACTAAATTATAGCTGCCTCCTCAGTGAAAGTTACATGTGAGCAGAACAAAAATTAATTTTGGTTCATTTGCCTACTGTGGGCTAATTTCAGATTCTTTCAGAAAAGGCCAATAAATTGCTCAGGGAAGACAAGAGTAAAGATTATTTTAATATACTGAATGTGAAGGGAATCAATTTCCAGACATATAATCCTGTACAACAAAGTGTGTTGATTTCAGTTTGGGGATGAGTGTTTAATAAGATTGTTCAAGAACCCCATGCCCCTAAAATGTTAAGAATCATTGATCTGAAGAATATCTGTTAGTAGATTTTTCACACATTTTAAGCAACAGCATCTGCCACAGCTTCTCACCTCACAGTTTTTATTATTTTTAATTATATTTTCTGAATGTTTATATGTTGTTCTTATCTCACTTATAAATACAGTTAACTTGTCTTAAAAAAAGGGAAAACTTCAAAAGTCAAATAGAACATTTTACTACATAAAATAAGGATTAAAGAGACAAATGATAACTTGATAAAGTGATAATTGCAAGTTCAGTTTTGATCAAAAGAACATATTTTGTTTGTCTTTTAGTTGGCATAAATTTAGCAATTTTTCATATGCCAGTTGCATTGATATTTTTCTAGGAAATAGTCATTGTTAAGTGTGATCACAACAAAATACTTTAGAGCATTTAGTAACACTGATTTCATGATGTTAACTGTAACTCTTACTAATGCAGATGAAAATGGACTTTGTTTCACATCAATTCACTACATTCAAGCTAAAGTGGGTTTGGGTTTGGCCTCCAGTTAACTAAAGTCCCAGCCAGCAGAGATGCTGATGTTTAATGCTTTGGGGTGACTTCAAGGGGATGCATCTCCGTTGACTGCTGCAGGGTCCAGGCAACACTGTTGCTGATGAGGCTAGAAAAGTTCCTGGGCTTGAAAAGACAAAATAGGTTTTTTTATGCTGAGTGAAAGTTAGTTTGAGCGGGTGGGGGGGGGGGTTGCTTGTTTGTTTTTGTAATGGACTTTCTGCTGAAATTATACGTAATCCCTAAGCAGTATCCTCATTCAGAGACCTTATGAGGGTTAACTATTCCTGAGTGATTCATTAAAGAAACACAGAAAAGCAGACCTCTCCCACCCCACCACCACCTAGGCTGGAACACCCTTGAAATCTACAACCTTTGAATGCCTCTTTATTCTTGACCCATATCTTTCCATCATTACAGATACTGGATGGTAGTGACCAGATGCAAAGTGGTACTTTCTAACAAGAATTTGGGTAAAAGCATGTCTTTACTGTACCACAGTGATGTTCTGTATGCACTATAACAGGAGGACCCTTTTACAACTTCAAAAGTTCCTTTCTCTTACACACACACACACACACTTACACATCTTAATATATGATATGCAGCCTCGGCTGCAGTAGAATATTAAACCATGTTTTCTGTCAATGTGATATAAAGAAACAAGAGGCCTCATGTAATTTGGATTTTTCCAGGTATCTAATTTCAATCTAATGTACTGTTGTGAAACTAAGCCAGTAAATCTATACGGCTGGTCCATTTGGGGACTTGGTCTGCTATCTTCGGTCTGTGACAATTTCTGGTTTCCATTCCTTGTCCAGGGATGATAACAGTGTGATTTACAGGTATAACTAACAAATGAGATCAATTAAAATGTCTACAAGTGGCACCTGTCTGAGTATAGGGTTGCACTAAATGATTCCCACAGCTTCGTTTCCTGTCGCCCTACCATCTGCAAGCCCTCTCCACATGCAAAGTAACAATGAAGGGTTGTTTCCTAATGGGCATAGACTGAGAAAGCAGACCTTATTCTATGGTCTGGCTATATGATTATTATCACTAGCGGGAAACAACAGGTGTATTTTTCAACTCCATTTACACAAACGATCCCTGTGTTTCATAGCATTCATTAATATAGCTTCTTGAATTGCCCAATTTGTTACAAATTTGTACTGTCAGCTGCCTTTGTGATTGAATTGAATTTGTAATGAAATTGAAGCTACCTTTCATTTGTGTACATTATTGAATACTTTGATCATTACAAGACAAATTTGATACTTTTCAAAGTACTTAGGTCATGGAGAAGGGGAAAATGGTTACTTCTGGATAAAAGTAACAATTGAATAAGACATGCCAGAGCATTTTTACATTTATTCTACTAAAGCTTTGTAAAAAAAATAAATAAGTAATGGACACTTGGGCAAAATTTATGATCACAAAGCATTATTTTAAGTAGTATGTAGAAATTATGGTACAGGTATATTTTTGTTTTTAGGTTTGAATACAGTTAAAATGTTGAGTTGAACTTTGTAAACATGCCTTTCATTTTTGTTCTCATTTTGGGACAACATGAGCTAGGTTGTATAATCAAAGGTGAATATTTCAGTTCCATGATATATTTAAGTCACAAATTGTATTTATGAAATAAATTGATATTATTAGTATACTTGAAACTACAACTTAATGGAATTCTCAGAAGTTAGCCAGAGTCTCCATTTCTAAGTGACATAAATCTCAAAATTAGAATATACCAGAGAGTGTGAGTAGAGAGATTTTTGCCTGCTGAATCATCTGCAATTCTCTACCTCAAATATCTAAGCCTCATATGAGTCAGATGGCCACATGTACCACTTTGCCTGGGAAGGTCCATGGTTAATGCCTATTCCCCATGCATATTTTAAAATAGGCCCCTTTTATCCTCACAAGTGGGTTTGAACAAGCAATCATCCAGACATCCAACTTGTAAGTCTAACAAAATAACACTATTCAAGTTAGTTACGTCTTATTTAAGAAAAATAAGATCGCAGTTATAAAAATCTAATTAAAGGCACCCATTCAAATAAGCCACAGTTAGATACAAGTGATTTCCTTTTTCTGTAAGACAGCCAGAGCCCCCTCAGTTGTGTAGACGGTGGCTTCAGAGGTGCTAAGTGTGATATGATTCTTACGTGTTAATGTTCAACTGGTTTAGTCCTTTAAAAATAGTCACACAGAATTGCCATTTAATTATCATCAGTCCCCACATACAGTACTACACCATATCTTATTCAGCAACAAAGACTAAAATACACTGGGAGGAAATCTAATTATACCTTATCTCTCATACAATTTCTCTGCTATAGGTTGCAGACAGTAGGATTCAAACTACAGAATCAAAGCTACTCTAATCACTTCTAGCATGAAGAGTGGAATCAACAAAGTTTATATCACAAAGAAAGAAAATGCTCACACATTTAAATTTTTTTAAAACATAGGCCACTGAGAAGATGGTCATAAAACATGTAGGAAATGGTGCTCATCTGGGGGCAGTACCATGCATTTAAAATTTATTGTATTTATATCTAGATAGATAGATAGATACAGAGATAGATATAGAGATATGTATCTACATATAAGAGAGAGATATATTTTAATTATTCTCATAAAAATAATATTGCTGAAATTGCTCGAAGCTTCCAGAAACTTCTTAGCTAATAGTGTGTTGGAATAGATAGAATTTGAAAAATAATATAGCTCAATCTCTTCCAATAAGTCTTCCTGACACTTAGATTCAGGAAGACAGACTAATTTACTCAAGGCCATAGAGGAAGATAGTTTGAGAGTTAGGGTTCTAGCTATCTCTCCCATCCCTCCCTCCCTCCCTCCCTCCCTTCTTTATTTTTTAGTATCTTTCTTAGGCAGCCTGGCACCACAGCCCTCCCTGCTGCCCTCGGAGAATTCAAGGGGCACAGCTGTGCCTCATGTTCATGGACAGAGATGCTATTTGCTCATGTGACCTGATCTAGTTCACACCAAAGTTCTTCACTCCGTGTCTGGTGAATTTAGAAGTTTCGAGATACCTTCATAGCTGATAAGTGTCTGCTACAGCTGGAGGTCTTGACATCACACAGTGATTCGTTCACATTTCTAACATCCACATTTCATAAGCCCTCAGGAAGCGTTCACAGGGTACTGCAAAGATCACTGTTCAGTAGAGTGAGCAGTGACCTAGTTAAGTAATTGCAATGAAATACCAGATACTAAGCTGGGATGACTCCATGTGCTATCATTGTTCTGAATACAAATTTTTGCCACTACACTTGTTGCAATGGGCTAAGATTTGTGTTTATTCTCCACCCTCTCCCCTCCAGCTAGACCTTGAGCACGTTGAGTATTGCGTCAATGTTTTGTGGGTTTTTTTATGTCAATTCTCATCTGCAGTACCAAGCGTTCACCCTTTAATAAGTGATTATCTAATGCATGAAAAGATGGATGGATGGAAGGAAGGATGGATGGATGGTTGGATAGATGGATGGACAGGCATTCAATGGGCCTAAGACAGGCAATTTGGTAAACAGTATTTTAGGAAGAATAAATTTAAGAAAGGTGGAAAAACTCAGAGATTAATTGGAAACTAGTATAAACTGGGGTGAGCTTTTGTAGGGCAAGTGATGCTGAGAAGGACATATCACTGAGGACTTTGGATGGTCAACTAAGGAAATATTTCTTTTAACATTTTGGCCATGCCACCCAGCATGTGGGATCTTAGTTCCCTGACCAGGGATGGAACCCATGCTCCCTGCAGGGAAGCATGGAGTCTTAACCACTGGACCACCAGGGAATTCCCCTAAGGAAATATTTCTAATGAAAGAGTTTAAAGTTCTTAATAAGGGGAGGGAAGAGACTTGATTTGCATATTTTTGAGGCAGTTGATCTAGCAAGTGGGTACAGAATAATTATCTCTGTCTCCAGGTTTATGTAAATATGGGAAAAGTAAAGTATAAATGATATTCTCTAGAGGTGTTAATACTATATAAGCAATCCTGTGAAAAATGAATCCAAGCCAACCAACCAGAAGATTCTTGTCTTGTGTCCATCAGTCATCTGCCGCCCATCAAACCTAAACACCAGCTGTGGTAAGCTCGGGCCTGGATTCAGAGTTCAGAAAAATTCACAGTCTAGGCCCACTCATTCAGCTCAACAAGCATGGCAGCCCAGGATTCGGAAACCTTTCAGGCACCTTTTCATCCCCTGCGACCTATGATCTCAGGCCTCAGTCCTTATCACCTTCTACCAAGGAAAAGGAGAAGTCAAAGTCAGAGATAATAGTAAGAATAATAATAGCTCATCATAGTCATGAACAAAACAAAATTCATCATTTTTTTTCTTTTTTTTTGCAATAGACTAGCAATTAGGATTGGCCATATGACGATTATTAAGGAATAAGAAATAGTGTTCTAACAAGGGATCCCAGTGCGGGCCATCTGCAGGGGATAGTTAGAGCTACAGCACATAGGGAAACCACTCTTTCCTCTTGTGTTTTTGAATCCAAGTGATGAATGCTGTGTGTTCTTCTATTCGGGCACTGTGTTTAAAAGCATTGGTTACCATCACCTTGTAATCAGAGTGCCTCAGCAACCTCCTATTACCCTTGAAAATAGTGTGGCTGCAATTTAGACCTGAAAGAAATAGGTCTTGGATGGGTCCTTTGAAGCTTAAAGCTACTCTGAAGTCCTGCTCTGAAGTCCTGCTATCTCCGTTTGTAATTTGTTTTCAAGAACAGTGATTTACATTTCAGTTGGATTACACCTTTTAATGCATCACAGAGGTAAAGTGGCCACAGCGCAAACAGTTAGCTCTGCCACATTTCAAACGATGCATTTGAGCCACTGTAGAGAGGGTTACAGTTACAATTAAAACACCAAGTGGGACAGTTCTTTGCAGGATGTGGCACTAACCATTTGTGGGTGATAGAAAGAGACATTACTGCTGTCCACACTGCTATTTTAAAGTGGCATGAAAAAAACAACTCTGTGCCAGGAAGTTTCCATATCCCCAGCCACCACTGGACAAGTGAAAATGAGGGCTCCTGGGAATATTATCTCACAGAAATTAAGTGAAAATAAGGTTCTTGTGGGGCTGCTTCACATTTTCTATGAGTGTACAACTTCTGTTGGTAAATAGATTCTACTAAAAGACCAAATTAAGCCAAAATGAGATTGCAGAGCAAAAGTAATATCAATATTATGATGAATTATTATTTTCAACAAGTGCTTATTTATAAAGATATTTATTAAATGCATTCATATTCACTTCATTCTATAATTGAGATTATTTTTTAGTTTTCAGCTGTATTGAGGCATCAGCTACATGTAATAAATCCATCCACATTTGGTGAATTGGGGCAGTTGCTTGCAGTCACATAACCACCACTACAATGAAGACAAAAAGTTGTTCCATGGCCACTGAAGAGTTTCCTCGTGGCCTTTTTAATCCATTCTTTCCCCTGACCACACAGCCCAGGCCACCATTGATCTGCTTTATGTCACTATAATTTTGCCTTTCCTAGAATTTCACATAAATGGAATTATATAGTGTTGTTAGGACCCAACCAATCCTAACCCCCAGTGATGATAGTATTAGGAGTTGGGGCCTTTCAGATGTGCATGCATCATGAGGGTGGAGCCTTCACGAATGGGATTAGTGATCTTATATAAGAGATCCCACAGGGCTTCCTAGCCCCTTCTACCATATTAGGACCCAGCCAAAGGTGGGAAGTCTGCATCCCAGAAGAGGGCCTTCACTGTAACCCAACCAGGCTGGCACCTGATCTTGGACTTCCAGCCCCAAAACGGTAAGAAATACATTTCTGTTGTTTATAAGCCACCCAGTTGGTTGTATTTTGTTATAGCAGCTTAAACAGGCGAAGACAAGTATGTAGGCTTAGTTTTACATTTTTCACTTCGCACATTATTTTTGAGATCCAGCCTTGTTGTTCATGTATTAATGCTTTGTTATTATTTTTATTGTTGAGTAGTAAAGCACTATTGATGCACATTTTGAGTTGTTAGTGGTTATTATGAATATTGTCATTACTGACATTGTATAGAAGTATTCAGTACTTATGTGGACGTGTGCTTTCATTTGTCTGGGGTAGATGTCTGGAAGTAGGATTGCCGGGGCACATGGTAGAACAACATTTAACTTTCTACAGTACTGCCAAACTGACTTCCAACGCAGTAGTACCATTTTGCATTCCTCCTGACAATAGGAGAGTATTCCAGCTGCTTCACATCTTCATCAATACCTGGCCTTGTCAGTCTTTTGAACTTGGTTCATTCTTGTGGGTACATATCAGTATCAAATTCTGGTTTAATTTGCATTTCATTGATGACTAGAGATGGTGAGATGTACATTTATGTGCTTACTGGCTCCCTTTTCATCTTCTTCAGTAAACAGTTCAAATCTTTGGCTTTTATTGGGTTATTTTCCTTCTTATCATTGATGTACATGAGTTTCTTATGTAGTCTCAATATAAACCCTTTCACACATGTATGTTTTGCAGATATTTTCTTTCAAAAAATTGTCGGGTTGGTTTGGTTTGGTTTCGTACTTGGCCAGGCCAAAAAACAAACCAAAACCAAAAAAACTTCATGGAATGTTTTTTGTTGTCTTTGTTTTAAAAATTTATCTTCTAATAGTTTAGAAAACAAAGATTTTGTATTAAATGATTCTACATGTATGTTAATGGTCTAAACTTTCTCCTGTGCCCCAGATACTCTGAAAAATATTTGTACTATAATTGAAAAATCAACTAATAAAGTGTTCTTGAATGTCCCTTGGAAATTCAGAAATAGTAGGTCCAAAACTGAACTCATCGTTTTCCCTTGTGAAATGTAAGGCTTCTTATATGCTCCTATTATTCGCCTCACAAGTCACAAATTTGGGAGCCATTGGGTACCTCATTTATTTGGCACATCTAATTGGTCACTAAGTCACAGGGATTCAGCCTCCTAAATTAAGTGTAAAATTCATGTCTCTCCTCCATCCATGCCACCCCCCTAAATAGAGCTAGAACTTAGTTTGACCTGTTTAATGATGTCCTGACTCTTCCACTGCTTCTCGCCTAACTGTGTCCATGGTGTCCTCTTCTCTGTTCACAATGCTACCAGTTCACTTTTTTGGCAGAAAAAAATCTAGTCCAGAAAAATCTTTCCAGTGCCTTTAGGATCATATCCCAGCTCCTTAAGAGGGCATACCAGGGCTTCCCTGGTGGTGCAGTGGTTAAGAATCTGCCTGCCAAAGCAGGGGACATGGGTTCGAGCCCTGGTCTGGGAAGATCTCACAAGCCACGGAGCAACTAAGCCCATGCACCACAACTACTGAGCTCACGAGCCACAACTACTGAGCCTGCGTGCCACAACTACTGAATCCCGAGCACCTAGAGCGCATGCTTCGCAACAAGAGAAGCCACCGCAATGAGAAGCCTGTGCACCACAATGAAGAGTAGCCCCTTCTTGCCACATCTAGAGAAAGCCTGCGTGCAGCAACAAAGACCCAACGCAGCCAAAAATAAATAATAAATTAATAAATAAATTTATTTTTTAAAAAAGGAGGGCATACCAGCTCATCACACTATGGCTGCAAATGGATAACACATCCTGCTTCACAAGTCCTCCACCCATCACGAGTACTGAACTATATGTCATACTAAGTATTTCATACTGTTTTACAAATCTTTCCCATCTGTTTCCTCTTCCTGAGCCCACTGCCCACCTGTTTGTCCTACAAATGTCAGTAACTGTGGCATATGCTCCAGAAGTCTCCATGACATTTCACCCCCTGACCAAATCATGTCCTTTCCCTGAGGCTCCCATAGCACCTGGCATGCCTCTGTCACAGCACTTATCACACTTCACCACCACTGAAGGATTATCTCTCCCATAGGTATAAATAACTTATGTGGTTTTTGCAAGATAGATACTATAGAGTTGAGAAAGTATAGAACTAGGAGTGATGGTCTGGCAAATGATGTACTAAAGAGATTCAAGAATCAGTTCGTCCATGTAAGCACTATATCCATAAAATAAAGAAATTAGAAAAAGGAAATGAAATAGAAAAAGCTGAAACATACTGGAGCTTAAAAGTACAATCACTGAAATGGAAATTTTACTAGTGTTTCAACAGCAGATTGGAGCAGGCAGAAGAAGAATCAGTAAACTTAGAGATAAGACAATTGAAAGTATTGGGTCTGAGAAGCAGAAAGAACATGAATGAAGAGAAATAAAAAGAGTCTAAAGGACCTGTGAGACATCATAAAGTGTATCAACATTCACATTATAGAAGTTCCAGAAGAGGGGGAGAAAGAGAAAGGGATAGGCGGGACATTAAAAAAACAATGGCTGCATTTTGGTGAAAGACATAAATCTATACATTCAAATAGCTAAAAGAACTCCAAATAAGATAAACTCAAAATGATCCACACCGAATACATTTTATTCAAATCATTTAAAGACAAAGGCAAAGAGAGAATCTTGAAAGCAGTAAGTGAGAAGCAACTTGTCACTTAAAAGGGGTTCTCAATAAGGTCAACAGCCCAGCATCATCAGAAACTATGGGGGCCAGAAAGCAATGGGATGACATATTTGAAGTGATGAAAGGAAGAAAAAACCTGTCAACCAAGAATTCAATATCCAGTAAAATGATGCTTTAAAAATGAAGGAGGGGCTTCCCTGGTGGCGCAGTGGTTGAGAGCCCGCCTGCCGATGCAGGGGACACAGGTTCGTGCCCTGGTCCGGGAAGATCCCACATGTTGCGGAGCGGCTGGGCCCATGAGCCATGGCCGCTGGGCCTGCGTGTCTGGAGCCTGTGCTCCGCAACGGGAGAGGCCACGACAGTGAGAGGCCCGCGTACCGCAAAAAAAAAAAAACAAAAAACAAAAAACAAAAATGAAGGAGAAACTAAGACATCCCTAGACAAATCTAGGAAGTTTGTTGGTAGCAGGCCTACTCTGCAAGAAATACAAAAAGGAGTCCTTCAGGATAAAAAGATCCTAGGTAGTAAGCCAAAGCCATACAAAGAAATAAAGAACACTAGTAAAGATAATTGCATTGGTAAAGATAAAAGCCAGAAGTATTAAAATTATTTGTTTAAATCTCATTTTTGTTTTCATATAATTTAAAACACAAATCATAAAAAAATATAAATCTATGTCAATGGCCACACAGTATATAAAGATATAATTTGTAACAACAACAGTATAAAGGGAGAGAGGGAAGAACTGTGTTGAAGAAGGGTTTATAAATACTATTGAAGCTAAGATGTTGTCAATTTAAGTTGGATTGTTATAAATTTAGAGTTTTAAATGTAATCCCCAGGTTAACCACAAAGAAGATATGTAAAAACATACAGAAAAAGAAATGAGGAGGGGAAAGCATACACACACAAACACAAACACACACACATAAAGAATCAAACACACAAAGAAGCAGGCAGTATCAGAGGAACTGAGTAATAAAAAAGATATGACATATAAAAAGCAAATAACAAAATGGCAGAAGTCCTTCCTTATCAATAATCATTTTAAATATAAATGGATTAAACACACCAATTAAATACAGCTATCTAACAATACACTGTCTACAAGAAACTCAGGTTAGATACAAATAAGTTGAAAGTGAAAGAATGGAAAAAGATATTTCATGCAAATAGTAACAAACGGCTAGAGTAGCTACATTAATATCATACAAAATATACTTTAAGTCAAATACAGTTAAAAGTGACCAATAAGAACATAACATATTGATACAAGACTCAATCTATCAAGAAGATATAACCATTATGTATATTAGATTCAACTACATATTATATTATATATAATATAGTACAATTATATATTATGTTATATATAGTACAGTTATATATTATGTTATATATATAAAACAGTTATATATTATATTATATATATACACATATATGCACCAAACTACAGGGTCACAAAATATATAAAGGAAACATTTACAGAATTGCAATAGTTCCACAATAATGGTGGGGAACTTCAATACCCTTCTTTCAATAATGAATAGAAGATCCAGACAGAAAATCACTAAGGAAATAGAAGACTGGAACAACCCAGTAAACCTACTAGATCTACAGACACTCCACACAACAGCAGCCGAATACACATTTTTCTTAAGTGCACATGGAACTTTCTCCAGGATAGGCCATAATGTTAAGCTTTAAAATAAGCCTCAATAAATTTTAAAAATTGAAATCATATGAAGTATCTTCTTTCACTACAATGGAACTAGTTAGAAATCAATAACATAAAGAAAATTGGAACATTCACAAATATGACAATTAAACAGCACACTTTTAATCGACCAACTGGTCAAAAAGGTAATCACAAAGAAAATCAGAAAATATTTTGAGATGAATGAAAATTAATAGGACGCAGCAATAGCAGCATTCTGGGGGAAATTAATAGCTGTAAAGGCCTACATTAAAAAAGAAGAAAAATTTGAAATCAGTAACCTAACCTATTTCTATTACAAATAGAAATACAAAAGCAGACTTAACCCAAAGCTAGTGGAAGGAAGGAAATAATAAAGATTACAGTAGATATAAATGAAGTGGAGTTTAGAAATACGATATAGAGAACCAATAAAACCAAAAGTTGGTTTTTTAAAAGATTTACAAATGTTGGCAAGCCTTTAGCTACACTGACTAAGAAAAAATAGAGAAGATGCAAATAACTAAAATCAGAAGTTAAAAAGGTGATGTTGCTGCTAATCTTAGAGAAATAAAAAAAAAAATTATAAGAGAAAACTAAGAACGATTGTACACCAAAAATAGATAACCTAGACAAAATGGAAAATTTTGTAGAAATTGCCAAAACTGACTCAAGAAGAAGTAGAAAATATAAACAGACTTATAAAAAGTAAAGAAATTGAATCAGTAATCATAAACCTCCAAACAAAGAAAAGTCTAGTACCAGACGGCTTTACTGGTGACATCTACCAAATATTTAAATAAGGATTATCACAAATCCTTTTCAAAATCTTCCAAAAAATATGAGGGGAGGAGGGAATATTTCCTAATTCACTTTAAAAGGCCAGCAAAGACACCATAAGAAAAGAAAAATAATCAACATTTCTTATTAACATAGATGCAAATTTCCTGAATAAAACACTAGTAAATGGAATACAACGACATGTAAGAAGGATTACAACCATGGCCAAGTGGTACTTATCCCCGTAATGCAAGGGTTGTTTAACATAAGAAAGTCAGTTGATGTCATATACCACAGTAATAAAACAAAGAAAAAACACAGATGATTATCTAAATTGATGTGGAAAAAGCACCTGACAAAATTCAACACATTTTCATGATTAAAAAAAAAAACTCAGAAAATTAGGAGTAGAGGAAAACTTACTCTATATGATAAAGGACATTTTTTTTAAAGCCCACAGAGAACATCATACTCCACAGTAAAAGACTGAAAGTTCCCCTGTACCATCAGGGACAAGGCAAGGATGCCCACTTACACACTGTTAATAGTCAACATTTTACTGAAAGTTCTACCCAGAGAAATTAGACAAGAAAAAGAAGTAAAAGGCACCCAAATTTGGAAAAGGAATTTTATTTCTATTTTTAGATGACATGGTTCTATATATTGAAAATCCCAAAGAATTTTTACAAAACTAACTAGAGCTAATAAATTTGGCAAAATTACAGTTTATAAAATCAAACAAAAACAAAATACTCCATTTTGTTTGTATACACTTGCAATCAACAATCCAAAAAAAGAAATTGTAAAAAAAGAAAATTCAATTTACATTAGTATCTGAAAGCATAAAATGGTCAAGGATAAATTTAACCAAGGAAGTAAAAGACTTGTATACAGATAACTAAAAAAAAAAAAAATTGCTGAAAGAAATTAAGAAAGATTTAAATAAGTGGAAAGCATCCTGCATTCATGGCTTGGAAAATTTAATAGTTAAGATGATAATACTACCCAAAGAGATCTACAGATTAAATGCAATCCTTAACAAAATTTCAATGGCCATAGATTATTAGATATGACACCAAAACCATTCATGACAAAAAAAAGAAAAAAAGAATTGGAATTCACAAGAAAAACAAGGCTAGGTCTGGCAGACAAGATGGTGTTTCAGCCAGAAATACGAGACTGACAGAGTGTTGTTGTTTTTGTTGTTGAGATACCTCTAAAGAGCTACATGTGTAATGGAGGCTAAAGGAGGGTAGAGGACAGACATTCTAGTTTGAGAAAAATTTCAAAGCATCACAAGTTTGTAAGAGGGATGGGTTAGTTTTATAGACTGAGGGGGTATAGGAGTTCTCAGTGTGCATATGCATTCTGCAAACTTGAGGTTTGAAATGAATTCTTCATAGCTGTGGTAGGCAGAATAAGGCTTCCCCAATTTAAAAAGATGCCCATACCCTAACTGTGGGAACCTGTGAATATGTTACCCTATATGGCAAAAGAGACTTTGTAGATATGATTAGGGTTAAGGACTTGGAGATGTGGAGATTATCCTGGATTATCCAAGATAATCTAATGACATGATGCCTTAGAAGAGAGAGACCAGCATAAGAAGACTTCATGCCGCCATTGCTGACTTTGAAGATGGAGGGAGGAGCCTTGCGCCGAGGAATGTAGGCGATTTCTAGAAGCTTCAGAGAGCACAGAATGGATTCTCCCCTAAACCCCCCAGAAAGACATGCAGTGCGCCCCACACCTTGGTTTTAGCCTTGCGAGACCCATGTGAACATAGCTGTAAGATCACAGATCTGTACTGTATTAAGTCGGTGGCAATTTGCTGTGGCAGCGATAAAAACGAACACAGTCGTTTGGGGTTACTAACATACATAGATACACATCTATATTGAAATTGTGTGTGCCTGTGTGTGTTTAGGTATGACTAGAACAGCTAATTGCCTGGTCATTCATACAGTAAGTAGGGAGCAAGTCACTGGTGCCTAGCACAGAAAGGGAATCACCTCGCCTGCTCAATCTATCCTATGCATTATCTCATTTAATACTCCTGAAAACATGCAAGGAAGTTGCATTATTCCAATTTTAGTAATGAAGAAATAAAGAGATGTTATTTGCCCAGGGTTACAATCTAGTAAATAACAGATTTTTCTGTTTCCAAATTCTTTCTGATTCTCCTCTACCAGAACTGCCCTCTGAGGAAGGTCAGGGGGAGGTAACGGTGGCTAAATCTGATGTGATTGTGCCTTGTACTCGGCATATACTCACAGCAAGCAAGGAATCCTCATAAACTGAGGGACAGGGTTTCTCTAGTGCTTTAGAAATGCCCTCTTTTTCCACCCTCCAAACCATCAACTTCACAAATCCTCAGCACAATGCTAAGCTCTCAAAACAAGTAACTAAGGGAAAAACCAGGGATGGCCTCTTCGTTCAAGAGGCTCACATGTATTTGGAGAGACAAGAGAGAAAGAAACTTGAAGAATGTAATTAAGCACTAAGTTATGCAGAGCTAGCGGTTCCTAGAAGGCAGAACCAGTGGGATCTGGGGATATCAGGGTTGTCCACACAAACAGGGAAGGATTTGGCCAGACTCAACAGTGGAGTTGAACCTCCAGGTGCCTCAGCCCATCCTGCACCATGTCTGAGGGCCAGATGGACACCGGACTCTTGCTGGGTGCCAGGAGGCATCACTTTGCCCTCAAGCCTCTCACAACTGTGGTACGAGGTTGAGACCAACTTTGTGTTGGGATGTGATATGTGCACATCAAAGAATTTAAATAAAAATTGGGGAGGAGAGAGTAGGATCAATCCTGATGGTGTAGGGTAGGTTCATCAGACTCAATATCATGCCACGATTTGTTGTTTGTTTAATTTTATTTATTTATTTTATTTATTTATTTTTGGCTGCGTTGGGTCTTTGTTTCTGCACGCAGGTCTCTCTAGTTGCGACGAGCGGGGGCTGCTCTTAGTCGCAGTACGTGGCCTTCTCATTGCTGTGGCTTCTCTTGTTGTGGAGCGCGGGCTCTAGGCAGGCGGGCTTCAGTAGTTGTGGCACACGGGTTTAGTTGCTCCGTGGCATGTGGGGTCTTCCCGGGTCAGGGTTCGAACCTGTGTGCCCTGCATTGGCAGGCGGATTCTTAACCACTGCGCCACCAGGGAAGCCCCTGTTGTTTGTTTTTTAATAGGTTTGTGTCTGCAGTAATTCAAACTTAGGTAGTTTCATGTGTTGTTTGAAAGACACCGTCTTGCTAATTTGTACGTAAGTTGAACCCCAGAGGCGGGCACCCCTGGAGTTCCAATGACTGGGAAGTGCCGAGTATTGGTAGAAATGAAGGGAATTGGCCAGCGTTTATGCCATTTGAGTTTCACTATAGTATATGGAGTATCATTCTTTGATGAAATGAAATACATTTTGAATGTATTCATTTATAAACTCCTTTGTACAAAAATTCAGACACACACACACTGCATGTTACTCACCTAACTTGTACTGGGTGTATTCTGCATTCTGATCTGAGAGTAGTTAATTTACAGTGAAATGCGTTTCAGAAAATAGGTCTCTTCGTGCCTTGTGGCCCTTGTAGACTTTGATGACTATCTCTTGACTGACGCATACGCTGCTGTATTTTTCCCAGGGGAACTGACTTTGTTTCTCTGGCTGTTAACTCTTTATTTTTTACACAGCATCGACATCTACATCTCCGCCCTCTTTCCCTTGGAAGAGTTTCACCAAAATACAGCTCTAGCTCATCCTTGTTTCTCTTTCTTTTTTTTTTTTTTACCCTGCAAAACACCTGTTGCCCAGGAAGCTTTGCCTGCCTTCCTGAGCAGCCTTCCCCCCTCGCTCTGAGAGCCACCAGACCCAGACTCCAGCCCTTCCATCAAGATGGAAGGTGCCCGTGCTGTGGGGTATTCCACATGGGCAGCTAGCCTATTTAAGCCCTTTATCTGGAAAGCCTAATTTGCAGAAGAATTCTCAGATCAGTCACCACTTAAACAGTTTATAGGCAGCCAGGGCCAGGAGGGGTTAAGAACAATCTTTGAAGTGGGCTTGGATACAGAAAAGGATTTAAAAAAAAAAAAAAAAACTGAAATATTTTGAAGGTGTTTAAGTTTGCTTATTACATGTCTTTTTCTTCAAGGTAACTGCTTGATATATGGTGGAAATTCTGAAATGATGCCAATTGAAATGTAAAAGAATCAGAACTTCCTGCCCCATTCTTATTTGAATAAACCTTATTACACACCGCTTTTACCCGTGACTGGGTTATTGCAGCATGGAGTCAGTATCATTCACATGATTTAGATTAAATTACAGCAGCACGGGTCTCTTTCCTTTCTTTTCTCTCTCCTGAATATAAACTCACTATGATTTTCCTTTGGCTGGCATTTGCTCCTTTGACTTTCCCCCATATTCATGAGATGGTGTATGCTCCAAACACATAACATTATCAACTTTAAGGGCTGCAACTGATTGAATATTTTGACACATATACCTCTCTAATTCCTGAAGCCATATGGACGTGCAGGATGCCATATGGAATAAAGTACTCTGCCTCATGAAATGATCCAAAAGCATTTTTTTTTATTAGCGGTTATTTCCTTGAACTGAAAACTGATTAGATTTTGAATATTCCATCACTGGCAATAGTAATCTAGCCAACTATATATTCTTAGCAGCATCTTTAGTGATGGAAGTATATTGCTGAAGCAGAAGTCCTTGATGGGGGTCACTGCATTTAAAAACGTATCAGGGAACAGGCTACTTCTATATTCTTCGTATGTCCCTTAGGACTCCCTGCAGAAAACAACAGAAAAGCCTCAATTAGCTGTCTTAACAATGTGGAAAATGGAATCTTCCTGTATAAGGAGAAGTCACTGGCATCACAGTGAAAGGGCTGGTTAGTCAGAGGCTCAGTGACGTCACCAGGAACCAGCGTTCTTTCCGTCTCTGCACTGGATCCCCCTGGCATTTCAGCTCCACTCTCCAGCTGGCTGCCCTGATGGCTGTGAAATGGTTATATCAACCTGGACATGATATCTGCACACAACAGTGTCCAGTGGAAGCAGATAAAAGAATCTCTTCCTGACGATAACTTTTATAAGAAGAAACCCTTTCTCAGGAATAATTCAGCAGATACTCCCTCACGACTCTTCTGAGTTGTCACATGCTGGCTTCAGAACGAAGCGTATGTAAGGAAAATGAGATTTCTGTGACTGGCCTAGTGAAGCTTGTGGCTGTAGGAAAAAGACAGAGACCCTGAGTCAAACCAGTGCGTTCTGAGAAGGGAAGACAGAGGCAGGGGCCACATGGAGAGCCTTGCTACACTCTTGTATTTCTTTACATTAAGAAAATTAACATGGTGAGACCACCTCCACAAAAACCTGCTGCGTAAATTCTTCAACATGGAGTAAATGAATGGAATTACCCCCAAAGACCATTAGAAAAATAGTTAATTGAAATCTGAGACGGTACAGCCATGGGTATTCATTGAAATTGACTTTTCCGGGGCTACAATATCTATTTCTTAGGGAATATTTTACTGAAAATAAAGGATATGTAGAATTGGTTTTCTTCTTCTTTGCCAAATGGCTGTATGGGTGTTTTCAAATCACTAATCTCTAATCTGCAATTCCTTTTCTATTTATAGAATGTGGTGCTTTTTGAATATCTTCTATGAGGTACTAAAGATGCTAAAGTGAGATGAAGGGCATCCATCAGGCACTCAGAACTGGGGCTTCTTTTGGCAGGTCAGGCCCCAGACCTTCCACGTGGCTTGAGACAATAAATCCCTTGTCCACTTGAATACTGAGTCCACACGTGGCTCCCTGAACAGAATTCTGAACTGCGTTTTTTGTTTTTTTTTTAACATTTGCAGAAAATTTGAACTGGCCTATCTCACTGAGGAGCAATGATGGGCCTGAGGTTTGGAATCCCTAATCTATACAAGCTCATTCTCTGACTCACGGTGTGAACTACAACGGCTTACACAAAGAGGGACTCAGAGGCAGGGGTGGGTGAAAATGGTACTCGGTGATTTCTGAACTCAAATTCAGCTCTATGGTTCTGTGATTCTCATTTGGGTGACAATAAAATGTCCCAAAATGTCAAATGAAAGCAAATCATGGTGCCCAGCCAAAGCTCAAAGCCACAGGTAATCACTGAGTAACGCTTTGACTATAGCTTCTGTGCAAATGTGGGCATAGAAGTCAAAGTTTCTGTAAACTACATTTCACAATTAATAGATTCTAACCCAGAATGGATTTCTCAGACTCTATTTGCCTCAAATGTTAACAAATTATTTTGTTTGTTTGTTATATACAAAATATGACTTTATTTTTGGCTACAAAGTATTCTCGGGTAAGAAATCTAGGTTTTAGAGGCGAATATACAAAAAAATTGGAAGTCACTAAAGTTTAGCTTTCCTTGTCTAAGACTAACTTACACTTCCACCTCTAAAATCTAAGGTAACAAAGAGAAAATTTTGTGTCAGTAGTATGTAGAAGAAAATAAGTTGTAATGTTTACAACTTGTTTATATGTCATCTACTCTCATTTTTTTTGTTCACGACTCATTTTCGTTCATCTTCATATTATGTATTGAAATTCTTTTATCCCATTAACACCCTTTCTTTCAGAAATCTGTAAATGAACATAATTAAGAAACATTTTTTTTAAGCACTAGCTTCTGAAATATTCATTATTAACCTGCTGGCTATACTTGTCCCTTTTTATATTTATATAATTAATTATCTCATTCTGATATATACATTTTCAAATAATTCATTAATACTATTCAGGTTTTGACTTGTCTACTTCTTTCTGCATTTAAAGGAAATGTTTTTGTTCAGCATTTCTCTCACCTTTTAATTTTCTAGTAGAGTTGAAACACTTGAAGACAGTGAAAGTTGGACCATTTTTCTATTTTGCTGAGAAAAGAACAGGACAATATATTTAAAGAACTCGAGGAAAGGAGTAGCACTAAATATAAATGTTTCATGGTGGAAACATAGAAGATGCACGGCCCAGATGTTAATTCTAGGGAATTCATGGGGTCAGGTTAGTGTCAGACCCAAACAATCTGAGACTGCTGCTTTTAAATAGCATTTGAGTTCTAATTTTGGTTGATGAGTCCCATCCTGCAGTTTTTCACAGATGATTTAATATAAATACTCCTTGTACAGTTTCCAAGTTCTAATTTTCTATATTAGAAAAAAATTGGGCCCGGGCTAGTAATGAAACCACGTCTGGCTCAGAGGATGAGCCAGCATCATTCAGTGAGCTGAGAAAATTTAGTAGCAGGATACTCAGCACCTATAAACCATCTTACATTGTCTAGAGTCACCAAGGAAGAACCCCAATTATACTATAATTGTTTTTAGTGACAAATTAGTGGCTTTCGGTACTTTCATCCAACTGAAAATAATGTTAACACAGGAAAAGAGGAAGCAGAGAACTTGGCACCACTTAAAGTGTTTCCAGACCTTGAGTCTTCCTTAAATGACTAAATTACTCTGGAAGATTCATTTCATGCTTGTTTACTCTGCGAAAGCCCTTCGCTGGATGGCTAAGAAAAATTAAAATCGGGAATGGTCATGGTGCTCCTAAAAGCCACAGCTGATTTTCCTGGATAGGAATTTCCATCTATAGAAAAGTCAGTGAAGTTTTACACAGATTTGCTGATTCTAGCAAATTATGCTGCCAGATTGGGCCTGAGAGCAGTTGTCAGAGAACAATCTGAAGGTCCCCATGGAAGTCAGCTAGACGCCTCGTTCAAAACGTCAAAGAACTACATTGACACTGAGGAAGCAGCCTTGATACTGCGTATCTATGGTGCCTCAAAAATAATACTTTCAATTTTTTAAAATTGTATATGCCTAAAAATGCTTGGATGGAATTTACACTCTCCTCCCTTATTCCAGCCATTTATTTAACAAATAAGTCATACCCTGAATGCATACCCTGTGCCAGACGCTAATGTCCCAGTTGGGGAAGACAAATGAGCAAAAAATAAAGCAATGACGTCAGATATTATTTGTTTGCTTATTTGTTTTTCTCGTGTGGGTGTATCAGCCCCAATTGTGTGGCTGACCTTTGGACAAGGTGACAGAAGAGATGACATTTAAGCTGCATCTTGAATGACAAAAATGAATAAGCCAGTGGAATACCTAGACAAAGGGCTTTCCAAGAGAGGAAACGGCTGGTACAAAGTCCCAAAGACTGAAAAAAAAAAAAAGTTAGTGTGTTCAAAGGCAGTAAGAAAACCGTGTGGAGTGAAGCTTGTACTTGGGTGAGGGTCAGGGAGGGAAATAGTGTAGGAGATAAAAGAAAAGAATGTGTCAGAATCCAGGTCAGTAGAACCTGTAAGCTTTGCAGAAGAGTTGGCTATAATTCTAAGTGTGATGGTGAGCTGCAGGAAGTGGCAGGTATGAGAATGGGTCATGAATTTTAAAATCCTTCTGCCTTTACAGGGAAAACGAATTACAGAGGAATCAAAAAAGGGGGTCAATTACAAGGCTATTGCCTATTACTCAGGCAAGAAATAATGGTGTCTAGGATGCAGGAGGTAGAAATAGATTGATAAGATATAGAGTCAGGGTATATCCTGAAGATACTTTAGAAAGGACTGCTGAGGAGTTGAATATGGAGAAATGCGGGGAGGGGAGGGTCGTGCCCGATGGGGGGGCTTTGGCTGGAGAACTTGCTTGTGAGGTGGTGCAGGTAACTGCCCTGGGGCACACTGAGCTGTGGGAGGGTGTGGGGAGTGAGGACTCAGGATCTTTCCCTTGTATATACCAAGTCTGAGGTGTAAAATAGGCAACAGAATAGGTACTTAATAGTTGATACTCTGGAGACCTAAAGAAGTTAGGAATTGTGGGATTTTAAGTTCGGAGGTTGTCGATATTTAGAGAGAATGTACAATCATGGAACTGCTCGAAGGTACCTAGAACACCAAGTGTAAGTTCTCAACACATTGGTATCCATTGGGGAGGAAGAAAGCAGGAACAGAGGCCAATACAGACTGGCTGGGTGGGACCTAGTGGGTAATTAGCCCTAGATCCATGCATTTAAAGCAAATGCACACTTTTCAAATTTTAGGACATATTGACTGTTACAGAACTTCCATCCAAAACAATGCCATCTAAATAGTTTTAGTGCATGTGTGTAGGGACGCGTGTATGTGTGTGTGTGTCCCATAAAACGAAGTCCACACTTCAATATAATGAAATTTATTAATGAGAACAGGAACCATGTCTGTTTTACTTATTATTTTACCCTGGTATTTAGCAGAGTAAATGGCACATACTAGGTGCTCCATGTGAATGAATGAATGAATGAATGAAACCAGAAAATCTTGCTTTGTTGACAAAGTCATCTTGGAGCATTTATGTGTCTTGTATGCAGTTCTGCACTTCCAAAAGCTTAGTGTCAAAGACCCTTCTCTTCCTCAACAACCCTCCGTGTGCTGAGTGTTTCTGTCATCTATGACGGCATCTCTGAAGGGCCATGCCGCCTTGCAGCCTTCTCCCACAGCTGGGAGACTGATTCTGTACCGAAGACACGTCAGAGACACTCTCCGTATCCACCATAGAACCTCTTCCTTCTAGGTCACTAACAGTTTCACTTCCTCTCTTCGAAAGGAAGTTACTAGGTAAGATTTTCCAATTTGGTGCTTTATTAATATTTCCCACCAGCTTATAAACCCATCTACCCCATATTTACCACAATTCTGGTCTTTAAAAGAGAAGACAAAACCTCTCCCTTGAATCCGGACTCTCTGCAGTACATAGGGTAGGTAACTGGATGAGTGGAACCGACCTGTCCAAGGCTCCACCTGGGAAAACTCCTTTCTGCCCCCTCAGCTCACCTTGGGCACCATCTGGGACTCACGCTGACTGGTACTCAGGTGGCCGGCAATAGTGCTGTCATACCAGTTTGTTAAAATACAGAATTGGATCACTTTCATCCAGATGTAAAGAACCACTGCCCTGAGCCTCCCAAAATAGCCATCCCCCGGCCTTCATATCTCCCCAAGATACAGCAACTAAAGTGGTAAAATCTGCAGCTCTGTGGTCAATGTTCAGCCAGGTTGATCCGACTGGAAAATGCACCTTTTGGGGATACATCCCTGGACCTCTGACATTCAGACTGGGTGAGAGTGTGAGAGGTAGTTTATATTTGAAATATTACCTAAGCTCAAGTTCTTTTTTATTTGTTTAAGTAAGATAAATAGACAGGAATTAATGATCGTGTTCTCTCCCTGAAGCCCACTTTAAGAGCTCTGGACTTCACAGTATCTAAGGTTTCTTTGAGATTACAAAAAAGAAATCTTCTGTGATCTTACAATCCACAAAGGAAACTCTTCAAATTCACATTTACATTTATGTGTTTCATATATAAAATTCCATTTTACAGACAATTTTTTAGAAATATAGCTCTTCCAAGTATATCCACTGATACTCTTGTGTGCACAAATTTTGTTCATATCAACAGAAGTAAGGGAACTAAAACATGATGTATAAATTCAAATCCAGTATTCATTGCTTAGTCTCGTCAACTTGATAAGAGGACACTGAAGGTCACATAATTAAGAGTAATTCTGAATATGTGAATTCTTCAGCTGTTGATCATATTTACACATGTGGACTTTCTATTTGGCTGCATACTCTGTGGGCAATTTTTCTACTTCTGTTGAATTAATTTAATAATGCCACTGCCTGAAATAGCCTAGGATGTAGAAAAATGTCAATGATTTTCAAAAATGTCACCTTTGCAATGTAGAGAATGGCATTTTGTTTTCTTTAAAAAAAAGTAACAAAAATAAAACATTTGTATTAAAATATTCTCTGTGAAGGCACCTAGGAATCTGTGTGTTACACGTGGGTAGAAACTAATTGATCTTCAAGTGGGCTTGTTGGCCTTACCCAAATGAGCAGAAATACGTTGGACCATCAAAACTCTGGGGTGGTTGTTTTTGATTTGATTACGGCAGCATGAATAAAACCCTCCCAGAAGGAACTCATTATATTTAGAACGTTCTCTTTTCAGGTATGGGACAAAAACTGGAGTTTACTGAAGGCCATCAAGTCTTCCAGTTTCTAAAGGGACTGAGAAGAGAAGCTAATTTTGAACTCAAAACAGAGACCATTTTGGTGCAGCCCACTGAATTCTGTTGTTATGAGAGAAGATTAGTAAAGAGCATAAATGTTTCTTTCTGTGCAAACACATTTGAGATTCAGAAAAGGAAAAGCCCCGGATCAAATACAAACCCTTATCAAACTAGCCCTAAAAGCACTAAGGACATCAAAAGCAATGTCTGGCCCACACATCAAAACAAAACAAAAATCAAATAAAATCCTCCATACCTAGCGAGGTTCTGTTTTAATGAAAGAAATCATACACACCGCTGTGAATTACACAAATTCTGGGGTAAATGCATTGAAAATTTGCATTTTAACTGCCATTTTGATATCCATAAGCTAATGGAGAAGAAGAAAGAATAGAGTGGTACCATGCACACACCTGCAAAAGGGAAGCTGGAGAAAAAAAGTCAAAACCCCAGAATAAAACAAAACAAAACCCACAGAGTAACAGAGAATGTATTTTCCAGGTAATTTTTTGCAGTATTACACTTGGTCCTTTCAACTATCTTAAGTGTCAGGTATTACTATGGGCCCCATTTTTTTAAGGTTTATAGAAACTAAATATATTGTCAGGGGTCAAACTGGCATGGACCAGGGACTGAAATCCCGATTCATCAATGCAGAGTTGATGCGTTGAATCAGGATTCCACAAAGAAAGAACGATGCTCCTGTGAGCACTTGTGCTGGTACTTTACATAGTGTCTCTTGTTTAATCTCCACATTAATCTTTCTCCACGTGGTTGGAAGTTAAGTATATGTTGAAAGAATAAATGTAGTCATGAAAAGTGACTGCATTTTATTCCTGGGCCAATGCTGGGGAGGAAACAGCAACAAAAGGCAGAAGCCAGAGATCAGACCCAAGGTTACTGGGATAAATGTGACATCACCACACACAGCCCTGGACAACATCATTTCTACCACATATGGGACACATGTTAGAACATTTTTAAAGGACAGGATTACCCCAGCAGGCATGAAGACTTGGGGAACATCCAGACATCTGGGTTTTAAAAAATGAGTTAAGAAAAGTTGAGGAACGTTTGACATAGGCCCTTCTGTCCCTCAAAGGTATTGTAATAATTGTGGTTCTGTTTTCTTTGACATATCAAGTATTTTCTACTAATAAGTTTAACTGGGATTAACTCAAGAAGTATTACCCTAGATTTAAGAATAACACATCTTTTAGTATAGCAGAGAAAATGTAGTCACTTTACTGGGAAAGCAATTATAATATCATTGCATAAGTTAATTTTGGACTTTGGGGTGCCATCTGGCCTCATTTATATACATCATGATCTCCTACTAATTGTATCAGTGAGGCTGCACTGGGTTGCAAGTAACAAGAAACCCAAGCAGAATAAGCTAAACATCCAGGAGGTTATTTCTCTCCAGGAGAAGAGGTCAGTGGAAGGAAGAGAAGGCACAGGTCTCTGGGCTTCATGATGCCATTGGGACCCAAAAGCAAATGGGTGGCTGCATCTCCAGCATTCCATGCGCGTCCAAGGTCAAAAGGAGGAGTGAAGAAGACAAGAGGATTTTGCCTCCAGCAACTTTGTCTTTTCATTCAGGAAAGAAAATTCCTCTCCTCCTACCCATCTCCTGTCTCACCCTCCACCCCCGACTCCCTAGTAGACTTCGCCTTTAGGTCTCATTGACTGCCCTGAGTATACATGGACTTATGCTCCCTCTTTAACCAGTCGTTGGCCAGTGGGAGGGAGATTGGAGGAACTGATTGACATTCATCAGTGTTCATCTCTGGGCTGGGCTGGAAGGTCTGCTCACCCTGACTTCAAGTGCTCTCAACCAGATGCCTGGCGATGAAAAGTTCCACCGTCAGGGAAGCCTGGGGGTGCGATGGGGTAGATGGCTGCTGAGTAACCACTAAGCTTCTGCATACCAACGGCAGAAATTTTATTTCACAAGGTGTAGAGGTTTGATTGCAATTAGTGCCTTTCTTTAGCCAAAGAGAATCCAACAAAAATTCGTTTTAAAACCTCTATATTTACCTTTACAAATAAAACATAGACTGGGACCACACATATTGAAGGTAATTGAGAGAAAAATGTGATTTAGGACTTGTGGTTCTATTTCCTTTAAAATTAAATGATGCATATTTCAGGCCAATACATTTTAATCTGCAGTTTGGAAATGCGCAAAGTGGCCCTTATACTAAGCAAATGGAATGACTGACATAACTACTATACACGCTGCTTTCTATTTCTAGTGAAACATCAGTTTTCTTCAATGTTATCACTGCTGCACCATCATTTCAAAAGGCCATGAACTGTAACAACATATTTTTGAAAACAAAACCCTCGATGGCAATCCCAATGTGTAAATGACTCATTATATATAATGAAATGTTAAATTCCTAAAAGGCAACTGTAATTAAATGGAGGAGGGAGAAACCACACTGTTAGATTGCATTTATTTGTTATATACTCAATAAGAAACCATTATTTATTTAATGTTTTAAAGATCTGATGAATGTTTTATTATCCTTATTATAAACAACAAAAATGGTAACATCAGAGGATAGATGTTAAGAAAGGGGGAGAATATTTCAAATAGGCTGAGTTAAAAAAAAACAACCTGCTATTTACAACTTAATCATTTCAATTCTGTGACATTAATAATTTATCAGACCCTGCAGCCTGGGGGGCAGTTCAATATGTGTAATTTATCTTGTGGAATCACTGCTGATGGTCAGTTAACCTAATATGTGCTGAGTGACTCAGCTTGTTAGAAGATAATTTAGTAACCGTCCAGCAGTTGGCTCCCTTAGAAATTCCATCATCTGCCATCCTCCGCTTAAAGTGCCAAGACAGTCATGGGAAAAGAGGGGAGGGCTTAGATTAAGTACGAGACGGTACGCAGGTAGCTCTCACACAAACACTCAGTGGCGGTGCCAGATGTTTCCCGATAGCAGCACACCAAGAAGGCACAGTTACAGAGCTCTGTTAGGGTAATATGTTTTTATTCTTAAACTATGCAAAAACATCTCATTCTCTGAAGACCAAAGCTGACTTGTTTTTATAATTTGAGAGCCCTCAGTTTCATAGAATTTCATGTGGTACTTATTGTGGGCATCAATCAGAAAGTGTCCCTTTTGATTTAGAATTTGCCTGTATATGAGGACCAGAATTTTCTCATAATATCAAATTAAAAGGCAGGGGAGGGGTGGTCTCCAAGTTTCACCAGTAGCCTTTGAGGCATGACAGCTATCAGGGAGAGACTTAAGAAGGAGGAAAAAACCAAATTCAAAACCAAAATCAACAATTTAGAGTTTGAGATCCTTTAAAAAGAAAACAAAACAAACAAACACACAAAACGCCCCTTTGTAAAATAATGAGTTTTCGACCTTGGTGATGAGTTAGTCATTAAGCAATTTTACTACAAAGGAAGCTGGTTACTTTCATTCCATAGCACGAGAAATTCGAGGAAGCCCTTAACTGAAAGGACATCTTTCCTAGACCAAGATAAGGATCTTGGTCTGCCTTAATCTGCCACCAGAAATCACAGCTCGCGATTATTGCTCACCCTTAACTGAATGTCAGCTGCAAATAACAGATGATGACACCATGCAGCAGGTTATCTGGTCTGGGTTTTACCTAATAGTCTGAAGAAAGCACTAATCTTTCCCTTCAGTCCTGAACGCCATGGCTGGGCAGGGTCCCTTCTCTCTGGCACGTCTGCAGGATAAGAGGCAATGCACCCTTTTCACTCCAGTCTTTCCCACAGGGCTGTAGCAAAGGGGACTGTGCACCCTGATGGCTTGATTGGTTGGAAGCGTTAACTAACTGGGGAAATCCTGAATGGATTTTTTCCCCCTTAATCCTTGAGCCAGCTCATTCAATGCACGTGTTTTTAATTTCAGAAAACTGCTACGCTTTGTTCTTAGAAGCGAGGGTGTCACAGAAACCATGCATAGTTACTAAGTCATGAAACTTGTCATTCTCTCAAGTGCATCCATCGTTTCTCTTCCCACCACAGACCTGTCCTGCTTTTAAAGTAGAAACGCGGATCTGCAGATCTGTCGAGGCTTAAGAAAAAACGTGGACTCACATTATGTCTCTCTTGATTCAATTGCTCATGATTTGGAATCTAGGCATATAGCAACATTTTTATCGTCATGGAAAAAAAAAAGTTTTAAATGCACTGCAGTACTTCTAACTGATAGTTTGTTGATGATTTGGAAAATCTCTTTGGAATCATTCCATACGTTTCAAAGAAAACCTCATGCCAGAGGAGGAGAAGAACGAGAATCTAGGCATGAAGGAGTTATTGAGGAGAAAGGATATGGTGGAACAGGGGAGAAATGTGTGAAATACAAACAAAAAAGACCAGAATTGATTCAGTGAAGAATGAATTGAATTAAAGCCTCAGCAAGAGCCCACAGCCGGGCAGCCCTCCACGTGTAAGAATCTTGCCAGTGAACTTTGCAAGTCTCTAAAGTAAGAACGGAGATATAAATGCCCACCAGGAACCAGACACAAGGAAAACACTTTTTTTTTTTTAATCCAGAAAAAGAAAGAAATGATATATTTAACACACACCGACCGTCTAGATGGTACCAGCTGCGTTCAAAAGCTCATCTCTCAAATCAAAACCATGCTTTGCTTGGACTCTGC